>NW_027438242.1:705500-1058250 GCF_000715075.1 Nicotiana tabacum
TGCGAACAGAAAAATTACCATGACCATCACAAGGAAATGATTGCCCATGTTCCAACCTTTCATCCTTGAAAACTAAGTGGCATGAACCACCATCATCAACATAATATTGCCTTGAAAGTTCTACAACAGCTCTGGCAGCTAGGCTTGCATGTTCTGCAACCTCAGCCGCTGCTTGAGCAACAAAGGTAGCATCCTTAAATTTCATGTTCCAATTCTGCCTGCCAATAGAAAAATTACCATTACCATCTCTAGGAAATGATTGCCCATGTTCCAACCTTTCATCCTTGAAACCTAAGTGGCATGAACCACCATCATCAACTCAATATTGCCTTGAAAGTTCTACAACAACTCTGGCAGCTAGGCTTGCATGTTATGCAAACTCAGCCGCTGCTTGAGCAGCAGAGGTAGCATTCTTAAATTGCATGTTCCAATTCTGCCTGCCAACAGAAAAATTACCATTACCATCACAAGGAAATGATTGCCCATGTTCCAACCTTTCATCCTTGAAAACTAAGTGGCATGAACCACCATCATCAACATAATATTGCCTTGAAAGTTCTACAATAACTCTGGCAGTTAGGCTTGCATGTTCTGCAAACTCAGCCGCTGCTTGAGCAGCAGAGGTAGCATCCTTAAATTTCATGTTCAAATTCTGCCTGCCAACAGAAATATTACCATCACCATCTCCAGGAAATGATTGCCCATGTTCCAACCTTTCATCCTTGCAGCCTAAGTGGCATGAACCACCATCATCAACAAAATATTGCCTTTAAAGTTCTACAAAAGCACTGGCAGCTAAGCTTGGATGTTCTGCAAACTCAGCCGCTGCTTGAGCAGCAGAGATAGCATCCTTAAATTTCATGTTCCAATTCTCCCTGCCAATAAAAAATTTACCATCTCCAGGAAATGATTGCCCATGGTCCAACCTTTTATCCTTGAAACCTAAGTGGCATGAACCACTATCATCAACACAATATTGCCTTGAAAGTTCTACAACAGCTCTTGTAGCTAGGCTTGCATATTCTGCAAACTCATCTGCTGCATGAGTAGAAGAGGTAGCATCCTTAAATTTCATGTTCCGATTCTACCTGCCAACAAAAAAATTACCATTACCATCTGTAGGAAATGATTGCCCATGTTCCAACCTTTTATCCTTGAAAACCAAGTGGCATGAACCACCATCATCAACACAATATTTCCTTGAAAGTTCTCCAATAGCTCTGGCAGCTAGGCTTGCATGTTCTGCAACCTCAGGCGCTACTTGAGCAACAGAGGTAGCATCCTTAAATTTCATGTTCCAATTCTGCCTGCCAACAGAAAAATTACCATTACCATCTCTAGGAAATGATTGCCCATGTTCCAACCTTTCATCCTTGAAACCTAAGTGGCATGAACCACCAGCATCAACTCAATATTGCCTTGAAAGTTCTAGAACAACTCTGGCAGCTAGGCTTGCATGTTGTGCAAACTCAGCCGCTACTTGAGCAGCAGAGGTAGCATCCTTAAATTGCATGTTCCAATTCTGCCTGCCAACAGAAAAATTACCATAACCATCACAAGGAAATGATTGCCCATGTTCCAACCTTTCATCCTTGAAAACTAAGTGGCATGAACCACCATCATCAACATAATATTGCCTTGAAAGTTCTACAACAGCTCTGGCAGCTAGGCTTGCATGTTCTGCAACCTCAGCCGCTGCTTGAGCAACAAAGGTAGCATCCTTAAATTTCATGTTCCAATTCTGCCTTCCAATAGAAAAAATACCATTACCATCTCTAGGAAATGATTGACCATGTTCCAACCTTTCATCCTTGAAACCTAAGTGGCATGAACCACCATCATCAACTCAATATTGCCTTGAAAGTTCTACAACAACTCTGGCAGCTAGGCTTGCATGTTATGCAAACTCAGCTGCTGCTTGAGCAGCAGAGGTAGCATTCTTAAATTGCATGTTCCAATTCTGTCTGCCAACAGAAAAATTACCATTACCATCACAAGGAAATGATTGCCCATGTTCCAACCTTTCATCCTTGAAAACTAAGTGGCATGAACCACCATCATCAACATAATATTGCCTTGAAAGTTCTACAATAACTCTGGCAGTTAGGCTTGCATGTTCTGCAAACTCAGCCGCTGCTTGAGCAGCAGAGGTAGCATCCTTAAATTTCATGTTCAAATTCTGCCTGCCAACAGAAATATTACCATCACCATCTCCAGGAAATGATTGCCCATGTTCCAACCTTTCATCCTTGCAGCCTAAGTGGCATGAACCACCATCATCAACACAATATTGCCTTTAAAGTTCTACAAAAGCACTGGCAGCTAAGCTTGGATGTTCTGCAAACTCAGCCGCTGCTTGAGCAGCAGAGATAGCATCCTTAAATTTCATGTTCCAATTCTCCCTGCCAATAAAAAATTTACCATCTCCAGGAAATGATTGCCCATGGTCCAACCTTTTATCCTTGAAACCTAAGTGGCATGAACCACTATCATCAACACAATATTGCCTTGAAAGTTCTACAACAGCTCTTGTAGCTAGGCTTGCATATTCTGCAAACTCATCTGCTGCATGAGTAGAAGAGGTAGCATCCTTAAATTTCATGTTCCGATTCTACCTGCCAACAAAAAAATTACCATTACCATCTGTAGGAAATGATTGCCCATGTTCCAACCTTTTATCCTTGAAAACCAAGTGGCATGAACCACCATCATCAACACAATATTTCCTTGAAAGTTCTCCAATAGCTCTGGCAGCTAGGCTTGCATGTTCTGCAACCTCAGGCGCTACTTGAGCAACAGAGGTAGCATCCTTAAATTTCATGTTCCAATTCTGCCTGCCAACAGAAAAATTACCATTACCATCTCTAGGAAATGATTGCCCATGTTCCAACCTTTCATCCTTGAAACCTAAGTGGCATGAACCACCAGCATCAACTCAATATTGCCTTGAAAGTTCTAGAACAACTCTGGCAGCTAGGCTTGCATGTTGTGCAAACTCAGCCGCTACTTGAGCAGCAGAGGTAGCATCCTTAAATTGCATGTTCCAATTCTGCCTGCCAACAGAAAAATTACCATAACCATCACAAGGAAATGATTGCCCATGTTCCAACCTTTCATCCTTGAAAACTAAGTGGCATGAACCACCATCATCAACATAATATTGCCTTGAAAGTTCTACAACAGCTCTGGCAGCTAGGCTTGCATGTTCTGCAACCTCAGCCGCTGCTTGAGCAACAAAGGTAGCATCCTTAAATTTCATGTTCCAATTCTGCCTTCCAATAGAAAAAATACCATTACCATCTCTAGGAAATGATTGACCATGTTCCAACCTTTCATCCTTGAAACCTAAGTGGCATGAACCACCATCATCAACTCAATATTGCCTTGAAAGTTCTACAACAACTCTGGCAGCTAGGCTTGCATGTTATGCAAACTCAGCTGCTGCTTGAGCAGCAGAGGTAGCATTCTTAAATTGCATGTTCCAATTCTGTCTGCCAACAGAAAAATTACCATTACCATCACAAGGAAATGATTGCCCATGTTCCAACCTTTCATCCTTGAAAACTAAGTGGCATGAACCACCATCATCAACATAATATTGCCTTGAAAGTTCTACAATAACTCTGGCAGTTAGGCTTGCATGTTCTGCAAACTCAGCCGCTGCTTGAGCAGCAGAGGTAGCATCCTTAAATTTCATGTTCAAATTCTGCCTGCCAACAGAAATATTACCATCACCATCTCCAGGAAATGATTGCCCATGTTCCAACCTTTCATCCTTGCAGCCTAAGTGGCATGAACCACCATCATCAACACAATATTGCCTTTAAAGTTCTACAAAAGCACTGGCAGCTAAGCTTGGATGTTCTGCAAACTCAGCCGCTGCTTGAGCAGCAGAGATAGCATCCTTATATTTCATGTTCCAATTCTCCCTGCCAATAAAAAATTTACCATCTCCAGGAAATGATTGCCCATGGTCCAACCTTTTATCCTTGAAACCTAAGTGGCATGAACCTCTATCATCAACACAATATTGCCTTGAAAGTTCTACAATAGCTCTTGCAGCTAGGCTTGCATATTCTGCAAACTCATCTGCTGCTTGAGTAAAAGAGGTAGCATCCTTAAATTTCATGTTCCAATTCTACCTGCCAACAAAAAAATTACCATTACCATCTGTAGGAAATGATTGCCCATGTTCCAACCTTTTATCCTTGAAAACTATGTGGCATGAACCACCATCATCAACACAATATTTCCTTGAAAGTTCTCCAACAGCTCTGGCAGCTAGGCTTGCATGTTCTGCAACCTCAGCCGCTGCTTGAGCAACAGAGGTAGCATCGTTAAATTTCATGTTCCAATTCTGCCTGCCAACAGAAAAATTACCATTACCATCTCTAGGAAATGATTGCCCATGTTCCAACCTTTCATCCTTGAAACCTAAGTGGCATGAACCACCAGCATCAACTCAATATTGCCTTGAAAGTTCTAGAACAACTCTGGCAGCTAGGCTTGCATGTTGTGCAAACTCAGCCGCTGCTTGAGCAGCAGAGGTAGCATCCTTAAATTGCATGTTCCAATTCTGCCTGCCAACAGAAAAATTACCATTACCATCACAAGGAAATGATTGCCCATGTTCCAACCTTTCATCCTTGAAAACTAAGTGGCATGAACCACCATCATCAACATAATATTGCCTTGAAAGTTCTACAACAGCTCTGGCAGCTAGGCTTGCATGTTCTGCAACCTCAGCCGCTACTTGAGCAGCAGAGGTAGAATCCTTAAATTTCATGTTCCAATTCTGCCTGCCAACAGAAATATTACCATCACCATCTTCAGGAAATGATTGCCCATGTTCCAACCTTTCATCCTTGCAGCATAAGTGGCATGAACCACCATCATCAACACAATATTGCCTTTAAAGTTATACAAAAGCTCTGGAAGCTAAGCTTGGATGTTCTGCAAACTCAGCCGCTTCTTGAGCAGCAGAGGTAGCATCCTTAAATTTCATGGTCCAATTCTGGCTGCCAAGAGAAATATTACTATCACCATCTCCAGGAAATGATTGCCCATGTTCCAACCTTTCATCCTTGAAACCTAAGTGGCATGAACCACCACCATCAACTCAATATTGCCGTGAAATCTACAACAACTCTGGCAGCTAGGCTTGCATGTTATGCAAACTCAGTTGCTGCTTGAGCAGCAGAGGTAGCATCCTTAAATTGCATGTTCCAATTCTGCCTACCAACAGAAAAATTACTCAAGGAAATGATTGCCCATGTTCCAACCTTTCATCCTTGAAAACTAAGTGGCATGAACCACCATCATCAACATAATATTGCCTTGAAATTTCTACAACAGCTCTGGCAGTTAGGCTTGCATGTTCTGCAAACTCAGCCGCTGCTTGAGCAGCAGAGGTAGCATCCTTAAATTTCATGTTCCAATTCTGCCTGCCAATAGAAATATTACCATCACCATATCCAGGAAATGATTGCCCATGTTCCAACCTTTCATCCTTGAAAACTAAGTGGCATGAGCCACCATCATCAACAAAATATTGCCTTGAAAGTTCTACAACAGCTATGGCAGCTAGGCTTGCATGTTCTGCAAACTCAGCCGCTGCTTGAGCAGCAGAGGTAGCATCCTTAAATTTCATGTTCCAATTCTGCCTGCCAACAGAAAATATTACCATCACCATCTCCAGGAAATGATTGCCTATGTTCCAACCTTTCATCCTTGCAGCCTAAGTGGCATGAACCACCATCATTAACACAATATTGCCTTGAAAGTTCTACAACAACTCTGGCAGCTATCCCTGCATGTTCTGCAAACTCAGCCGCTTCTTGAGCAGCAGAGGTAGCATCCTTAAATTTCATGTTCCAATTCTGCCTGCCAAGAGAAATATTATCATCACCATCTCCTGGAAATGATTACCCATGTTCCAACCTTTCATCCTTGCAGCCTAAGTGGCATGAACCACCATCATCATGTTCCACTTCTGCTTGCCAACAAAAAAATTAACATCTCCAGGAAATGATTGCCCATGTTCCAACCTTTCATCCTTTCAAACTAAGTGGCATGAACCACCATCATCAACACAATATTGCCTTGAAAGTTCTACAACAGCTCTGGCAGCTAGGCTTGCATGTTCTGCAAACTCAGCCGCTGCTTGAGCAGCAGAGGTAGCATCCTTAAATTTCATGTTCCAATTCTGCCTGCCAACAGAAAAATTACCATTACCATCTCCAGGAAATGATTGCCCATGTTCCAACCTTTCATCCTTGAAACCTAAGTGGCATGAACCACCATCATCGACACAATATTGCCTTTAAAGTTCTACAACAGCTCTGGCAGCTAGGCTTGCATGTTCTGCAAACTCAGCCGCTGCTTGAGCAGCAGAGGTAGCATCCTTAAATTTCATGTTCCAATTCTACTTGCCAATAGCAAATATACCATTACCATCTCCAGGAAATGATTGCCTATGTTCCAACCTTTCATCCTTTAAATTTAAGTGGCATGAACCACCATCATCAACAAAATATTGCCTTGAAAGTTCTACAACAGCTCTGGCAGCTAGGCTTGCATGTTCTGCAAACTCAGCCGCTGCTTGAGCAGCAGAGGTAGCATCCTTAAATTTCATGTTCCAATTCTGCCTGCCAACAGAAATATTACCATCACCATCTCCAGGAAATGATTGCCCATGTTCCAACCTTTCATCCTTGTAGCCTAAGTGGCATGAACCACCATCATTAACACAATATTGCCTTGAAAGTTCTACAACAACTCTGGCAGCTATCCCTGCATGTTCTGCAAACTCAGCCGCTTCTTGAGCAGCAGAGATAGCATCCTTAAATTTCATGTTCCAATTCTGCCTGCCAAGAGAAATATTACCATCACCATCTCCAGGAAATGATTGCCCATGTTCCAACCTTTCATCCTTGAAAACTAAGTGGCATGAACCACCATCATCAACATAATATTTCCTTGAAAGTTCTATAACAGCTCTGGCAGTTAGGCTTGCATGTTCTTCATACTGAACCGCTGCTTGAGCAGCAGAGGTAGCATCCTTAAATTTCATGTTCCAATTCTGCCTGCCAATAGATATATTACCATCACCATCTCCAGGAAATGATTGCCCATGTTCCAACCTTTCATCCTTGAAACCTAAGTGGCATGAACCACCATCATTAACACAATATTGCCTTGAATGTTCTACAACAGCTCTGGCAGCTAGCCTTGCATGTTCTGCAAATTCAGCCGCTGCTTGAGCAGTAGAGGTAGCATCCTAATATTTCATGTTCCACTTCTGCTTGCCAACAAAACAATTACCATCTCCAGGAAATAATTTCCCATGTTCCAACCTTTCATCCTTTAAAATTAAGTGGCATGAACCACCATCATCAACAAAATATTGCCTTGAAAGTTCTACAACAGCTCTGGCAGCTAGGCTTGCATGTTCTGCAAACTCAGCCGCTGCTTGAGCAGCAGAGGTAGCATCCTTAAATTTCATGTTCCAATTCTGCCTGCCAACAGAAATATTACCATCACCATCTCCAGGAAATGATTGCCCATGTTCCAACCTTTCATCCTTGCAGCCTAAGTGGCATGAGCCACCATCATTAACACAATATTGCCTTGAAAGTTCTACAACAACTCTGGCAGCTATCCCTGCATGTTCTGCAAACTCAGCCGCTTCTTGAGCAGCAGAGATAGCATCCTTAAATTTCTTGTTCCAATTCTGCCTGCCAAGAGAAATATTACCATCACCATCTCCAGGAAATGATTGCCCATGTTCCAACCTTTCATCCTTGAAAACTAAGTGGCATGAACCACCATCATCAACATAATATTTCCTTGAAAGTTCTACAACAGCTCTGGCAGTTAGGCTTGCATGTTCTGCAAACTGAGCCACTGCTTGAGCAGCAGAGATAGCATCCTTAAATTTTATGTTCCAATTCTGCCTGCCAACAGATATATTACCATCACCATCTCCACATGATTGCCCATGTTCCAACCTTTCATCCTTGAAACCTAAGTGGCATGAACCACCATCATTAACACAATATTGCCTTGAATGTTCTACAACAGCTCTGGCAGCTAGCCTTGCATGTTCTGCAAACTCAGCCGCTTCTTGAGCAGCAGAGGTAACATCCTTTTATTTCATGTTCCACTTCTGCTTGCCAACAAAAAAATTACCATCTCCAGGAAATGATTGCCCATGTTCCAACCTTTCATCCTTGAAACCTAAGTGGCATGAACCACCATCATCGACACAATATTGCCTTTAAAGTTCTACAACAGCTCTGGCAGCTAGGCTTGCATGTTCTGCAAACTCAGCCGCTGCTTGAGCAGCAGAGGTAGCATCCTTAAATTTCATGTTCCAATTCTGCCTGCCAACAGAAATATTACCATCACCATCTCCAGGAAATGATTGCCCATGTTCCAACCTTTCATCCTTGTAGCCTAAGTGGCATGAACCACCATCATTAACACAATATTGCCTTGAAAGTTCTACAACAACTCTGGCAGCTATCCCTGCATGTTCTGCAAACTCAGCCGCTTCTTGAGCAGCAGAGATAGCATCCTTAAATTTCATGTTCCAATTCTGCCTGCCAAGAGAAATATTACCATCACCATCTCCAGGAAATGATTGCCCATGTTCCAACCTTTCATCCTTGAAAACTAAGTGGCATGAACCACCATCATCAACATAATATTTCCTTGAAAGTTCTATAACAGCTCTGGCAGTTAGGCTTGCATGTTCTTCATACTGAACCGCTGCTTGAGCAGCAGAGGTAGCATCCTTAAATTTCATGTTCCAATTCTGCCTGCCAATAGATATATTACCATCACCATCTCCAGGAAATGATTGCCCATGTTCCAACCTTTCATCCTTGAAACCTAAGTGGCATGAACCACCATCATTAACACAATATTGCCTTGAATGTTCTACAACAGCTCTGGCAGCTAGCCTTGCATGTTCTGCAAATTCAGCCGCTGCTTGAGCAGTAGAGGTAGCATCCTAATATTTCATGTTCCACTTCTGCTTGCCAACAAAACAATTACCATCTCCAGGAAATAATTTCCCATGTTCCAACCTTTCATCCTTTAAAATTAAGTGGCATGAACCACCATCATCAACAAAATATTGCCTTGAAAGTTCTACAACAGCTCTGGCAGCTAGGCTTGCATGTTCTGCAAACTCAGCCGCTGCTTGAGCAGCAGAGGTAGCATCCTTAAATTTCATGTTCCAATTCTGCCTGCCAACAGAAATATTACCATCACCATCTCCAGGAAATGATTGCCCATGTTCCAACCTTTCATCCTTGCAGCCTAAGTGGCATGAGCCACCATCATTAACACAATATTGCCTTGAAAGTTCTACAACAACTCTGGCAGCTATCCCTGCATGTTCTGCAAACTCAGCCGCTTCTTGAGCAGCAGAGATAGCATCCTTAAATTTCTTGTTCCAATTCTGCCTGCCAAGAGAAATATTACCATCACCATCTCCAGGAAATGATTGCCCATGTTCCAACCTTTCATCCTTGAAAACTAAGTGGCATGAACCACCATCATCAACATAATATTTCCTTGAAAGTTCTACAACAGCTCTGGCAGTTAGGCTTGCATGTTCTGCAAACTGAGCCACTGCTTGAGCAGCAGAGATAGCATCCTTAAATTTTATGTTCCAATTCTGCCTGCCAACAGATATATTACCATCACCATCTCCACATGATTGCCCATGTTCCAACCTTTCATCCTTGAAACCTAAGTGGCATGAACCACCATCATTAACACAATATTGCCTTGAATGTTCTACAACAGCTCTGGCAGCTAGCCTTGCATGTTCTGCAAACTCAGCCGCTTCTTGAGCAGCAGAGGTAACATCCTTTTATTTCATGTTCCACTTCTGCTTGCCAACAAAAAAATTACCATCTCCAGGAAATGATTGCCCATGTTCCAACCTTTCATCCTTGAAACCTAAGTGGCATGAACCACCATCATCAACACAATATTGCCTTTAAAGTTCTACAATAGCTCTGGCAGCTAGGCTTGCATGTTCTGCAAACTCAGCCGCTGCTTGAGCAGCAGAGGTAGCATCCTTAAATTTCATGTTCCAATTCGGCCTGCCAACAGAAAAATTACCATTACCATCTCAAGGAAATGATTGCCCATGTTCCAACTTTTCATCCTTGAAACCTAAGTGGCATGAACCACTATCATCAACACAATATTGCCTTGAAAGTTCTACAACAGCTCTGGCAGCTAGGCTTGCATGTTCTGCAAACTCAGCCGCTGCTTGTGCAATAGAGTAGCATCCTTAAATTTCATGTTCCAATTCTGCCTGCCAACAGAAAAATTACCATTAACATCTCCAGGAAATGATTGCCCATGTTCCAACCTTTCATCCTTGCAGCCTAAGTGGCATGAACCACCATCATTAACACAATATTGCCTTTAAAGTTCTACAACAACTCTGGCAGCTATCCCTGCATGTTCTGCAAACTGAGCCGCCTCTTGAGCAGCAGAGGTAGCATCCTTAATTTTCAAGTTCCAATTCTGCCTGCCAAGAGTAATATTACAATCACCATCTCCAGGAAATGATTGCCCATGTTCCAACCTTTCATCCTTGAAAACTAAGTGGCATGAACCACCATCATTAACATAATATTTCCTTGAGCGTTCTACAACAGCTCTGGTAGTTAGGCTTGCATATTCTGCAAACTCAGCCGCTGCTTGAGCAGCAGAGGTAGCATCCTTAAATTTCATGTTCCAATTCTGCCTGCCAACAGATATATTACCATCACCATCTCCAGGAAATGATTGCCCATGTTCCAACCTTTCATCCTTGAAACCTAAGTGGCATGAACCACCATCATTAACACAATATTGCCTTGAATGTTCTACAATAGCTCTGGCAGCTAGCCTTGCATGTTCTGCAAAGTCAGCCGCTGCTTGAGCAGCAGAGGTAGCATCCATATATTTCATGTTCCACTTCTGCTTGCCAACAAAACAATTACCATCTCCATGAAATGATTGCCCATGTTCCAACCTTTCATCCTTTAAAATTAAGTGGCATGAACCACCATCATCAACAAAATATTGCCTTGAAAGTTCTACAACAGCTTTGGCAGCTAGGCTTGCATGTTCTGCAAACTCAGCCGCTCCTTGAGCAGCAGAGGTAGCATCCTTAAATTTCATGTTCCAATTCTGCCTGCCAACAGAAAAATTACCATTACCATCTCCAGGAAATGATTGCCCATGTTCCTACCTTTCATCCTTGAAACCTAAGTGGCATGAACCACCATCATTAACACAATATTGCCTTGAATGTTCTACAATAGCTCTGGCAGCTAGCCTTGCATGTTCTGCAAAGTCAGCCGCTGCTTGAGCAGCAGAGGTAGCATCCATATATTTCATGTTCCACTTCTGCTTGCCAACAAAACAATTACCATCTCCATGAAATGATTGCCCATGTTCCAACCTTTCATCCTTTAAAATTAAGTGGCATGAACCACCATCATCAACAAAATATTGCCTTGAAAGTTCTACAACAGCTTTGGCAGCTAGGCTTGCATGTTCTGCAAACTCAGCCGCTCCTTGAGCAGCAGAGGTAGCATCCTTAAATTTCATGTTCCAATTCTGCCTGCCAACAGAAAAATTACCATTACCATCTCCAGGAAATGATTGCCCATGTTCCTACCTTTCATCCTTGAAACCTAAGTGGCATGAACCACCATCATCAACAAAATATTGCCTTGAAAGTTCTACAATAGCTCTGGCAGCTAGGCTTGCATGTTCTGCACACTCAGCCGCTGCTTGAGCAGCAGAGGTAGCATCCTTAAATTTCATGTTCCAATTCTCCATGCCAATAGAAAAATTACCATCTCTAGGAAATGATTGCCCATGTTCCAACCTTTCATCTTTGAAACCTAAGTGGCATGAACCACCATCATCAACACAATATTGCCTTTAAAGTTCTACAACAGCTCTGGCAGCTAGGCTTGCATGTTCTGCAAACTCAGCCGCTGCTTGAGCAGCAGAGGTAGCATCCTTAAATTTTATGTTCCAATTCTGTCTGCCAACAGCAAATTTACCATTACCATCTCCAGGAAATGATTGCCCATGTTCCAACCTTTCATCCTTGAAACCTAAGTGGCATGAACCACCATCATCAACAAAATATTGCCTTGAAAGTTCAACAACAGCTCTGGCAGCTAGGCTTGCATGTTCTGCAAACTCAGCCGCTGCTTGAGCAGCAGAGGTAGCATCGTTAAATTTCATGTTCCAATTCTGCCTGCCAATAGAAATATTACCATCACCATCTCCAGGAAATGATTGCCCATGTTCCAACCTTTCATCCTTGCAGCCTAAGTGGCATGAACCACCATCATTAACACAATATTGCCTTGAAAGTTCTACAACAACTCTGGCAGCTATCCTTGCATGTTCTGCAAACTCAGCCGCTTCTTGAGCAGCAGAGGTAGCATCCTTAAATTTCATGTTCCAATTCTGCCTGCCAAGAGAAATATTACCATCACCATCTCCAGGAAATGATTGCCCATGTTCCAACCTTTCATCCTTGAAACCTAAGTGGCATGAACCACCATTATCAACTCAATATTGCCATGAAAGTTCTACAACAACTCTGGCAGCTAGGCTTGCATGTTCTGCAAACTCAGCCGCTGCTTGAGCAGCAGAGGTAGCATCCTTAAATTTCATGTTCCAATTCTGCCTGCCAACAGATATATTACCATCACCATCTATAGGAAATGATTGCCCGTGTTCCAACCTTTCATCCTTGAAAACTAAGTGGCATGAACCACCATCATCAACATAATATTGCCTTGAAAGTTCTACAATAGCTCTGGCAGTTAGGCTTGCATGTTCTGCAAACTGAGCCGCTGCTTGAGCAACAGAGGTAGCATCCTTAAATTTCATGTTCCAATTCTGCCTGCCAACAGAAATATTACCATCACCATCTCCAGGAAATGATTGCCCATGTTCCAACCTTTCATCCTTTAAATTTAATATGCATGAACCACCATCATCAACAAAATATTGCCTTTAAAGTTCTACAATAGCTCTGGCAGCTAGGCTTGCATGTTCTGCAAACTCAGCCGCTGCTTGAGCAGCAGAGGTAGCATCCTTAAATTTCATGCTCCAATTCTGCCTGCCAACAGAAAAATTACAATTACCATCTCCAGGAATTGATTGCCCATGTTCCAACCTTTCATCCTTAAAACCTAAGTGGCATGAACCACCATCATCAACACAATATTGCCTTTAAAGTTCTACAATAGCTTTGGCAGCTAGGCTTGCATGTTCTGCAAACTCAGCCGCTGCTTGAGCAGCAGAGGTAGCATCCTTAAATTTCATGTTCCAATTCTGCCTGCCAACAGATATATTACCATCACCATCTATAGGAAATGATTGCCCGTGTTCCAACCTTTCATCCTTGAAAACTAAGTGGCATGAACCACCATCATCAACATAATATTGCCTTGAAAGTTCTACAATAGCTCTGGCAGTTAGGCTTGCATGTTCTGCAAACTGAGCCGCTGCTTGAGCAGCAGAGGTAGCATCCTTAAATTTCATGTTCCAATTCTGCCTGCCAACAGATATATTACCATCACCATCTCCACGAAATGATTGCCCATGTTCCAACCTTTCATCCTTGAAACCTAAGTGGCATGAACCACCATCATTAACACAATATTGCCTTGAAAGTTCTACAACAACTCTGGCAGCTATCCTTGCATGTTCTGCAAACTCAGCCGCTTCTTGAGCAGCAGAGGTAGCATCCTTAAATTTCATGTTCCAATTCTGCCTGCCAAGAGAAATATTACCATCACCATCTCCAGGAAATGATTGCCCATGTTCCAACCTTTCATCCTTGAAACCTAAGTGGCATGAACCACCATTATCAACTCAATATTGCCGTGAAAGTTCTACAACAACTCTGGCAGCTAGGCTTGCATGTTATGCAAACTCAGCCGCTGCTTGAGCAGCAGAGGTAGCATCCTTAAATTGCATGCTCCAATTCTGCCTGCCAACAGAAAGATTACCATTACCATCTCAAGGAAATGATTGCCAGTGTTCCAACCTTTCATCCTTGAAACCTAAGTGGCATGAACCACCATCATCAACAAAATATTGCCTTGAAAGTTCTACAATAGCTCTGGCAGCTAGGCTTGCATGTTCTGCAATCTCAGCCGTTGCTTGTGCAGCAGAGGTAGCATCCTTAAATTTCATGTTCCAATTCTGCCTGCCAACAGAAATATTACCAATACCATCTCCAGGAAATGATTGCCCATGTTCCAACCTTTGATCCTTGCAGCCTAAGTGGCATGAACCACCATCTTTAACACAATATTGCCTTGAAAGTTCTACAACAACTCTGGCAGCTATCCCTGCATGTTCTGCAAACTCAGCCGCTTCTTGAGCAGCTGAGGTAGCATCCTTAATTTTCATGTTCCAATTCTGCCTGCCAAGAGAAATATTACAATCACCATCTCCAGGAAATGATTGCCCATGTTCCAACCTTTCATCCTTGAAACCTAAGTGGCATGAACCACCATCATCAACAAAATATTGCCTTGAAAGTTCAACAACAGCTCTGGCAGCTAGGCTTGCATGTTCTGCAAACTCAGCCGCTGCTTGAGCAGCAGAGGTAGCATCGTTAAATTTCATGTTCCAATTCTGCCTGCCAATAAAAATATTACCATCACCATCTCCAGGAAATGATTGCCCATGTTCCAACCTTTCATCCTTGCAGCCTAAGTGGCATGAACCACCATCATTAACACAATATTGCCTTGAAAGTTCTACAACAACTCTGGCAGCTATCCTTGCATGTTCTGCAAACTCAGCCGCTTCTTGAGCAGCAGAGGTAGCATCCTTAAATTTCATGTTCCAATTCTGCCTGCCAAGAGAAATATTACCATCACCATCTCCAGGAAATGATTGCCCATGTTCCAACCTTTCATCCTTGAAACCTAAGTGGCATGAACCACCATTATCAACTCAATATTGCCGTGAAAGTTCTACAACAACTCTGGCAGCTAGGCTTGCATGTTATGCAAACTCAGCCGCTGCTTGAGCAGCAGAGGTAGCATCCTTAAATTGCATGTTCCAATTCTGCCTGCCAACAGAAAGATTACCATTACCATCTCAAGGAAATGATTGCCCGTGTTCCAACCTTTCATCCTTGAAAACTAAGTGGCATGAACCACCATCATCAACATAATATTGCCTTGAAAGTTCTACAACAGCTCTGGCAGTTAGGCTTGCATGTTCTGCAAACTCAGCCGCTGCTTGAGCAGCAGAGGTAGCATCCTTAAATTTCATGTTCCAATTCTGCCTGCCAATAGAAATATTACCATCACCATCTCCAGGAAATGATTGCCCATGTTCCAACCTTTCATCCTTGAAACCTAAGTGGCATGAACCACCATTATTAACACAATATTGCCTTGAAAGTTCTACAACAGCTCTGGCAGCTAGCCTTGCATGTTCTGCAAACTCAGTCGCTGCTTGAGCAGTAGAGGTTGCATCCATTAATATCATGTTCCACTTCTGCTTGCCAACAGGAAAATTACCATCTCCAGGAAATGATTGCCCATGTTCCAACCTTTCATCCTTTAAATTTAATATGCATGAACCACCATCATCAACAAAATATTGCCTTTAAAGTTCTACAATAGCTCTGGCAGCTAGGCTTGCATGTTCTGCAAACTCAGCCGCTGCTTGAGCAGCAGAGGTAGCATCCTTAAATTTCATGCTCCAATTCTGCCTGCCAACAGAAAAATTACAATTACCATCTCCAGGAATTGATTGCCCATGTTCCAACCTTTCATCCTTAAAACCTAAGTGGCATGAACCACCATTATTAACACAATATTGCCTTGAAAGTTCTACAACAGCTCTGCCAATTAGGCTTGCATGTTCTGCAAACTCAGCCGCTGCTTGAGCAGCAGAGGTAGCATCCTTAAATTTCATGTTCCAATTCTGCCTGCCAACAGATATATTACCATCACCATCTACAGGAAATGATTGCCCGTGTTCCAACCTTTCATCCTTGAAAACTAAGTGGCATGAACCACCATCATCAACATAATATTGCCTTGAAAGTTCTACAATAGCTCTGGCAGTTAGGCTTGCATGTTCTGCAAACTCAGCCGCTGCTTGAGCAGCAGAGGTAGCATCCTTAAATTTCATGTTCCAATTCTGCCTGCCAACAGATATATTACCATCACCATCTACAGGAAATGATTGCCCATGTTCCAACCTTTCATCCTTGAAACCTAAGTGGCTGAACCACCATCATCAACAAAATATTGCCTTGAAAGTTCAACAACAGCTCTGGCAGCTAGGCTTGCATGTTCTGCAAACTCAGCCGCTGCTTGAGCAGCAGAGGTAGCATCGTTAAATTTCATGTTCCAATTCTGCCTGCCAATAGAAATATTACCATCACCATCTCCAGGAAATGATTGCCCATGTTCCAACCTTTCATCCTTGCAGCCTAAGTGGCATGAACCACCATCATTAACACAATATTGCCTTGAAAGTTCTACAACAACTCTGGCAGCTATCCTTGCATGTTCTGCAAACTCAGCCGCTTCTTGAGCAGCAGAGGTAGCATCCTTAAATTTCATGTTCCAATTCTGCCTGCCAAGAGAAATATTACCATCACCATCTCCAGGAAATGATTGCCCATGTTCCAACCTTTCATCCTTGAAACCTAAGTGGCATGAACCACCATTATCAACTCAATATTGCCGTGAAAGTTCTACAACAACTCTGGCAGCTAGGCTTGCATGTTATGCAAACTCAGCCGCTGCTTGAGCAGCAGAGGTAGCATCCTTAAATTGCATGTTCCAATTCTGCCTGCCAACAGAAAGATTACCATTACCATCTCAAGGAAATGATTGCCCGTGTTCCAACCTTTCATCCTTGAAAACTAAGTGGCATGAACCACCATCATCAACATAATATTGCCTTGAAAGTTCTACAACAACTCTGGCAGCTATCCCTGCATGTTCTGCAAACTCAGCCGCTGCTTGAGCAGCAGAGGTAGCATCCTTAAATTTCATGTTCCAATTCTGCCTGCCAATAGAAATATTACCATCACCATCTCCAGGAAATGATTGCCCATGTTCCAACCTTTCATCCTTGAAACCTAAGTGGCATGAACCACCATTATTAACAAAATATTGCCTTGAAAGTTCTACAACAGCTCTGGCAGCTAGCCTTGCATGTTCTGCAAACTCAGTCGCAGCTTGAGCAGTAGAGGTTACATCCATTAATATCATGTTCAACTTCTGCTTGCCAACAGGAAAATTACCATCTCCAGGAAATGATTGCCCATGTTCCAACCTTTCATCCTTTAAATTTAATATGCATGAACCACCATCATCAACAAAATATTGCCTTTAATATTCTACAATAGCTCTGGCAGCTAGGCTTGCATGTTCTGCAAACTCAGCCGCTGCTTGAGCAGTAGAGATAGCATCCTTAAATTTCATGTTCCAATTCTGCCTGCCAACAGAAAAATTACAATTACCATCTCCAGGAAATAATTGCCCATGTTCCAACCTTTCATCCTTGAAACCTAAGTGGCATGAACCACCATTATTAACACAATATTGCCTTGAAAGTTCTACAACAGCTCTGCCAATTAGGCTTGCATGTTCTGCAAACTCAGCCGCTGCTTGAGCAGCACAGGTAGCATCCTTAAATTTCATGTTCCAATTCTGCCTGCCAACAGATATATTACCATCACCATCTACAGGAAATGATTGCCCGTGTTCCAACCTTTCATCCTTGAAAACTAAGTGGCATGAACCACCATCATCAACATAATATTGCCTTGAAAGTTCTACAACAGCTCTGGCAGTTAGGCTTGCTTGTTCTGCAAACTCAGCCGCTGCTTGAGCAGCAGAGGTAGCATCCTTAAATTTCATGTTCCAATTCTGCCTGCCAACAGAAATATTACCATCACCATCTCCAGGAAATGATTGCCCATGTTCCAACCTTTCATCCTTGAAACCTAAGTGGCATGAACCACCATTATTAACACAATATTGCCTTGAAAGTTCTACAACAGCTCTGGCAGCTAGCCTTGCATGTTCTGCAAACTCAGTCGCTGCTTGAGCAGTAGAGGTTGCATCCATTAATATCATGTTCCACTTCTGCTTGCCAACAGGAAAATTACCATCTCCAGGAAATGATTGCCCATGTTCCAACCTTTCATCCTTTAAATTTAATATGCATGAACCACCATCATCAACAAAATATTGCCTTTAAAGTTCTACAATAGCTCTGGCAGCTAGGCTTGCATGTTCTGCAAACTCAGCCGCTGCTTGAGCAGCAGAGGTAGCATCCTTAAATTTCATGTTCCAATTCTGCCTGCCAACAGAAAAATTACAATTACCATCTCCAGGAAATAATTGCCCATGTTCCAACCTTTCATCCTTGAAACCTAAGTGGCATGAACCACCATTATTAACACAATATTGCCTTGAAAGTTCTACAACAGCTCTGCCAGTTAGGCTTGCATGTTCTGCAAACTCAGCCGCTGCTTGAGCAGCAGAGGTAGCATCCTTAAATTTCATGTTCCAATTCTGCCTGCCAACAGATATATTACCATCACCATTTACAGGAAATGATTGCCCGTGTTCCAACCTTTCATCGTTGAAAACTAAGTGGCATGAACCACCATCATCAACATAATATTGCCTTGAAAGTTCTACAATAGCTCTGGCAGTTAGGCTTGCATGTTCTGCAAACTGAGCCGCTGCTTGAGCAGCAGAGGTAGCATCCTTAAATTTCATGTTCCAATTCTGCCTGCCAACAGATATATTACCATCACCATCTCCACGAAATGATTGCCCATGTTCCAACCTTTCATCCTTGAAACCTAAGTGGCATGAACCACCATCATTAACACAATATTGCCTTGAATGTTCTACAACAGCTCTGGCAGCTAGCCTTGCATGTTCTGCAAACTCAGCCGCTGCTTGAGCAGCAGAGGTAGCATCCTTTTATTTCATGTTCCACTTCTGCTTGCCAACAAAAAAATTACCATCTCCAGGAAATGATTGCCCATGTTCCAACCTTTCATCCTTGAAACCTAAGTGGCATGAACCACCATCATCGACACAATATTGCCTTTAAAGTTCTACAACAGCTCTGGCAGCTAGGCTTGCATGTTCTGCAAACTCAGCCGCTGCTTGAGCAGCAGAGGTGGCATCCTTAAATTTCATGTTCCAATTTTGCTTGCCAATAGCAAATTTACCATTGCCATCTCCAGGAAATGATTGCCCATGTTCCAACCTTTCATCCTTGAAACCTAAGTGGCATGAACCACCATCATCAACAAAATATTGCCTTGAAAGTTCTACAATAGCTCTGGCAGCTAGGCTTGCATGTTCTGCAAACTCAGCCGTTGTTGTGCAGCAGAGGTAGCATCCTTAAATTTCATATTCCAATTCTGCCTGCCAACAGAAATATTACCAATACCATCTCCAGGAAATGATTGCCCATGTTCCAACCTTTGATCCTTGCAGCCTAAGTGGCATGAACCACCATCTTTAACACAATATTGCCTTGAAAGTTCTACAACAACTCTGGCAGCTATCCCTGCATGTTCTGCAAACTCAGCCGCTTCTTGAGCAGCTGAGGTAGCATCCTTAATTTTCATGTTCCAATTCTGCCTGCCAAGAGAAATATTACAATCACCATCTCCAGGAAATGATTGCCCATGTTCCAACCTTTCATCCTTGAAACCTAAGTGGCATGAACCACCATCATCAACAAAATATTGCCTTGAAAGTTCAACAACAGCTCTGGCAGCTAGGCTTGCATGTTCTGCAAACTCAGCCGCTGCTTGAGCAGCAGAGGTAGCATCGTTAAATTTCATGTTCCAATTCTGCCTGCCAATAGAAATATTACCATCACCATCTCCAGGAAATGATTGCCCATGTTCCAACCTTTCATCCTTGCAGCCTAAGTGGCATGAACCTTCATCATTAACACAATATTGCCTTGAAAGTTCTACAACAACTCTGGCAGCTATCCTTGCATGTTCTGCAAACTCAGCCGCTTCTTGAGCAGCAGAGGTAGCATCCTTAAATTTCATGTTCCAATTCTGCCTGCCAAGAGAAATATTACCATCACCATCTCCAGGAAATGATTGCCCATGTTCCAACCTTTCATCCTTGAAACCTAAGTGGCATGAACCACCATTATCAACTCAATATTGCCGTGAAAGTTCTACAACAACTCTGGCAGCTAGGCTTGCATGTTATGCAAACTCAGCCGCTGCTTGAGCAGCAGAGGTAGCATCCTTAAATTGCATGTTCCAATTCTACCTGCCAACAGAAAGATTACCATTACCATCTCAAGGAAATGATTGCCCGTGTTCCAACCTTTCATCCTTGAAAACTAAGTGGCATGAACCACAATCATCAACATAATATTGCCTTGAAAGTTCTACAACAACTCTGGCAGTTAGGCTTACATGTTCTGCAAACTCAGCCGCTGCTTGAGCAGCAGAGGTAGCATCCTTAAATTTCATGTTCCAATTCTGCCTGCCAATAGAAATATTACCATCACCATCTCCAGGAAATGATTGCCCATGTTCCAACCTTTCATCCTTGAAACCTAAGTGGCATGAACCACCATTATTAACACAATATTGCCTTGAAAGTTCTACAACAGCTCTGGCAGCTAGCCTTGCATGTTCTGCAAACTCAGTCGCTGCTTGAGCAGTAGAGGTTGCATCCATTAATATCATGTTCCACTTCTGCTTGCCAACAGGAAAATTACCATCTCCAGGAAATGATTGCCCATGTTCCAACCTTTCATCCTTTAAATTTAATATGCATGAACCACCATCATCAACAAAATATTGCCTTTAAAGTTCTACAATAGCTCTGGCAGCTAGGCTTGCATGTTCTGCAAACTCAGCCGCTGCTTGAGC
Organism: Nicotiana tabacum; assembly: GCF_000715075.1. Classification (NCBI taxonomy): domain Eukaryota; kingdom Viridiplantae; phylum Streptophyta; class Magnoliopsida; order Solanales; family Solanaceae; genus Nicotiana; species Nicotiana tabacum. The sequence goes on from NW_027438242.1 coordinate 726,481, forward strand.
AGCAGAGGTAGCATCCTTAAATTTCATGTTCCAATTCTGCCTGCCAACAGAAAAATTACAATTACCATCTCCAGGAAATAATTGCCCATGTTCCAACCTTTCATCCTTGAAACCTAAGTGGCATGAACCACCATTATTAACACAATATTGCCTTGAAAGTTCTACAACAGCTCTGCCAATTAGGCTTGCATGTTCTGCAAACTCAGCCGCTGCTTGAGCAGCAGAGGTAGCATCCTTAAATTTCACATTCCAATTCTGCCTGCCAACAGATATATTATCATCACCATCTACAGGAAATGATTGCCCGTGTTCCAACCTTTCATCCTTGAAAACTAAGTGGCATGAACCACCATCATCAATATAATATTGCCTTGAAATTTCTACAACAGCTCTGGCAGTTAGGCTTGCATGTTCTGCAAACTGAGCCGCTGCTTGAGCAGCAGAGGTAGCATCCTTAAATTTCATGTTCCAATTCTGCCTGCCAACAAATATATTACCATCACCATCTCCACGAAATGATTGCCCATGTTCCAACCTTTCATCCTTGAAACTTAAGTGGCATGAACCACCATCATTAACACAATATTGCCTTGAATGTTCTACAACAGCTCTGGCAGCTAGCCTTGCATGTTTTGCAAACTCAGCCGCTGCTTGAGCAGCAGAGGTAGCATCCTTTTATTTCATGTTCCACTTCTGCTTGCCAACAAAAAAATTACCATCTCCAGGAAATGATTGCCCATGTTCCAACCTTTCATCCTTGAAACCTAAGTGGCATGAACCACCATCATCGACACAATATTGCCTTTAAAGTTCTACAACAGCTCTGGCAGCTAGGCTTGCATGTTCTGCAAACTCAGCCGCTGCTTGAGTAGCAGAGGTGGCATCCTTAAATTTCATGTTCCAATTTTGCTTGCCAATAGCAAATTTACCATTGCCATCTCCAGGAAATGATTGCCCATGTTCCAACCTTTCATCCTTGAAACCTAAGTGGCATGAACCACCATCATCAACAAAATATTGCCTTGAAAGTTCTACAATAGCTCTGGCAGCTAGGCTTGCATGTTCTGCAAACTCAGCCGTTGCTTGTGCAGCAGAGGTAGCATCCTTAAATTTCATGTTCCAATTCTGCCTGCCAACAGAAATATTACCAATACCATCTCCAGGAAATGATTGCCCATGTTCCAACCTTTGATCCTTGCAGCCTAAGTGGCATGAACCACCATCTTTAACACAATATTGCCTTGAAAGTTCTACAACAACTCTGGCAGCTATCCCTGCATGTTCTGCAAACTCAGCCGCTTCTTGAGCAGCTGAGGTAGCATCCTTAATTTTCATGTTCCAATTCTGCCTGCCAAGAGAAATATTACAATCACCATCTCCAGGAAATGATTGCCCATGTTCCAACCTTTCATCCTTGAAAACTAAGTGGCATGAACCACCATCATCAACATAATATTTCCTTGAACGTTCTACAACAGCTCTGGCAGTTAGGCTTGCATGTTCTGCAAACTCAGCCGCTGCTTGAGCAGCAGAGGTAGCATCCTTAAATTTCATGTTCCAATTCTGCCTGCCAACAGATAAATTACCATCACCATCTCCAGGAAATGATTGCCCATGTTCCAACCTTTCATCCTTGAATCCTAAGTGGCATGAACCACCATCATTAACACAATATTGCCTTGAATGTTCTACAACAGCTCTGGCAACTAGCCTTGCATGTTGTGCAAACTCAGCCGCTGCTTGAGCAGCAGAGGTAGCATCCATATATTTCATGTTCCACTTCTGCTTGCCAACAAAACAATTACCATCTCCAGGAAATGATTGCCCATGTTCCAGCCTTTCATCCTTTAAAATTAAGTGGTATGAACCACCATCATCAACAAAATATTGCCTTGAAAGTTCTACAACAGCTCTGGCAGCTAGGCTTGCATGTTCTACAAACTCAGCCGCTGCTTGAGCAGCAGAGGTAGCATCCTTAAATTTCATGTTCCAATTCTGCCTGCCAACAGAAAAATTACCATTACCATCTCCAGGAAATGATTGCCCATGTTCCTACCTTTCTTCCTTGAAACCTAAGTGGCATGAACCACCATCATCAACAAAATATTGCCTTGAAAGTTCTACAATAGCTCTGGCAGCTAGGCTTGCATGTTCTGCAAACTCAGCCACTGCTTGAGCAGCAGAGGTAGCATCCTTAAATTTCATGTTCCAATTCTCCATGCCAACAGAAAAATTACCATCTCTAGGAAATGATTGCCCATGTTCCAACCTTTCATCTTTGAAACCTAAGTGGCATGAACCACCATCATCAACACAATATTGCCTTTAAAGTTCTACAACAGCTCTGGCAGCTAGGCTTGTATGTTCTGCAAACTCAGCCGCTGCTTAAGCAGCAGAGGTAGCATCCTTAAATTTCATGTTCCAATTCTGTCTGCCAACAGCAAATTTACCATTACCATCTCCAGCAAATGATTGCCCATGTTCCAACCTTTCATCCTTGAAACCTAAGTGGCATGAACCACCATCATCAACAAAATATTGCCTTGAAAGTTCAACAACAGCTCTGGCAGCTAGGCTTCCATGTTCTGCAAACTCAGCCGCTGCTTGGGCAGCAGAGGTAGCATCCTTAAATTTCATGTTCCAATTCTCCATGCCAACAGAAAAATTACCATCTCTAGGAAATCATTGCCCATGTTCCAACCTTTCATCTTTGAAACCTAAGTGGCATGAACCACCATCATCAACACAATATTGCCTTTAAAGTTCTACAACAGCTCTGGCAGCTAGGCTTGCATGTTCTGCAAACTCAGCCGCTGCTTGAGCAGTAGAGGTAGCATCTTTAAATTTCATGTTCCAATTTTGTCTGCCAACAGCAAATTTACCATTACCATCTCCAGGAAATGATTGCCCATGTTCCAACCTTTCATCCTTGAAACCTAAGTGGCATGAACCACTATCATCAACAAAATATTGCCTTAAAAGTTCAACAACAGCTCTGGCAGCTAGGCTTGCATATTCTGCAAACTCAGCCGCTGCTTGAGCAGCAGAGGTAGCATCCTTAAATTTCATATTCCAATTCTGCCTGCCAAAAGCAAATTTACCATTACTATCTCCAGGAATGATTGCCCATGTTCCAACCTTTCATCCTTGAAACCTAAGTGGCATGAACTACCATCATCAACAAAATATTGCCTTGAAAGTTCTACATAAGCTCTGGTAGCCAGGCTTGCATGTTCTGCAAACTCAGCCGCTGCTTGAGCAGCAGAGGTAGCATCCTTAAATTTCATGTTCCAATTCTGCCTGCCAACAGAAATATTACCATCACCATCTCTAGGAAATGATTGCCCAGGTTCCAACCTTTAATCCTTGCAGCCTAAGTGGCATGAACCACCATCATTAACACAATATTGCCTTGAAAGTTCTACAACAGCTCTGGCAGCTATCCTTGCATGTTCTGCAAACTCAGCCGCTTCTTGAGCAGCAGAGGTAGCATCCTTAAATTTCATGTTCCAATTCTGCCTGCCAAGAGAAATATTACCATCACCATCTCCTGGAAATGATTGCCCATGTTCCAACCTTTCATCCTTGAAACCTAAGTGGCATGAACCATCATCATCAACATAATATTGCCTTGAAAGTTCTACAACAGCTCTGGCAGTTAGGCTTGCATGTTCTGCAAACTCAGACGCTACTTGAGTAGCAGAGGTAGCATACTTAAATTTCATGTTCCAATTCTGCCTGCCAACAGAAATATTACCATCACCATCTCCAGGAAATGATTGCCCATGTTCCAACCTTTCATCCTTGAAACCTAAGTGGCATGAACCACCATCATTAACACAATATTGCCTTGAAAGTTCTAAAACAGCTCTGGCAGCTAGCCTTGCATGTTCTGCAAACTCAGCCGCTGCTTGAGCAGCAGAGATAGCATCCTTAAATTTTATGTTCCACTTCTGCTTGCCAACAGAAAAATTACCATCTCCAGGAAATAATTGCCCATGTTCCAACCTTTCATCCTTTAAATTTAAGTGGCATGAACCACCATCATTAACACAATATTGCCTTGAAAGTTCTAAAACAGCTCTGGCAGCTAGCCTTGCATGTTCTGCAAACTCAGCCGCTGCTTGAGCAGCAGAGATAGCATCCTTAAATTTCATGTTCCACTTCTGCTTGCCAACAGAAAAATTACCATCTCCATGAAATGATTGCCCATTTTCCAACCTTTCATCCTTTAAATTTAAGTGGCATGAACCACCATCATCAACAAAATATTGCCTTGAAAGTTCTACAACAGCTCTGGCAGCTAGGCTTGCATGTTCTGCAAACTCAGCCGCTGCTTGAGCAGCAGAGGTAGCATCCTTAAATTTCATGTTCCAATTCTGCCTCCCAACAGAAAAATTACAATTACCATCTCCAGGAATTGATTGCCCATGTTCCAACCTTTCATCCTTAAAACCTAAGTGGCATGAACCACCATCATCAACACAATATTGCCTTTAAAGTTCTACAATAGCTTTGGCAGCTAGGCTTGCATGTTCTACAAACTCAGCCGCTGCTTGAGCAGCAGAGGTAGCATCCTTAAATTTCATGTTCCAATGTTGCCTGCCAACAGAAAAATTACCATTACCATCTCCAGGAAGTGATTGCCCATGTTCCAACCTTTCATCCTTGAAACCTAAGTGGCATGAACCACCATCATCAACACAATATTGCCTTGAAAGTTCTACAACAGCTCTGGCAGCTAGGCTTGCATGTTCTGCAAACTCAGCCGCTGCTTGAGCAGCAGAGGTAGCATCCTTAAATTTCATGTTCCAATTCTGCCTGCCAATAGAAAAATTACCATTACCATCTCCAGGAAATGATTGCCCATGTTCCAACCTTTCATCCTTGAAACCTAAGTGGCATGAACCACCATCATCAACACAATATTGCCTTGAAAGTTCTACAACAGCTCTTGCAGCTAGGCTTGCATATTCTGCAAACTCATCTGCTGCTTGAGTAGCAGAGGTAGAATCCTTAAATTTCATGTTCCAATTCTACCTGCCAACAGAAATATTACCATCACCATCTCTAGGAAATGATTGCCCATGTTCCAAACTTTTATCCTTGAAAACTAAGTGGCATGAACCACCATCATCAACACAATATTGCCTTGAAAGTTCTCCAACAGCTCTGGCAGCTAGGCTAGCATGTTCTGCAACATCAGCCGCTGCTTGAGCAATAGAGGTAGCATCCTTAAATTTCATGTTCCAATTTTGCCTCCCAACAGAAAAATAACCATTAACATCTCTAGGAAATGATTGCCCATTTTCCAACCTTTCATCCTTGAAACCTAAGTGGCATGAACCACCATCATCAACACAATATTGCCGTTAAAGTTCTACAACAGCTCTGGCAACTAGGCTTGCATGTTCTGCAAACTCAGCCGATGCTTGAGCAGCAGAGGTAGCATCCTTAAATTGCATGTTCCAATTCTGCCTGCCAACAGAAAGATTACCATTACCATCTCAAGGAAATGATTGCCCGTGTTCCAACCTTTCATCCTTGAAAACTAAGTGGCATGAACCACCATCATCAACATAATATTTCCTTGAAAGTTCTACAACAGCTCTGGCAGTTAGGCTTACATGTTCTGCAAACTCAGCCGCTGCTTGAGCAGCAGAGGTAGCATCCTTAAATTTCATGTTCCAATTCTGCCTGCCAATAGAAATATTACCATCACCATCTCCAGGAAATGATTGCCTATGTTCCAACCTTTCATCCTTGAAACCTAAGTGGCATGAACCACCATTATTAACACAATATTGCCTTGAAAGTTCTACAACAGCTCTGGCAGCTAGCCTTGCATGTTCTGCAAACTCAGTCGCTGCTTGAGCAGTAGAGGTTGCATCCATTAATATCATGTTCCACTTCTGCTTGCCAACAGGAAAATTACCATCTCCAGGAAATGATTGCCCATGTTCCAACCTTTCATCCTTTAAATTTAATATGCATGAACCACCATCATCAACAAAATATTGCCTTTAAAGTTCTACAATAGCTCTGGCAGCTAGGCTTGCATGTTCTGCAAACTCAGCCGCTGCTTGAGCAGCAGAGGTAGCATCCTTAAATTTCATGTTCCAATTCTGCCTGCCAACAGAAAAATTACAATTACCATCTCCAGGAAATAATTGCCCATGTTCCAACCTTTCATCCTTGAAACCTAAGTGGCATGAACCACCATTATTAACACAATATTGCCTTGAAAGTTCTACAACAGCTCTGCCAATTAGGCTTGCATGTTCTGCAAACTCAGCCGCTGCTTGAGCAGCAGAGGTAGCATCCTTAAATTTCACATTCCAATTCTGCCTGCCAACAGATATATTACCATCACCATCTACAGGAAATGATTGCCCGTGTTCCAACCTTTCATCCTTGAAAACTAAGTGGCATGAACCACCATCATCAACATAATATTGCCTTGAAATTTCTACAACAGCTCTGGCAGTTAGGCTTGCATGTTCTGCAAACTGAGCCGCTGCTTGAGCAGCAGAGGTAGCATCCTTAAATTTCATGTTCCAATTCTGCCTGCCAACAAATATATTACCATCACCATCTCCACGAAATGATTGCCCATGTTCCAACCTTTCATCCTTGAAACTTAAGTGGCATGAATCACCATCATTAACACAATATTGCCTTGAATGTTCTACAACAGCTCTGGCAGCTAGCCTTGCATGTTCTGCAAACTCAGCCGCTGCTTGAGCAGCAGAGGTAGCATCCTTTTATTTCATGTTCCACTTCTGCTTGCCAACAAAAAAATTACCATCTCCAGGAAATGATTGCCCATGTTCCAACCTTTCATCCTTGAAACCTAAGTGGCATGAACCACCATCATCGACACAATATTGCCTTTAAAGTTCTACAACAGCTCTGGCAGCTAGGCTTGCATGTTCTGCAAACTCAGCCGCTGCTTGAGCAGCAGAGGTGGCATCCTTAAATTTCATGTTCCAATTTTGCTTTCCAATAGCAAATTTACCATTGCCATCTCCAGGAAATGATTGCCCATGTTCCAACCTTTCATCCTTGAAACCTAAGTGGCATGAACCACCATCATCAACAAAATATTGCCTTGAAAGTTCTACAATAGCTCTGGCAGCTAGGCTTGCATGTTCTGCAAACTCAGCCGTTGCTTGTGCAGCAGAGGTAGCATCCTTAAATTTCATGTTCCAATTCTGCCTGCCAACAGAAATATTACCAATACCATCTCCAGGAAATGATTGCCCATGTTCCAACCTTTGATCCTTGCAGCCTAAGTGGCATGAACCACCATCTTTAACACAATATTGCCTTGAAAGTTCTACAACAACTCTGGCAGCTATCCCTGCATGTTCTGCAAACTCAGCCGCTTCTTGAGCAGCTGAGGTAGCATCCTTAATTTTCATGTTCCAATTCTGCCTGCCAAGAGAAATATTACAATCACCATCTCCAGGAAATGATTGCCCATGTTCCAACCTTTCATCCTTGAAAACTAAGTGGCATGAACCACCATCATCAACATAATATTTCCTTGAACGTTCTACAACAGCTCTGGCAGTTAGGCTTGCATGTTCTGCAAACTCAGCCGCTGCTTGAGCAGCAGAGGTAGCATCCTTAAATTTCATGTTCCAATTCTGCCTGCCAACAGATATATTACCATCACCATCTCCAGGAAATGATTGCCCATGTTCCAACCTTTCATCCTTGAAACCTAAGTGGCATGAACCACCATCATTAACACAATATTGCCTTGAATGTTCTACAACAGCTCTGGCAACTAGCCTTGCATGTTGTGCAAACTCAGCCGCTGCTTGAGCAGCAGAGGTAGCATCCATATATTTCATGTTCCACTTCTGCTTGCCAACAAAACAATTACCATCTCCAGGAAATGATTGCCCATGTTCCAGCCTTTCATCCTTTAAAATTAAGTGGTATGAACCACCATCATCAACAAAATATTGCCTTGAAAGTTCTACAACAGCTCTGGCAGCTAGGCTTGCATGTTCTGCAAACTCAGCCGCTGCTTGAGCAGCAGAGGTAGCATCCTTAAATTTCATGTTCCAATTCTGCCTGCCAACAGAAAAATTACCATTACCATCTCCAGGAAATGATTGCCCATGTTCCAACCTTTCATCCTTGAAACCTAAGTGGCATGAACCACCATCATCAACAAAATATTGCCTTGAAAGTTCTACAATAGCTCTGGCAGCTAGGCTTGCATGTTCTGCAAACTCAGCCACTGCTTGAGCAGCAGAGGTAGCATCCTTAAATTTCATGTTCCAATTCTCCATGCCAACAGAAAAATTACCATCTCTAGGAAATGATTGCCCATGTTCCAACCTTTCATCGTTGAAACCTAAGTGGCATGAACCACCATCATCAACACAATATTGCCTTTAAAGTTCTACAACAGCTCTGGCAGCTAGGCTTGTATGTTCTGCAAACTCAGCCGCTGCTTAAGCAGCAGAGGTAGCATCCTTAAATTTCATGTTCCAATTCTGTCTGCCAACAGCAAATTTACCATTACCATCTCCAGCAAATGATTGCCCATGTTCCAACCTTTCATCCTTGAAACCTAAGTGGCATGAACCACCATCATCAACAAAATATTGCCTTGAAAGTTCAACAACAGCTCTGGCAGCTAGGCTTGCATGTTCTGCAAACTCAGCCGCTGCTTGAGCAGCAGAGGTAGCATCCTTAAATTTCATGTTCCAATTCTCCATGCCAACAGAAAAATTACCATCTCTAGGAAATCATTGCCCATGTTCCAACCTTTCATCTTTGAAACCTAAGTGGCATGAACCACCATCATCAACACAATATTGCCTTTAAAGTTCTACAACAGCTCTGGCAGCTAGGCTTGCATGTTCTGCAAACTCAGCCGCTGCTTGAGCAGCAGAGGTAGCATCTTTAAATTTCATGTTCCAATTTTGTCTGCCAACAGCAAATTTACCATTACCATCTCCAGGAAATGATTGCCCATGTTCCAACCTTTCATCCTTGAAACCTAAGTGGCATGAACCACTATCATCAACAAAATATTGCCTTGAAAGTCCTACAACAGCTCTGGCAGCTAGGCTTGCATGTTCTGCAAACTCAGCCGCTGCTTGAGCAGCAGAGGTAGCATCCTTAAATTTCATATTCCAATTCTGCCTGCCAATAGACAAATTACCATCTCCAAGAAATGATTGCCCATATTCCAACCTTTCATCATTGAAACCTAAGTGGCATGACCCACCATCATCAACACAATATTGCCTTGAAAGTTCTACAAAAGCTCTGGCAGCTAGGCTTGCATGTTCTGCAAACTCAGCCGCTGCTTGAGCAGCAGAGGTAGCATCCTTAAATTTCATGTTCCAATTCTGCCTGCCAACAGAAATATTACCATCACCATCTCTAGGAAATGATTGCCCAGGTTCCAACCTTTCATCCTTGCAGCCTAAGTGGCATGAACCACCATCATTAACACAATATTGCCTTGAAAGTTCTACAACAGCTCTGGCAGCTATCCTTGCATGTTCTGCAAACTCAGCCGCTTCTTGAGCAGCAGAGGTAGCATCCTTAAATTTCATGTTCCAATTCTGCCTGCCAAGAGAAATATTACCATCACCATCTCCAGGAAATGATTGCCCATGTTCCAACCTTTCATCCTTGAAACCTAAGTGGCATGAACCACCATCATCAACATAATATTGCCTTGAAAGTTCTACAACAGCTCTGGCAGTTAGGCTTGCATGTTCTGCAAACTCAGCCGCTGCTTGTGCAGCAGAGGTAGCATACTTAAATTTCATGTTCCAATTCTACTTGCCAACAGAAATATTACCATCACCATCTCCAGGAAATGATTGCCCATGTTCCAACCTTTCATCCTTGAAACCTAAGTGGCATGAACCACCATCATTAACACAATATTGCCTTGAAAGTTCTAAAACAGCTCTGGCAGCTAGCCTTGCATGTTCTGCAAACTCAGCCGCTGCTTGAGCAGCAGAGATAGCATCCTTAAATTTTATGTTCCACTTCTGCTTGCCAACAGAAAAATTACCATCTCCAGGAAATAATTGCCCATGTTCCAACCTTTCATCCTTTAAATTTAAGTGGCATGAACCACCATCATTAACACAATATTGCCTTGAAAGTTCTAAAACAGCTCTGGCAGCTAGCCTTGCATGTTCTGCAAACTCAGCCGCTGCTTGAGCAGCAGAGATAGCATCCTTAAATTTCATGTTCCACTTCTGCTTGCCAACAGAAAAATTACCATCTCCAGGAAATGATTGCCCATGTTCCAACCTTTCATCCTTTAAATTTAAGTGGCATGAACCACCATCATCAACAAAATATTGCCTTGAAAGTTCTACAACAGCTCTGGCAGCTAGGCTTGCATGTTCTGCAAACTCAGCCGCTGCTTGAGCAGCAGAGGTAGCATCCTTAAATTTCATGTTCCAATTCTGCCTGCCAACAGAAATATTACCATCACCATCTCCAGGAAATGATTGCCCATGTTCCAACCTTTCATCCTTGAAACCTAAGTGGCATGAACCACCATCATCAACACAATATTGCCTTGAAAGTTCTACAACAGCTCTGGCAGCTAGGCTTGCATGTTCTGCAAACTCAGCCGCTGCTTGAGCAGCAGAGGTAGCATCCTTAAATTTCATGTTCCAATTCTGCCTGCCAACAGAAAAATTACCATTACCATTTCCAGGAAATGATTGCCCATGTTCCAACCTTTCATCCTTGAAACCTAAGTGGCATGAACCACCATCATCAACACAATATTGCCTTGAAAGTTCTACAACAGCTCTTGCAGCTAGGCTTGCATATTCTGCAAACTCATCTGCTGCTTGAGTAGCAGAGGTAGAATCCTTAAATTTCATGTTCCAATTCTACCTGCCAACAGAAATATTACCATCACCATCTCTAGGAAATGATTGCCCATGTTCCAAACTTTTATCCTTGAAAACTAAGTGGCATGAACCACCATCATCAACACAATATTGCCTTGAAAGTTCTCCAACAGCTCTGGCAGCTAGGCTAGCATATTCTTCAACATCAGCCGCTGCTTGAGCAACAGAGGTAGCATCCTTAAATTTCATGTTCCAATTTTGCCTCCCAACAGAAAAATTACCATTAACATCTCTAGGAAATGATTGCCCATGTTCCAACCTTTCATCCTTGAAACCTAAGTGGCATGAACCACCATCATTAACACAATATTGCCTTGAAAGTTCTAAAACAGCTCTGGCAGCTAGCCTTGCATGTTCTGCAAACTCAGCCGCTGCTTGAGCAGCAGAGATAGCATCCTTAAATTTTATGTTCCACTTCTGCTTGCCAACAGAAAAATTACCATCTCCAGGAAATAATTGCCCATGTTCCAACCTTTCATCCTTTAAATTTAAGTGGCATGAACCACCATCATTAACACAATATTGCCTTGAAAGTTCTAAAACAGCTCTGGCAGCTAGCCTTGCATGTTCTGCAAACTCAGCCGCTGCTTGAGCAGCAGAGATAGCATCCTTAAATTTCATGTTCCACTTCTGCTTGCCAACAGAAAAATTACCATCTCCAGGAAATGATTGCCCATGTTCCAACCTTTCATCCTTTAAATTTAAGTGGCATGAACCACCATCATCAACAAAATATTGCCTTGAAAGTTCTACAACAGCTCTGGCAGCTAGGCTTGCATGTTCTGCAAACTCAGCCGCTGCTTGAGCAGCAGAGGTAGCATCCTTAAATTTCATGTTCCAATTCTGCCTCCCAACAGAAAAATTACAATTACCATCTCCAGGAATTGATTGCCCATGTTCCAACCTTTCATCCTTGAAACCTAAGTGGCATGAACCACCATCATCAACACAATATTGCCTTGAAAGTTCTACAACAGCTCTGGCAGCTAGGCTTGCATGTTCTGCAAACTCAGCCGCTGCTTGAGCAGCAGAGGTAGCATCCTTAAATTTCATGTTCCAATTCTGCCTGCCAACAGAAAAATTACCATTACCATTTCCAGGAAATGATTGCCCATGTTCCAACCTTTCATCCTTGAAACCTAAGTGGCATGAACCACCATCATCAACACAATATTGCCTTGAAAGTTCTACAACAGCTCTTGCAGCTAGGCTTGCATATTCTGCAAACTCATCTGCTGCTTGAGTAGCAGAGGTAGAATCCTTAAATTTCATGTTCCAATTCTACCTGCCAACAGAAATATTACCATCACCATCTCTAGGAAATGATTGCCCATGTTCCAAACTTTTATCCTTGAAAACTAAGTGGCATGAACCACCATCATCAACACAATATTGCCTTGAAAGTTCTCCAACAGCTCTGGCAGCTAGGCTAGCATATTCTTCAACATCAGCCGCTGCTTGAGCAACAGAGGTAGCATCCTTAAATTTCATGTTCCAATTTTGCCTCCCAATAGAAAAATTACCATTAACATCTCTAGGAAATGATTGCCCATTTTCCAACCTTTCATCCTTGAAACCTAAGTGGCATGAACCACCATCATCAACATAATATTGCCTTTAAAGTTCTACAACAGCTCTGGCAACTAGGCTTGCATGTTCTGCAAACTCAGCCGATGCTTGAGCAGCAGAGGTAGCATCCTTAAATTTCATGTTCCAATTTTGCCTGCCAACAGAAAAGTTACCATTACCATCTCAAGCAAATGATTGCCCATGTTCCAACCTTTCATCCTTGAAACCTAAGTGGCATGATCCACCATCATAAACACAATATTGCCTTGAAAGTTCTACAACAGCTCTTGCAGCTAGGCTTGCATATTCTGCAAACTCATCCGCCGCTTGAGTAGAAGAGGTAGAATCCTTAAATTTCATGTTCCAATTCTACCTGCCAACAGAAATATTACCATCACCATCTCTAGGAAATGATTGCCCATGTTCCAAACTTTTATCCTTGAAAACTAAGTGGCATGAACCACCATCATCAACATAATATTGCCTTGAAAGTTCTCCAACAGCTCTGGCAGCTAGGCTAGCATGTTCTGCAACATCAGCCGCTGCTTGAGCAATAGAGGTAGCATCCTTAAATTTCATGTTCCAATTTTGCCTCCCAACAGAAAAATAACCATTAACATCTCTAGGAAATGATTGCCCATTTTCCAACCTTTCATCCTTGAAACCTAAGTGGCATGAACCACCATCATCAACACAATATTGCCGTTAAAGTTCTACAACAGCTCTGGCAACTAGGCTTGCATGTTCTGCAAACTCAGCCGATGCTTGAGCAGCAGAGGTAGCATCCTTAAATTTCATGTTCCAATTTTGCCTGCCAACAGAAAAGTTACCATTACCATCTCAAGCAAATGATTGCCCATGTTCCAACCTTTCATCCTTGAAACCTAAGTGGCATGAACCACCATCATCAACACAATATTGCCTTGAAAGTTCTACAACAGCTCTGGCAGCTAGGCTTGCATGTTCTGCAAACTCAGCCGCTGCTTGAGCAACAGAGGTAGCATCCTTAAATTTCATGTTCCAATTCTGCCTGCCAACAGAAAAATTACCATTACCATCTCCAGGAAATGATTGCCCATGTTCCAACCTTTCATCCTTGAAACCTATGTGGCATGAACCACCATCATCAACACAATATTGCCTTGAAAGATCTACAACAGCTCTTGCAGCTAGGCTTGCATATTCTACAAACTCATCCGCTGCTTGAGTAGCAGTGGTAGAATCCTTAAATTTCATGTTCCAATTCTACCTGCCAACAGAAATATTACCATCACCATCTCCAGGAAATGATTGCCCATGTTCCAAACTTTTATCCTTGAAAACTAAGTGGCATGAACCACCATCATCAACACAATATTGCCTTGAAAGTTCTCCAACAGCTCTGGCAGCTATGCTAGCATGTTCTGCAACATCAGCCGCTGCTTGAGCAACAGAGGTAGCATCCTTAAATTTCATGTTCCAATTTTGCCTCCCAACAGAAAAATTACCATTAACATCTCTAGGAAATGATTGCCCATTTTCCAACCTTTCATCCTTGAAACCTAAGTGGCATGAACCACCATCATCAACACAATATTGCCTTTAAAGTTCTACAACAGGTCTGGCAACTAGGCTTGCATGTTCTGCAAACTCAGCCGATGCTTGAGCAGCAGAGGTAGCATCCTTAAATTTCATGTTCCAATTTTGCCTGCCAACAGAAAAGTTACCATTACCATCTCAAGCAAATGATTTCCCATGTTCCAACCTTTCATCCTTGAAACCTAAGTGGCATGAACCACCATCATTAGCACAATATTGCCTTGAAAGTTCTCCAACAGCTCTGGCAGCTAGGCTTGCATGTTCTGCAACCTCAGCCGCTGCTTGAGCAAAAGAGGTAGCATCCTTAAATTTCATGTTCCAATTCTGCCTGCCAACAGAAAAATTACCATTACCATCTCTAGGAAATGATTGCCCATTTTCAAACCTTTCATCCTTGAAACCTAAGTGGCATGAACCACCATCATCAACACAATAATGCCTTTAAAGTTCTACAACAGCTCTGGCAACTAGGCTTGCATGTTCTGCAAACTCAGCCGATGCTTGAGCAGCAGAGGTAGCATCCTTAAATTTCATGTTCCAATTTTGCCTGCCAACAGAAAAGTTACCATTACCATCTCAAGCAAATGATTTACCATGTTCCAACCTTTCATCCTTGAAACCTAAGTGGCATGAACCACCATCATCAGCACAATATTGCCTTGAAAGTTCTCCAACAGCTCTGGCAGCTAGGCTTGCATGTTCTGCAACCTCAGCCGCTGCTTGAGCAAAAGAGGTAGCATCCTTAAATTTCATGTTCCAATTCTGCCTGCCAACAGAAAAATTACCATTACCATCTCTTGGAAATGATTGCCCATGTTCCAACCTTTCATCCTTGAAACCTAAGTGGCATGAACCACCATCATCAACACAATATTGCCTTTAAAGTTCTACAAAAGCTCTGGCAGCTAAGCTTGTATGTTCTGCAAACTCAGTCGCTGCTTGAGCAGCAGAGATAGTATCCTTAAATTTCATGTTCCAATTCTGCCTGCCAATAGAAAATTTACCATCTCCAGGAAATGATTGCCCATGGTCCAACCTTTTATCCTTGAAACCTAAGTGGCATGAACCACCATCATCAACACAATATTGCCTTGAAAGTTCTACAACAGCTCTTGCAGTTAGGCTTGCATATTCTGCAAACTCATCCGCTACTTGAGTAGCAGAGGTAGCATCCTTAAATTTCATGTTCCAATTCTACCTGCCAACAAAACAATTACCATTACCATCTGTAGGAAATGATTGCCCATGTTCCAAACTTTTATCCTTGAAAACTAACCAACAACTCTGGCAGCTAGGCTTGCATGTTCTGCAACCTCAGCCGCTGCTTGAGCAACAGAGGTAGCATCCTTAAATTTCATGTTCCAATTTTGCCTCCCAACAGAAAAATTACCATTAACATCTCTAGGAAATGATTGCCCATGTTCCAACCTTTCATCCTTGAAACCTAAGTGGCATGAACCACCATCATCAACACAATATTGCCTTTAAAGTTCTATAACAGCTCTGGCAGTTAGGCTTGCATGTTCTGCAAACTCAGCCGCTGCTTGAGCAACAGAGGTAGCATCCTTAAATTTCATGTTCCAATTCTGTTTCCCAACCGAAAAATTACAATCTCCACAAAATGATTGCCCATGTTCCAACCTTTCATTCTTGAAACCTAAGTGGCATGAACCACCATCATTAACATAATATTGCCTTGAAAGTTCTCCAACAGCTCTGGCAGCTAGGCTTGCATGTTCTGCAAACTCAGCCGCTGCTTGAGCAGCAAACGTAGCATCCTTAAATTTCATGTTCCAATTCTGCCTGCCAATTGAAATATTACCATTACCATCTCCAGGAAATGATTGCCCGTGTTCCAACCTTTCATCTTGTAAAACTAAGTGGCATGAACCACCATCATCAACATAATATTGCCTTTAAAGTTCTACAACAGCTCTGGCAGTTAGGCTTGCATGTTCTGCAAACTTAGCCACTACTTGAGCAGTAGAGGTAGCATCCTTAAATTTCATGTTCCAATTCTCCATGCCAACAGAAATATTACCATCACCATCTCCAGGAAATGATTTCCCATGTTCCAACCTTTCATCCTTGAAACCCTAGTGGCATGAACTACCATCATTAGCACAATATTGCTTAGAAAGTTCTACAACAGCTCTGGCAACTAGCCTTGCATGTTCTGCAAACTCAGCCACTTCTTGAGCAGCAGAGGTAGTATCCTTAAATTTCATGATCCAATTCTGCATGCCAACAGAAATATTACCATCACCATCTCCAGTAAATGATTGCCCATGTTCCAACCTTTCATCCTTGAAACCTAAGTGGCATGAACCACCATCATCAACACAATATTGCCTTGAAAGTTCTACAACAGCTCTGGCAGCTAGCCTTGCATGTTCTGCAAACTCAGCCGCTGCTTGAGCAGCAGCGGTAGCATCCTTAAATTTCATGTTCCAATTCTGCTTGCCAACAGCAAATTTACCATTACCATCTCCAGGAAATGATTGCCCATGTTCCAACCTTTCATCTTTGAAAACTAAGTGGCATGAACCACCATCATCAACAAAATATTGGCTTGAAAGTTCTACAACAGCTCTGGCAGCTAGGCTTGCATGTTCTGCAAACTCAGCCGCTGCTTGAGCAGCAGAGGTAGCATCCTTAAATTTCATGTTCCAATTCTTCTTCCAACAGAAAAATTACCATTACCATCTCCAGGAAATGATTACCCATGTTCCAACCTTTCATCCTTGAAACCTAAGTGGCATGAACCACAATTATCAGCACAATATTGCCTTGAAAGTTCTCCAACAGCTCTGGCAGCTAGGCTTGCATGTTCTGCAACCTCAGCTGCTGCTTGAGCGAAAGAGGTAGCATCATTAAATATCATGTTCCAATTCTGCCTGCCAACAGAAATATTACCATTACCATCTCTTGGAAATGATTGCCCATGTTCCAACCTTTCATCCTTGAAACCTAAGTGGCATGAACCACCATCATCAACATAATATTGCCTTTAAAGTTCTACAAAAGCTCTGGCAGCTAAGCTTGTATGTTCTGCAAACTCAGCCGCTGCTTGAGCAGCAGAGATAGCATCCTTAAATTTCATGTTCCAATTCTGCCTGCCAATAGAAAATTTACCATCTCCAGGAAATGATTGCCCATGGTCCAACCTTTCATCCTTGAAACCTAAGTGGCATGAACCACCATCATCAACACAATATTGCCTTAAAAGTTCTACAACAGCTCTGGCAGCTAAGCTTTTATGTTCTGCAAACTCAGTCGCTGCTTGAGCAGCAGAGATAGCATCCTTAAATTTCATGTTCCAATTCTGCCTGCCAATAGAAAATTTACCATCTCCAGGAAATGATTGCCCATGGTCCAACCTTTTATCCTTGAAACCTAAGTGGCATGAACCACCATCATCAACACAATATTGCCTTGAAAGTTCTACAACAGCTCTTGCAGCTAGGCTTGCATATTCTGCAAACTCATCCGCTACTTGAGCAGCAGAGGTAGCATCCTTAAATTTCATGTTCCAATTCTTCATGCCAACAGAAATTTTACCATCTCCAGGAAATGATTGCCCATGTTCCAACCTTTCATCCTTGAAACCTAAGTGGCATGAACCACAATCATCAACACAATATTGCCTTGGAAGTTCTCCAACAGCTCTGGCAGCTAAGCTTGCATGTTCTGCAACCTCAGCCGCTGCTTGAGCGAAAGAGGTAGCATCCTTAAATATCATGTTCCAATTCTGCCTGCCAACAGAAAAATTACCATTACCATTTCTTGGAAATGATTGCCCATGTTCCAACCTTTCATCCTTGAAACCTAAGTGGCATGAACCACCATCATCAACACAATATTGCCTTTAAAGTTCTACAAAAGCTGTGCCAGCTAAGCTTGTATGTTCTGCAAACTCAGCCGCTGCTTGAGCAGCAGAGATAGCATCCTTAAATTTCATGTTCCAATTCTGCCTGCCAATAGAAAATTTACCATCTCCGGGAAATGATTGCCCATGGTCCAACCTTTTATCCTTGAAACCTAAGTGGCATGAACCACCATCATCAACACAATATTGCCTTGAAAGTTCTACAACAGCTCTTGCAGCTGGGCTTGCATATTCTGCAAACTAATCCGTTACTTGAGTAGCAGAGGTAGCATCCTTAAATTTGATGTTCCAATTCTACCTGCCAACAAAACAATCACCATTACCATCTGTAGGAAATGATTGCCCATGTTCCAAACTTTTATCCTTGAAAACTAAGTGGCATGAACCACAATCATCAACACAATATTGCCTTGAAAGTTCTCCAACAGCTCTGGCAGCTAGGTTTGCATGTTCTGCAACCTCAGGCGCTACTTGAGCAACAGAGGTAGCATCCTTAAATTTCATGTTCCAATTTTGCCTCCCAACAGAAAAATTACCATTAACATCTCTAGGAAATGATTGCCCATGTTCCAACCTTTCATCCTTGAAACCTAAGTGGCATGAACCACCATCATCAACACAATATTGCCTTTAAAGTTCTACAACAGCTCTGGCAGTTAGGCTTGCATGTTCTGCCAACTCAGCCGCTGCTTGAGCAGCAGAGGTAGCATCCTTAAATTTCAGGTTCCAATTCTGCCTGCCAACAGAAATATTACCATCTCCAGGAAATGATTGCCCATGTTCCAACCTTTCATCCTTGAAACCTAAGTGGCATGAACCACCATCATCAGCACAATATTGCCTTGAAAGTTCTCCAACAGCTCTGGCATCTAGGCTTGCATGTTCTGCAAACTCAGCCGCTGCTTGAGCAAAAGAGGTAGCATCCTTAAATGTCATGTTCCAATTCTGCCTGCCAACAAAATAATTACCATTACCATCTCTTGGAAATGATTGCCCATGATCCAACCTTTCATCCTTGAAACCTAAGTGGCATGAACCACCATCATCAACACAATATTGCCTTTAAAGTTCTACAAAAGCTCTGGCAGCTAAGCTTGTATGTTCTGCAAACTCAGTCGCTGCTTGAGCAGCAGAGATAGCATCCTTAAATTTTATGTTCCAATTCTGCCTGCCAATAGAAAATTTACCATCTCCAGGAAATGATTGCCCATGGTCCTACCTTTTATCCTTGAAACCTAAGTGGCATGAACCACCATCATCAACACAATATTGCCTTGAAAGTTCTACAAAGAGCTCTTGCAGCTAGGCTTGCATATTCTGCAAACTTATCCGCTACTTGAGCAGCAGAGGTAGCATCCTTAAATTTCATGTTCCAATTCTGAATGCCAACAGAAATATTACCATCACCATCTCCAGGAAATGATTGCCCATTTTCCAACCTTTCATCCTTGAAACCCAAGTGGCATGAACCACCATCTTTAGCACAATATTGCTTAGAAAGTTCTACAACAGCTTTGGCAACTAGCCTTGCATGTTCTGCAAACTCAGCCGCTTCTTGAGCAGCAGAGGTAGTATCCTTAAATTTCATGATCCAATTATGCCTGCCAACAGAAATATTACCATCACCATCTCCAGGAAATGATTTCCCATGTTCCAACCTTTCATCCTTGAAACCTAAGTGGCATGAACCACCATCATCAACACAATATTGCCTTTAAAGTTCTATAACAGCTCTGGCAGTTAGGCTTGCATGTTCTGCAAACTCAGCCGCTGCTTGAGCAACAGAGGTAGCATCCTTAAATTTCATGTTCCAATTCTATTTCCCAACTGAAAAATTACCATCTCCACGAAATGATTGCCCATGTTCCAACCTTTCATTCTTGAAACTTAAGTGGCATGATCCACCATCATCAACTCAATATTGCCTTAAAATTTCTACAACAACTCTGGCAGCTAGGCTTGCATGTTATGCAAACTCAGCTGCTGCTTGAGCAGCAGAGGTAGCATCCTTAAATTGCATGTTCCAATTCCGCCTGCCAACAGAAAAATTACCATTACCATCTCAAGGAAAAGATTGTCCATGTTCCAACCTTTCATCCTGTAAAACTAAGTGGCATGAACCACCATCATCAACATAATATTGCCGTGAAAGTTCTACAACAGCTCTGGCAGTTAGGCTTGCATGTTCTGCAAACTTAGCCGCTACTTGAGCAGCAGAGGTAGCATCCTTAAATTTCATGTTCCAATTCTGCATGCCAACAGAAATATTACCATCACCATCTCCAGGAAATGATTGCCCATGTTCCAACCTTTCATCCTAGAAACCCAAGTGGCATGAACCACCATCATTAGCACAATATTGCTTAGAAAGTTCTACAACAGCTCTGGCAACTAGCCTTGCATATTCTGCAAACTCAGCCGCTTCTTCAGCAGCAGAGTTAGTATCCTTAAATTTCATGATCTAATTCTGCCTGCCAACAGAAATATTACCATCACCATCTCCAGGAAATGATTGCCCATGTTCCAACCTTTCATCCTTTAAACCTAAGTGGCATGAACCACCATCATCAACACAATATTTCCTTGAAAGTTCTACAACAGCTCTAGCAGCTAGCCTTGCATGTTCTGCAAACTCAGCCGCTGCTTGAGCCGCAGAGGTAGCATCCTTAAATTTCATATTCCAATTCTGCTTGCCAACAACAAATTTGCCAGTACCATCTCCAGGAAATGACTGCCCATGTTCCAACCTTTCATCTTTGAAAACTAAGTGGCATGAACCACCATCATCAACAAAATATTGCCTTGAAAGTTCTACAACAGCTCTGGCAGCTAGGCTTGCATGTTCTGCAAACTCAGCCGCTGCTTGAGCAGCAGAGGTAGCATCCTTAAATTTCATGTTCCAATTCTTCCTTCCAACAGAAATATTACCATTACCATCTCCAGGAAATGATTGCCCATGTTCCAACCTTTCATCCTTGAAACCTAAGTGGCATGAATCACAATCATCAGCACAATATTGCCTTGAAAGTTCTCCAACAGCTCTGGCAGCTAGGCTTGCATGTTCTGCAACCTCAGCCGCTGCTTGAGCGAAAGAGGTAGCATCCTTAAATATCATGTTCCAATTCTACCTGCCAACAGAAAAATTAGCATTACCATCTCTTGGAAATGATTGCCCATGTTCCAACCTTTCATCCTTGAAACCTAAGTGGCATGAACAACCATCATCAACACAATATTGCCTTTAAAGTTCTACAAAAGCTCTGGCAGCTAAGCTTGTATGTTCTGCAAACTCAGTCGCTGCTTGAGCAGCAGAGATAGCATCCTTAAATTTTATGTTCCAATTCTGCCTGCCAATAGAAAATTTACCATCTCCAGGAAATGATTGCCCATGGTCCTACCTTTTATCCTTGAAACCTAAGTGGCATGAACCACCATCATCAACACAATATTGCCTTGAAAGTTCTACAAAGAGCTCTTGCAGCTAGGCTTGCATATTCTGCAAACTTATCCGCTACTTGAGCAGCAGAGGTAGCATCCTTAAATTTCATGTTCCAATTCTGAATGCCAACAGAAATATTACCATCACCATCTCCAGGAAATGATTGCCCATTTTCCAACCTTTCATCCTTGAAACCCAAGTGGCATGAACCACCATCTTTAGCACAATATTGCTTAGAAAGTTCTACAACAGCTTTGGCAACTAGCCTTGCATGTTCTGCAAACTCAGCCGCTTCTTGAGCAGCAGAGGTAGTATCCTTAAATTTCATGATCCAATTATGCCTGCCAACAGAAATATTACCATCACCATCTCCAGGAAATGATTTCCCATGTTCCAACCTTTCATCCTTGAAACCTAAGTGGCATGAACCACCATCATCAACACAATATTGCCTTTAAAGTTCTATAACAGCTCTGGCAGTTAGGCTTGCATGTTCTGCAAACTCAGCCGCTGCTTGAGCAACAGAGGTAGCATCCTTAAATTTCATGTTCCAATTCTATTTCCCAACTGAAAAATTACCATCTCCACGAAATGATTGCCCATGTTCCAACCTTTCATTCTTGAAACTTAAGTGGCATGATCCACCATCATCAACTCAATATTGCCTTAAAATTTCTACAACAACTCTGGCAGCTAGGCTTGCATGTTATGCAAACTCAGCTGCTGCTTGAGCAGCAGAGGTAGCATCCTTAAATTGCATGTTCCAATTCCGCCTGCCAACAGAAAAATTACCATTACCATCTCAAGGAAAAGATTGTCCATGTTCCAACCTTTCATCCTGTAAAACTAAGTGGCATGAACCACCATCATCAACATAATATTGCCGTGAAAGTTCTACAACAGCTCTGGCAGTTAGGCTTGCATGTTCTGCAAACTTAGCCGCTACTTGAGCAGCAGAGGTAGCATCCTTAAATTTCATGTTCCAATTCTGCATGCCAACAGAAATATTACCATCACCATCTCCAGGAAATGATTGCCCATGTTCCAACCTTTCATCCTAGAAACCCAAGTGGCATGAACCACCATCATTAGCACAATATTGCTTAGAAAGTTCTACAACAGCTCTGGCAACTAGCCTTGCATATTCTGCAAACTCAGCCGCTTCTTCAGCAGCAGAGTTAGTATCCTTAAATTTCATGATCTAATTCTGCCTGCCAACAGAAATATTACCATCACCATCTCCAGGAAATGATTGCCCATGTTCCAACCTTTCATCCTTGAAACCTAAGTGGCATGAACCACCATCATCAACACAATATTTCCTTGAAAGTTCTACAACAGCTCTAGCAGCTAGCCTTGCATGTTCTGCAAACTCAGCCGCTGCTTGAGCCGCAGAGGTAGCATCCTTAAATTTCATATTCCAATTCTGCTTGCCAACAACAAATTTGCCAGTACCATCTCCAGGAAATGACTGCCCATGTTCCAACCTTTCATCTTTGAAAACTAAGTGGCATGAACCACCATCATCAACAAAATATTGCCTTGAAAGTTCTACAACAGCTCTGGCAGCTAGGCTTGCATGTTCTGCAAACTCAGCCGCTGCTTGAGCAGCAGAGGTAGCATCCTTAAATTTCATGTTCCAATTCTTCCTTCCAACAGAAATATTACCATTACCATCTCCAGGAAATAATTACCCATGTTCCAACCTTTCATCCTTGAAACCTAAGTGGCATGAATCACAATCATCAGCACAATATTGCCTTGAAAGTTCTCCAACAGCTCTGGCAGCTAGGCTTGCATGTTCTGCAACCTCAGCCGCTGCTTGAGCGAAAGAGGTAGCATCCTTAAATATCATGTTCCAATTCTACCTGCCAACAGAAAAATTAGCATTACCATCTCTTGGAAATGATTGCCCATGTTCCAACCTTTCATCCTTGAAACCTAAGTGGCATGAACAACCATCATCAACACAATATTGCCTTTAAAGTTCTACAAAAGCTCTGGCAGCTAAGCTTGTATGTTCTGCAAATTCAGCCGCTGCTTGAGCAGCAGAGATAGCATCCTTAAATTTCATGTTCCAATTCTGCCTGCCAATAGAAAATTTACCATCTCTAGGAAATGATTGCCCATGGTCCAACCTTTTAACCTTGAAACCTAAGTGGCATGAACCACCATCATCAACACAATATTGCCTTGAAAGTTCTACAACAGCTCTTGCAGCTAGGCTTGCATATTCTGCAAACTCATCCGCTACTTGAGTAGCAGAGGTAGCATCCTTAAATTTCATGTTCCAATTCTACCTGCCAACAAAACAATTACCATTACCATCTGTAGGAAATGATTTCCCATGTTCCAATCTTTTATCCTTGAAAACTAAGTGGCATGAACAACCATCATCAACACAATATTGCCTTGAAAGTTCTCCAACAGCTCTGGCAGCTAGGTTTGCATGTTCTGCAACCTCGGGCGCTGCTTGAGCAACAGAGGTAGCATCCTTAAATTTCATGTTCCAATTCTGCCTGCCAACAGAAATATTACCATCTCCAGGAAATGATTGCCCATGTTCCAACCTTTCATCCTTGAAACCTAAGTGGCATGAACCACCATCATTAACATAATATTTCCTTGAAAGTTCTCCAACATCTCTGGCAGCTAGGCTTGCATGTTCTGCAAACTCAGCCGCTGCTTGAGCAGCAAACGTAGCATCCTTAAATTTCATGTTCCAATTCTGCCTGCCAATTGAAATATTACCATTACCATCTCCAGGAAATGATTGCCCGTGTTCCAACCTTTAATCCTTGAAACTTAAGTGGCATGATCCACCATCATCAACTTAATATTGCCTTAAAAGTTCTACAACAACTCTGGCAGCGAGGCTTGCATGTTATGCAAACTCAGCCGCTGCTTGAGCAGCAGAGGTAGCATCCTTAAATTGCTTGTTCCAATTCTGCCTGCCAACAGAAAAATTACCATCTCCAGGAAATGATTGCCCATGGTCCAACCTTTTATCCTTGAAACCTAAGTGGCATGAACCACCATCATCCACACAATATTGCCTTGAAAGTTCTACAACAGCTCTTGCAGCTAGGCTTGCATATTCTGCAAACTCATCCGCTACTTGAGTAGCATAGGTAGCATCCTTAAATTTCATGTTCCAATTCTACCTGCCAACAAAACAATTACCATTACCATCTGTAGGAAATGATTGCCCATGTTCCAAACTTTTATCCTTGAAAACTAAGTGGCATGAACCACCATCATCAACACAATATTGCCTTGAAAGTTCTCCAATAGCTCTGGCAGCTAGGTTTGCATGTTCTGCAACCTCAGCCGCTGCTTGAGCAACAGAGGTAGCATCCTTAAATTTCATGTTCCAATTAAGCCTCCCAACAGAAAAATTACCATTAACATCTCTAGGAAATGATTGCCCATGTTCTAACCTTTCATCCTTGAAACCTAAGTGGCATGAACCACCATCATCAACACAATATTGCCTTTAAAGTTCTACAACAGCTCTGGCAGTTAGGCTTGCATGTTCTGCCAACTCAGCCGCTGCTTGAGCAGCAGAGGTAGCATCCTTAAATTTCATGTTCCAATTCTGCCTGCCAACAGAAATATTACCATCTCCAGGAAATGATTGCCCATGTTCCAACCTTTCATCCTTGAAACCTAAGTGGCATGAACCACCATCATCAGCACAATATTGCCTTGAAAGTTCTCCAACAGCTCTGGCATCTAGGCTTGCATGTTCTGCAAACTCAGCCGCTGCTTGAGCAAAAGAGGTAGCATCCTTAAATTTCATGTTCCAATTCTGCCTGCCAATTGAAATATTACCATTACCATCTCCAGGAAATGATTGCCCGTGTTCCAACCTTTCATCCTTGAAACTTAAGTGGCATGATCCACCATCATCAACTCAATATTGCCTTAAAAGTTCTACAACAACTCTAGCAGCTAGGCTTGCATGTTATGCAAACTCAGCTACTGCTTGAGCAGCAGAGGTAGCATCCTTAAATTGCATGTTCCAATTCTGCCTGCCAACAGAAAAATTACCATTACCATCTCAAGGAAAAGATTGCCCATGTTCCAACCTTTCATCCTGTAAAACTAAGTGGCATGAACCACCATCATTAACATAATATTGCCTTGAAAGTTCTACAACAGCTCTGGCAGTTAGGCTTGCATGTTCTGCAAACTTAGCCGCTACTTGAGCAGCAGAGGTAGCATCCTTAAATTTCATGTTCCAATTCTGCATGCCAACAGAAATATTACCATCACCATCTCCCGGAAATGATTCCCCATGTTCCAACCTTTCATCCTTGAAACCCAAGTGGCATGAACCACCATCATTAGCTCAATATTGCTTAGAAAGTTCTACAACAGCTCTGGCAACTAGCCTTGCATGTTCTGCAAACTCAGCCGCTTCTTGAGCAGCAGAGGTAGTATCCTTAAATTTCATGATCCAATTCTGCCTGCCAACAGAAATATTACCATCACCATCTCCAGAAAATGATTGCCCATGTTCCAACCTTTCATCCTTGAAACCTAAGTGGCATGAACCACCATCATCAACAAAATATTGCCTTGAAAGTTCTACAACAGCTCTGGCAGCTAGCCTTGCATGTTCTGCAAACTCAGCCGCTGCTTGAGCAGCAGAGGTATAATCCTTAAATTTCATGTTCCAATTCTGCTTGCCAACAGCAAATTTACCATTACCATCTCTAGGAAATGATTGCCCATGTTCCAACCTTTCATCTTTGAAAACTAAGTGGCATGAACCACCATCATCAACAAAATATTGCCTTGAAAGTTCTACAACAGCTCTGGCAGCTAAGCTTGCATGTTCTGCAAACTCAGCCGCTGCTTGAGCAGCAGAGGTAGCATCCTTAAATTTCATGTTCCAATTCTTCCTTCCAACAGAAAAATTACCATTACCATCTCCAGGAAATGATTACCCATGTTCCAACCTTTCATCCTTGAAACCTAAGTGGCATGAACCACAATCATCAGCACAATATTGCCTTGAAAGTTCTCCAACAGCTCTGACAGCTAGGCTTGCATGTTCTGCAACCTCAGCCGCTGCTCGAGCGAAAGAGGTAGCATCCTTAAATATCATGTTCCAATTCTGCCTGCCAACAGAAAAATTACCATTACCATCTCTTGGAAATGATTGCCCATGTTCCAACCTTTCATCCTTGAAACCTAAGTGGCATGAACCACCATCATCAACACAATATTGCCTTTAAAGTTCTACAAAAGCTCTGGCAGCTAAGCTTGTATGTTCTGCAAACTCAGCCGCTGCTTGAGCAGCAAAGATAGCATCCTTAAATTTCATGTTCCAATTCTGCCTGCCAATAGAAAATTTACCATCTCCAGGAAATGATTGCCCATGGTCCAACCTTTTATCCTTGAAACCTAAGTGGCATGAACCACCATCATCAACACAATATTGCCTTGAAAGTTCTACAACAGCTCTTGCAGCTAGGCTTGCATATTCTGCAAACTCATCCGCTACTTGAGTAGCAGAGGTAGCATCCTTAAATTTCATGTTCCAATTCTACCTGCCAACAAAACAATTACCATTACCATCTGTAGGAAATGATTGCCCATGTTCCAAACTTTTATCCTTGAAAACTAAGTGGCATGAACAACCATCATCAACACAATATTGCCTTGAAAGTTCTCCAACAGCTCTGGCAACTAGGTTTGCATGTTCTGCAACCTCGGGCGCTGCTTGAGCAACAGAGGTAGCATCCTTAAATTTCATGTTCCAATTTTGCCTCCCAACAGAAAAATTACCATTAACATCTCTAGGAAATGATTGCCCATGTTCCAACCTTTCATCCTTGAAACCTAAGTGGCATGAACCACCATCATCAACACAATATTGCCTTTAAAGTTCTACAACAGCTCTGGCAGTTAGGCTTGCATGTTCTGCAAACTCAGCCGTTGCTTGAGCAGCAGAGGTAGCATTCTTAAATTTCATGTTCCTATTCTGCCTTCCAACAGAAATATTACCATCTCCAGGAAATGATTGCCCATGTTCCAACCTTTCATCCTTGAAACCTAAGTGGCATGAACCACCATCATTAACATAATATTGCCTTGAAAGTTCTCCAACAGCTCTGGCAGCTAGGCTTGCATGTTCTGCAAACTCAGCCGCTGCTTGAGCAGCAAACGTAGCATCCTTAAATTTCATGTTCCAATTCTGCCTGCCAATTGAAATATTACCATTACCATCTCCAGGAAATGATTGCCCGTGTTCCAACCTTTCATCCTTGAAACTTAAGTGGCATGATCCACCATCATCAACTCAATATTGTCATAAAAGTTCTACAACAACTTTGGCAGTGAGGCTTGCATGTTATGCAAACTCAGCCGCTACTTGAGCAGCAGAGGTAGCATCCTTAAATTGCATGTTCCAATTCTGCCTGCAAACAGAAAAATTACCATTACCATCTCAAGAAAATGATTGCTCATGTTCCAACCTTTCATCCTGTAAAACTAAGTGGCATGAACCACCATCATCAACATAATATTTCCTTGAAAATTCTACAACAGCTCTGGCTGTTAGGCTTGCATGTTCTGCAAACTTAGCCGCTGCTTGAGCAGCAGAGGTAGCATCCTTAAATTTCATGTTCCAATTCTGCATGCCAACAGAAATATTACCATCACCATCTCCAGGAAATGATTGCCCATGTTCCAACCTTTCATCCTTGAAACCCAAGTGGCATGAACCACCATCATTAGCACAATATTGCCTAGAAAGTTCTAAAACAGCTCTGGCAACTAGCCTTGCATGATCTGCAAACTCAGCCGCTTCTTGAGCAGCAGAGGTAGCATCCTTAAATTTCATGATCCAATTCTGCCTGCCAACAGAAATATTACCATCACCATCTCTAGGAAATGATTGCCCATGTTCCAACCTTTCATCCTTGAAACCTAAGTGGCATGAACCACCATCATCAACACAATATTGCCTTTAAAGCTCTACAACAGCTCTGGCAGCTAGCCTTGCATATTCTGCAAACTCAGCTGCTGCTTGAGCAGCAGAGGTAGCATCCTTAAATTTCATGTTCCAATTCTGCTTGCCAACAACAAATTTACCATTACCATCTCCTGGAAATGATTGCCCATGTTCCAACCTTTCATCTTTGAAAACTAAGTGGCATGAACCACCATCATCAACAAAATATTGCCTTGAAAGTTCTACAACAGCTCTGGCAGCTAGGCTTGCATGTTCTGCAAACTCAGCCGTTGCTTGAGCAGCAGAGGTAGCATCCTTAAATTTCATGTTCCAATTCTTCCTGCCAACAGAAAAATTACCATTACCATCTCTAGGAAATGATTGCCCATGATCCAACCTTTCATCCTTGAAACCTAAGTGGCATGAACCACAATCATCAGCACAATATTGCCTTGAATGTTCTCCAACAGCTCTGGCAGCTAGGCTTGCATGTTCTGCAACCTCAGCCGCTGCTTGAGCGAAAGAGGTAGCATCCTTAAATATCATGTTCCAATTCTGCCTGCCAACAGAAAAATTACCATTACCATCTCTTGGAAATGATTGCCCATGTTCCAACCTTTCATCCTTTAAACCTAAGTGGCATGAACCACCATCATCAACACAATATTGCCTTTAAAGTTCTACAAAAGCTCTGGCAGCTAAGCTTATATGTTCTGCAAACTCAGCCGCTGCTTGAGCAGCAGAGATAGCATCCTTAAATTTCATGTTCCAATTCTGCCTGCCAATAGAAAATTTACCATCTCCAGGAAATGATTGCCCATGGTCCAACCTTTTATCCTTGAAACCAAAGTGGCATGAACCACCATCATCAACACAATATTGCCTTGAAAGTTCTACAATAGCTCTTGCAGCTAGGCTTGCATATTCTGCAAACTCATCCGCTACTTGAGTAGCAGAGGTAGCATCCTTAAATTTCATGTTCCAATTCTACCTGCCAACAAAACAATTACCATTACCATCTGTAGGAAATGATTGCCCATGTTCCAAACATTTATCCTTGAAAACTAAGTGGCAAGAACCACCATCATCAACACAATATTACCTTGAAAGTTCTCCAACAGCTCTGGCAGCTAGGTTTGCATGTTCTGCAACCTCAGCCGCTGCTTGAGCAACAGAGGTAGCATCCTTAAATTTCATGTTCCAATTTTGCCTCCCAATAGAAAAATTACCATTAACATCTCTAGGAAATGATTGCCCATGTTCCAACCTTTCATCCTTGAAACCTAAGTGGCATGAACCACCATGATCAACACAATATTGCCTTGAAAGTTCCACAACAGCTCTTGCAGCTAGGCTTGCATATTCTGCAAACTCATCCGCTACTTGTGTAGCAGAGGTAGCATCCTTAAATTTCATGTTCCAATTCTACCTGCCAAAAAAACAATTACCATTACCATCTGTAGGAAATGATTGCCCATGTTCCAAACTTTTATCCTTGAAAACTAAGTGGCGTGAACCACCATCATCAACACAATATTGCCTTGAAAGTTCTCCAACAGCTCTGGCAGCTAGGTTTGCATGTTCTGCAACCTCAGCCGCTGCTTGAGCAACAGAGGTAGCATCCTTAAATTTCATGTTCCAATTTTGCCTCCCAATAGAAAAATTACCATTAACATCTCTAGGAAATGATTGCCCATGTTCCAACCTTTCATCCTTGAAACCTAAGTGGCATGAACCACCATCATCAACACAATATTGCCTTTAAAGTTCTACAACAGCTCTGGCAGTTAGGCTTGCATGTTTTGCAAACTCAGCCGCCGCTTGAGCAACAGAGGTAGCATCCTTAAATTTTATGTTCCAATTCTGTTTCCCAACCGAAAAATTACCATCTCCACAAAATGATTGCCCATGTTCCAACCTTTCATTCTTGAAACCTAAGTGGCATGAACCACCATCATTAACATAATATTGCCTTGAAAGTTCTCCAACAGCTCTGGCAGCTAGGCTAGCATGTTCTGCAAACTCAGCCGTTGCTTGAGCAGCAAACGTAGCATCCTTAAATTTCATGTTCCAATTCTGCCTGCCAATTGAAATATTACCATTACCATCTCCAGGAAATGATTGCCCGTGTTCCAACCTTTCATCCTTGAAACTTAAGTGGCATGATCCACCATCATCAACTCAATATTGCCTTAAAAGTTCTACAACAACTCTGGCAGCTAGGTTTGCATGTTATGCAAACTCAGCCGCTGCTTGAGCAGCAGAGGTAGCATCCTTAAATTGCATGTTCAAATTTTGCCTGCCAATAGAAAAATTAACCATTACCATCTCCAGGAATTGATTGCCCATGTTCCAACCTTTCATACTTGAAACCTAAGTGGCATGAACCACCATCATCAACACAATATTGCATTAAAAGTTCTACAATAGCTCTGGCAGCTAGGCTTGAATGTTCTACAAACTCAGCCGCTGCTTGAGCAGCAGAGGTAGCATACTTAAATTTCATGTTCCAATTCTGCCTGCCAACCGAAATATTACCATTACCATCTCCAGGAAATGATTACCCATGTTCCAACCTTTCATCCTTGAAACCCAAGTGGCATGAACCACCATCATCAACACAATATTGCTTAGAAAGTTCTACAACAGCTCTGGCAACTAGCCTTGCATGTTCTGCAAACTCAGCCGCTTCTTGAGCAGCAGAGGTAGCATCCTTAAATTCGATGTTCCAATTCTGCCTGCCAACAGAAAAATTACCATTACCATCTCAAGGAAATGATTGCCCATGTTCCAACCTTTCATCCTTGAAACCTAAGTGGCATGAACCACCATCATCAACAAAATATTGCCTTAAAAGTTCTACAACAGCTCTGGCAGCTAAGCTTGCATGTTCTGCAAACTCAGCCGCTGCTTGAGCAGCAGAGTTAGAATTCATAAATTTTATGTTCCAATTCTGCCTGCCAATAGCAAATTTACCATTACTATCTCAAGGAAATGATTGCCCATGTTCCAACCTTTTATCCTTGAAACCTAAGTGGCATGAACCACCATCATCAACACAATATTGCCTTGAAAGTTCTACAACAGCTCTGGCAGCTAGCCTTGCATGTTCTGCAAATTCAGCCGCTGCTTGAGCAGCAGCGGTAGCATCCTTAAATTTCATGTTCCAATTCTGCTTGCCAACAGCAAATTTACCATTACCATCTCCAGGAAATGATTGCCCATGTTCCAACCTTTCATCTTTGAAAACTAAGTGGCATGAACCACCATCATCAACAAAATATTGCCTTGAAAGTTCTACAACAGCTCTGGCAGCTAGGCTTGCATGTTCTGCAAACTCAGCCGCTGCTTGAGCAGCAGAGGTAGCATCCTTAAATTTTATGTTCCAATTCTTTCTGCCAACAGCAAATTTACCATTACCATCTCCAGGAAATGATTGCCCAAGTTCCAACCTTTCATCCTTGAAACCTAAGTGGCATGAACCACCATCATCAACAAAATATTGCCTTGAAAGTTCTACAATAGCTCTAGCAACTAGGCTTGCATGTTCTACAAACTCAGCTGTTGCTTGAGCAGCAGAGGTTGAATCCTTAAATTTCATGTTCCAATTCTGCCTGCCAATAGAAAAATTACCATTACCATCTCAAGGAAATGATTGCCCATGTTCTAACCTTTCATCCTTGAAACCTAAGTGGCATGAACCACCATCATCAATTCAATATTGCCTTGAAAGTTCTCCAACAGCTCTGGCAGCTAGGCTTGCATGTTCTACAACCTCAGCCGCTGCTTGAGCAACAGAGGTAGCATCCTTAAATTTCATGTTCCAATTCTACCTGCCAACAAAAAAATTACCATTACCATCTCTAGGAAATGATTGCCCATGTTCAAACCTTTCATCCTTGAAACCTAAGTGGCATGAACCACCATCATCAACACAATATTGCCTTTAAAGTTCTACAAAAGCTCTGGCAGCTAAGCTTGGATGTTCTGCAAACTCAGCCGCTGGTTGAGCAGCAGAGATGGCATCCTTAAATTTCATGTTCAAATTCTGCCTGCCAATAGAAAATTTACCATCTCCAGGAAATGTTTGCCCATGGTCCAACCTTTTATCCTTGAAACCTAAGTGGCATGAACCACCATCATCAACACAATATTGCCTTGAAAGTTCTACAACAGCTCTTGCAGCTAGGCTTGCATATTCTGCAAACTCTTCCGTTGCTTGAGTAGTAGAGGTAGCATCCTTAAATTTCATGTTCCAATTCATCCTGCCAACAGAAAAATTACCATTACCATCTCCAGGAAATGATTGCCCATGTTCCAACCTTTCATCCTTGAAACCTAAGTGGCATGAACCACCATCATCAACACAATATTGCCTTGAAAGTTCTCCAACAGCTCTGGCATCTAGGCTTGCATGTTCTGCAAACTCAGCCGCTGCTTGAGCAAAAGAGGTAGCATCCTTAAATTTCATGTTCCAATTCTGCCTGCTAATTGAAATATTACCATTACCATCTCCAGGAAATGATTGCCCGTGTTCCAACCTTTCATCCTTGAAACTTAAGTGGCATGATCCACCATCATCAACTCAATATTGTCTTAAAAGTTCTACAACAACTCTAGCAGCTAGGCTTGCATGTTATGCAAACTCAGCTACTGCTTGAGCAGCAGAGGTAGCATCCTTAAATTGCATGTTCCAATTCTGCCTGCCAACAGAAAAATTACCATTACCATCTTAAGGAAAAGATTGCCCATGTTCCAACCTTTCATCCTGTAAAACTAAGTGGCATGAACCACCATCATTAACATAATATTGCCTTGAAAGTTCTACAACAGCTCTGGCAGTTAGGCTTGCATGTTCTGCAAACTCAGCCGCTTCTTGAGCAGCAGAGGTAGTATCCTTAAATTTCATGATCCAATTCTGCCTGCCAACAGAAATATTACCATCACCATCTCCAGGAAATGATTGCCCATGTTCCAACCTTTCATCCTTGAAACCTAAGTGGCATGAACCACCATCATCAACAAAATATTGCCTTGAAAGTTCTACAACAGCTCTGGCAGCTAGCCTTGCATGTTCTGCAAACTCAGCCGCTGCTTGAGCAGCAGAGGTATAATCATTAAATTTCATGTTCCAATTCTGCTTGCCAACAGCAAATTTACCATTACCATCTCTAGGAAATGATTGCCCATGTTCCAACCTTTCATCTTTGAAAACTAAGTGGCATGAACCACCATCATCAACAAAATATTGCCTTGAAAGTTCTACAACAGCTCTGGCAGCTAAGCTTGCATGTTCTGCAAACTCAGCCGCTGCTTGAGCAGCAGAGGTAGCATCCTTAAATTTCATGTTCCAATTCTTCCTTCCAACAGAAAAATTACCATTACCATCTCCAGGAGATGATTACCCATGTTCCAACCTTTCATCCTTGAAACCTAAGTGGCATGAACCACAATCATCAGCACAATATTGCCTTGAAAGTTCTACAATAGCTCTGGCAGTTAGGCTTGCATGTTCTGCAAACTCAGCCGCTGTTTGAGCAACAGAGGTAGCATCCTTAAATTTCATGTTCCAATTCTGTTTGCCAATCGAAAAATTACAATCTCCACGAAATGATTGCCCATGTTCCAACCTTTCATTCTTGAAACCTAAGTGGCATGAACCACCATCATCAACATAATATTGCCTTGAAAGTTCTCCAACAGCTCTGGCAGCTAGGCTTGCATGTTCTGCAAACTCAGCCGCTGCTTGAGCAGCAGAGGTAGCATCCTTAAATTGCATGTTCCAATTCTGCCTGCCAACAGAAAAATTACCATTACCATCTCAAGGAAATGATTGCCCATGTTCCAACCTTTCATCCTTGAAACCTAAGTGGCATGAACCACCATCATCAACACAATATTGCCTTGAAAGTTCTACAACAGCTCTGGCAGCTAGGCGTGCATGTTCTGCAAACTCAGCCACTGCTTGAGCAGCAGAGGTAGTATCCTTAAATTTCATGTTCCAATTCTGCTTGCCAACAGAAAAATTACCATTACCATCTCAAGGAAATGATTGCCCATGTTCCAACCTTTCATCCTTGAAACCTAAGTGGCATGAACCACCATCATCAACACAATATTGCCTTGAAAGTTCTCCAACAGCTCTGGAAGCTAGCCTAGCATGTTCTGTAAACTCAGCCGCTTCTTGAGCAGCAGAGGTAGCATCCTAAAATTTCATGTTCCAATTCTGCCTGCCAACAAAAATATTACCATCACCATCTCCAGGAAATGATTGCCCATGTTCCAACCTTTCATCCTTGAAACCTAAGTGGCATGAACCACCATCATCAACACAATATTGCCTTGAACGTCCTACAACAGCTCTGGCAGCTAGCCTTGCATGTTTTGCAACCTCAGCCGCTGCTTGAGCAGCAGAGGAAGCATCCTTAAATTTTATGTTCCAATTCTGCCTGCCAACAGAAAAATTACCATTACCATCTCTAGGAAATGATTACCCATGTTCCAACCTTTCATCCTTGAAACCTAAGTGGCATGAACCACCATCATCAACATAATATTGCCTTGAAAGTTCTCCAATAGCTCTGGCAGCTAGGCTTGCATGTTCTGCAAACTCAGCCGCTGCTTGAGCAGCAGACGTAACATCCTTAAATTTCATGTTCCAATTCTGCGTGCCAATAGAACAATTACCATTACCATCTCAAGGAAATGATTGCCCATGTTCCAACCTTTCATTCTTGAAACCTAAGTGGCATGAACCACCATCATCAACATAATATTGCCTTGAAAGTTCTCCAACAACTCTGGCAGCTAGGCTTGCATGTTCTGCAAACTCAGCCGCTGCTTGAGCAGCAGAGGTAGCATCCTTAAATTGCATGTTCCAATTCTGCCTGCCAATAGAAAAATTACCATTACCATCTCCAGGAAATGATTGCCCGTGTTCCAACCTTTCATCCTTGAAAACTAAGTGGCATGAACCACCATCATCAACATAATATTGCCTTGAAAGTTCTACAACAGCTCTGGCAGTTAGCCTTGCATGTTCTGCAAACTCAGCCACTGCTTGAGCAGCAGAGGTAGCATCCTTAAATTTCATGTCCCAATTCTGCCTGCCAACAGAAATATTACCATCACCATCTCCAGGAAATGATTGCCCATGTTCCAACCTTTCATCCTTGAAACCTAAGTGGCATAAACCACCATCATCAACACAATATTTCCTTGAAAGTTCTACAACAGCTGTGGCAGTTAGGCTTGCATGTTCTGCAAACTCAGCCGCTGCTTGAGCAGCGGAGGTAGCATCCTTAAATTTCATGTTCCAATTCTGCTTGCCAACAGTAAAATTACCATCTCCAGGAAATGATTGCCCATGTTCCAACCTTTCATCCTTGAAACCTAAGTGGCATGAACCACCATCATCAACTCAATATTGCATTGAAAGTTCTACAACAGCTCTGGCACCTAGCCTTGCATGTTCTGCAAACTCAGCCGCTGCTTGAGCAGCAGAGGTAGCATCCTTAAATTTCATGTTCCAATTCTGCTTGCCAACAGAAAAATCACCATCTCCAGGAAATGATTGCCCATGTTCCAACCTTTCATTCTTGAAACCTAAGTGGCATGAACCACCATCATCAACACAATATTGCCTTGAAAAATCTCCAACAGCTCTGGCAGCTAGGCTTACATGTCCTGCAAACTCAGCCGCTGCTTGAGCAACAGAGGTAGCATCCTTAAACGTCATGTTCCAATTCTTCCTACCAACAGAAAAATTACCATTACCATCTCAAGGAAATGATTGCCCATGTTCCAACCTTTCATCCTTGAAAACTAAGTGGCATGAACCACCATCATCAACACAATATTGCCTTGAAAGTTCTACAACAGCTCTGGCAGTTAGGCTTGCATGTTCTGCAAACTCAGCCGCTGCTTGAGCAACAGAGGTAGCATCCTTAAACGTCATGTTCCAATTCTGCCTGCCAAAAGAAAAATTACCATTACCATCTCAAGGAAATGATTGCCCATGTTCCAACCTTTCATCCTTGAAAACTAAGTGGCATGAACCACCATCATTAACACAATATTGCCTTGAAAGTTCTACAACAGCTCTGGCAGTTAGGCTTGCATGTTCTGCAAACTCAGCCACTACTTGAGCAGCAGAGGTAGCATCCTTAAATTTCTTGTTCCAATTCTGCTTGCCAATAGAAAAATTACCAACTCCAGGAGATGATTGCCCATGTTCCAACCTTTCATTCTTGAAATCTAAGTGGCATGAACCATCATAATCAACACAATATTGCCTTGAAAGTTCTCAAACAGCTCCGACAGCTAGGCTTGCATGTTCTGCAAACTCACCCGCTGCTTGAGCAGTAGAAGTAGCATCCTTAAATTTCATGTTCCAATTCTGCCTGCCAACAGAAAAATTACCATTACCATCTCCAGGAAATGATTGGCCATGTTCCAACATTTCATCCTTGAAACATAAGTGGTATGAACCATCGTCATCAGCACAATATTGCCTTGAAAGTTCTACAACAGCTCTGGCAGCTAGGCTTGCATGTTCTGCAAACTCAGCCGCTGCTTGAGCAGCAGAGGTAGCATCCATAAATTTCATGTTCCAATTCTGCCTGCCAACAGAAAAATTACCATTACCATCTCCAGGAAATGATTGCCAATGATCCAACCTTTCATCCTTGAAATCTAAGTGGAATGAACCACCATCATCAACACAATATTGTCTTGAAAGTTCTACAACAGCTCTGGTAGCTAGGCCTGCATGTTCTACAAACTCAGCCGCTGCTTGAGCAGCAGAGGTAGCATCCATAAATTTCATATTCCAATTCTGCCTGCCAACAGAAAAATTACCATTACCATCTCCAGGAAATGATTGCCCATGTTCCAACATTACATCCTTGAAACCTAAGTGGCATGAACCACCTTCATCAACACAATATTGCCTTGAAAGTTCTACAACAACTCTGGCGGCTAGGCTTGCACGTTCTGAAAACTTAGCCGCTGCTTGAGCAGCAGAGGTAGCATCCTTAAATTTCATGTTCCAATTCTGCCTGCCAACAGAAAAATTTTCATTACTATCTCCAGGAAATGATTGCCCATGTTCCAACCTTTCATCCTTGAAACCTAAGTGGACTAAACCAACATCATCAATTGCCTTGAAAGTTCTCCAACAGCTCTGGCAGCTAGGCTTACATGTCCTGCAAACTCAGCCGCTGCTTGAACAACAGAGGTAGCATCCTTAAACGTCATGTTCCAATTCTACCTGCCAACAGAAAAATTACCATTACCATCTCAAGGAAATGATTGCCCATGTTCCAACCTTTCATCCTTGAAAACTAAGTGGCATGAACCACCATCATTAACACAATATTGCCTTGAAAGTTCTACAACAGCTCTGGCAGTTAGGCTTGCATGTTCTGCAAACTCAGCCGCTGCTTGAGCAGTAGAGGTAGCATCCTTAAATTGCATGTTCCAATTCTGCATGCCAACAGAAATATTACCATCACCATATCGAGGAAATGATTGCCAATGTTCCAACCTTTCGTCCTTGAAACCTAAGTGGCATGAACCACCATCATTAACACAATATTGCCTTGAAAGTTCTACAACAGCTCTGGCAGCTAGCCGTGCATGTTCTGCAAACTCAGCCACTGCTTGAGCAGCAGAGGTAGCATCCTTAAATTTCTTGTTCCAATTCTGCTTGCCAATAGAAAAATTACCATCTCCAGGAAATGATTGCCCATGTTCCAACCTTTCATTCTTGAAACCTAAGTGGCATGAACCACCATAATCAACACAATATTGCCTTGAAAGTTCTCCAACAGCTCCGACAGCTAGGCTTGCATGTTCTGTAAACACAGCCGCTGCTTGAGCAGCAGAAGTAGCATCCTTAAATTTCGTGTTCCAATTCTGCGTGCCAACAGAAAAATTACCATTACCATCTCCAGGAAATGATTGCCCATGTTCCAACATTTCATCCTTGAAACATAAGTGGTATGAACCACCGTCATCAACACAATATTGCCTTGAAAGTTCTACAACAGCTCTGGCAGCTAGGCTTGCATGTTCTGCAAACTCAGCCGCTGCTTGAGCAGCAGAGGTAGCATCCATAAATTTCATGTTCCAATTCTGCCTGCCAACAGAAAAATTACCATTACCATCTCCAGGAAATGATTGCCCATGTTCCAACCTTTCATCCTTGAAACCTAAGTGGCATGAACCACCATCATCAACACAATATTGCCTTTAAAGTTCTACAACAGCTCTGGCAGCTAGGCTTGCATGTTCTGCAAACTCAGCCGCTGCTTGAGCAGCAGAGGTAGCATCCTTAAATTTCATGTTCCAATTCTGCCTGCCAACAGAAAAATTACCATTACCATCTCCACGAAATGATTGCCCATGTTCCAACCTTTCATCCTTGAAACCTAAGTAGCATGAACCACCATCATCAACACAATATTGCCTTGAAAGTTCTACAATAACTCTGCCGACTAGGCTTGCATGTTCTGAAAACTTAGCCGCTGCTTGAGCAGCAGAGGTAGCATCCTTAAATTTCATGTTCCAATTCTGCCTGCCAACAGAAAAATTACCATTACTATCTCCAGGAAATGATTGCCCATGTTCCAACCTTTCATCCTTGAAACCTAAGTGGACTAAACCAACATCATCAATTTCCTTGAAAGTTCTCCAACAGCTCCGGCAGCTAGGCTTGCATGTTCTGCAAACTCAGTCGCTGCTTGAGCAGCTGAGGTAGCATCCTTCAATTTCATGTTCCAATTCCGCTTGCCAATAGAAAAATTACCATTACCATCTCAAGGGAATGATTGCCCATGTTTTAACCTTTCATCCTTGAAAACTAAGTGGCATGAACCACCATCATCAACACAATATTGCCGTGAAAGTTCTACAACAGATCTGGCAGCTAGGCTTGCATGTTCTGCAAACTCAGCTGCTGCTTGTGCAGCAGAGGTAGCATCCTTAAATTTCATGTTCGAATTCTGCCTGCCAACAGAAACATTACCATCACCATCTCTAGGAAATGATTGCCCATGTTCCAACCTTTCATCCTTGAAACCTAAGTGTCATGAACCACCATCATCAACATAATATTGCCCTGAAAGTTCTACAACAGCTGTGGCTGCTAGGCTTGCATGTTCTGCAAACTCAGCCGCTGCTTGAGCAGTAGAGGTAGCATCCTTAAATTTCATGTTCCAATTCTGCTTGCCAACAGTAAAATTACCATCTACAGGAAATGATTGCCCATGTTCCAACCTTTCATCCTAGAAACCTAAATGGCATGAACCACCATCATCAACACAATATTGCCTTGAAAGTTCTACAACAGCTCCGGCAGCTAGGCTTGCATGTTCTGCAAACTCAGCCGCTACATGAGCAGCAGAGGTAGCATCTTAAAATTTCATGTTCCAATTCTGCCTGCCAACAGAACAATTACCATTACCATCTCCAGGAAATGATTGCCCATGTTCCAACCTTTCATCCTTGAAAACTAAGTGGCATGAACCACCATCATCAACACAATATTGCCTTTAAAGTTCTACAACAGCTCTGGCAGCTAGGCTTGCATGTTCTGCAAACTCAGCCGCTGCTTGAGCAGCAGAGGTAGCAACCTTAAATTTCATGTTCCAGTTCTACCTGCCAACAGAAAAATTACCTTTACCATCTCCAAGAAATGATTGCCCATGTTCTAACTTTTCATCCTTGAAACCTAAGTGGCATGAACCACCGTCATCAACACAATATTGCCTTGAAAGTTCTACAACAGCTCTGGCAGCTAGCCGTGCATGTTCTGCAAACTCAGCCACTGCTTGAGCAGCAGAGGTAGCATCCTTAAATTTCTTGTTCCAATTCTGCTTGCCAATAGAAAAATTACCATTACCATATTCAGGAAATGATTGCCCATGTTCCAACCATTCATTCTTGAAACCTAAGTGGCATGAACCACCATCATCAACACAATATTGCCTTGAAAGTTCTCCAACAGCTCCGGCAGCTAGGCTTGCATGTTCTGCAAACTCAGCCGCTGCTTGAGCAGCAGAGGTAGCATCCTTAAATTTCATGTTCCAATTCTGCCTGCCAACAGAAAAATTACCATTACCATCTCCAGGAAATGATTGCCCATGTTCCAACCTTACATCCTTGAAACCTAAGTGGCATGAACCACCTTTATCAACACAATATTGCCTTGAAAGTTCTACAACAACTCTGGCAGCTAGGCTTGCATGTTCTGAGAACTTAGCCGCTGCTTGAGCAGCAGAGGTAGCATCCTTAAATTTCATGTTCCAATTATGCCTGCCAACAAAACAATTACCATTCTCTACGAAATGATTGCCTATGTTCCAACCTTTCATCCTTGAAACCTAAGTGGCATGAACCACCGTCATCAACACAATATTGCCTTGAATGTTCTACAACAGCTTTGGCAGCTAGGCTTGCATGTTTTGCAAACTCAGCCGCAGCTTAAGCAGCAGAGGTAGCATCCATAAATTTTATGTTCCAATTCTGCCTGCCAACAGAAAAATTACCATTACCATCTCCAGGAAATGATTGCCCATGTTCCAACCTTTAATTCTTGAAACCTAAGTCGCATGAACCACCATCATCAACACAATATTACCTTTAAAGTTCTACAACAGCTCTGGCAGCTAGGCTTGCATGTTTTAGAAACTCAGCCGCTGCTTGAGCAGCAGAGGTAGCATCCTTAAATTTTATGTTCCAATTCTGCCTGCCAACAGAAAAATTACCATTACCATCTCCAGGAAATGATTGCCCATGTTCCAACCTTTCATCCTTGAAACCTAAGTGGATTAAACCACCATCATCAACACAATATTGCGTTGAAAGTTCTCCAACAGCTCCGGCAGCTAGGCTTGCAAGTTCTGCAAACTCAGCCGCTGCTTGA
Organism: Nicotiana tabacum; assembly: GCF_000715075.1. NCBI lineage: Eukaryota > Viridiplantae > Streptophyta > Magnoliopsida > Solanales > Solanaceae > Nicotiana > Nicotiana tabacum. The sequence goes on from NW_027438242.1 coordinate 767,773, forward strand.
GCAGCAGAGGTAGCATCCTTAAATTTCATGTTCCAATTTTGCCTGCCAATAGAAAAATTACCATTACCATCTCAAGGAAATAATTGCCCATGTTTTAACCTTTCATCCTTGAAAACTAAGTGGCATGAACCACCATCATCAACAAAATATTGCCTTGAAAGTTCTACAACAGCTCTGGCACCTAGGTTTGCATGTTCTGCAAACTCAGCCGCTGCTTCTGCAGCAGAGGTAGCATCCTTAAATTTTATGTTCCAATTCTACTTGCCAACAGAAATATTACCATCACCATCTCCAGGAAATGATTGCCCATGTTCCAACCTTTCATCCTTGAAACCTAAGTGTCATGAACCACCATTATCAACATAATATTGCCTTGAAAGTTCTACAACAGCTCCGGCAGCTAGGCTTGCATGTTCTGCAAACTCAGCCGCTACATGAGCAGCAGAGGTAGCATCTTTAAATTTCATGTTCCAATTCTGCCTGCCAACAGAACAATTACCATTACCATCTCCAGGAAATGATTGCCCATGTTCCAACCTTTCATCCTTGAAAACTAAGTGGCATGAACCACCATCATCAACACAATATTGCCTTTAAAGTTCTACAACAGCTCTGGCAGCTAGGCTTGCATGTTCTGCAAACTCAGCCGCTGCTTGAGCAGCAGAGGTAGCAACCTTAAATTTCATGTTCCAGTTCTACCTGCCAACAGAAAAATTACCTTTACCATCTCCAAGAAATGATTGCCCATGTTCTAACTTTTCATCCTTGAAACCTAAGTGGCATGAACCACCGTCATCAACACAATATTGCCTTGAAAGTTCTACAACAGCTCTGGCAGCTAGCCGTGCATGTTCTGCAAACTCAGCCACTGCTTGAGCAGCAGAGGTAGCATCCATAAATTTCTTGTTCCAATTCTGCTTGCCAATAGAAAAATTACCATTACCATATTCAGAAAATGATTGCCCATGTTCCAACCATTCATTCTTGAAACCTAAGTGGCATGAACCACCACCATCAACACAATATTGCCTTGAAAGTTCTCCAACAGCTCCGGCAGCTAGGCTTGCATGTTCTGCAAACTCAGCCGCTGCTTGAGCAGCAGAGGTAGCATCCTTAAATTTCATGTTCCAATTCTGCCTGCCAACAGAAAAATTACCATTACCATCTCCAGGAAATGATTGCCCATGTTCCAACCTTACATCCTTGAAACCTAAGTGGCATGAACCACCTTTATCAACACAATATTGCCTTGAAAGTTCTACAACAACTCTGGCAGCTAGGCTTGCATGTTCTGAAAACTTAGCCGCTGCTTGAGCAGCAGAGGTAGCATCCTTAAATTTCATGTTCCAATTCTGCCTGCCAACAAAACAATTACCATTCTCTACGAAATGATTGCCCATGTTCCAACCTTTAATCCTTGAAACCTAAGTGGCATGAACCACCGTCATCAATATAATATTGCCTTGAAAGTTCTACAACAGCTCTGGCAGCTAGGCTTGCATGTTCTGCAAACTCAGCCGCAGCTTGAGCAGCAGAGGTAGCATCCATAAATTTTATGTTCCAATTCTGCCTGCCAACAGAAAAATTACCATTACCATCTCCAGGAAATGATTGCCCATGTTCCAACCTTTAATTCTTGAAACCTAAGTCGCATGAACCACCATCATCAACACAATATTACCTTTAAAGTTCTACAACAGCTCTGGCAGCTAGGCTTGCATGTGTTACAAACTCAGCCGCTGCTTGAGCAGCAGAGGTAGCATCCTTAAATTTTATGTTCCAATTCTGCCTGCCAACAGAAAAATTACCATTACCATCTCCAGGAAATGATTGCCCATGTTCCAACCTTTCATCCTTGAAACCTAAATGGATTAAACCACCATCATCAACACAATATTGCGTTGAAAGTTCTCCAACAGCTCCGGCAGCTAGGCTTGCAAGTTCTGCAAACTCAGCCGCTGCTTGAGCAGCAGAGGTAGCATCCTTAAATTTCATGTTCCAATTCCGCCTGCCAATAGAAAAATTACCATTACCATCTCAAGGAAATAATTGCCCATGTTTTAACCTTTCATCCTTGAAAACTAAGTGGCATGAACCACCATCATCAACACAATATTGCCTTGAAAGTTCTACAACAGCTCTGGCACCTAGGTTTGCATGTTCTGCAAACTCAGCCGCTGCTTCTGCAGCAGAGGTAGCATCCTTAAATTTTATGTTCCAATTCTACTTGCCAACAGAAATATTACCATCACCATCTCCAAGAAATGATTGCCCATGTTCCAACCTTTCATCCTTGAAACCTAAGTGTCATGAACCACCATCATCAACATAATATTGCCCTAAAAGTTCTACAACAGCTGTGGCAGCTTGGCTTGCATGTTCTGCAAACTCAGCCGCTGCTTAAGCAGCAGAGGTAGCATCCTTAAATTTCATGTTCCAATTCTGCCTGCCAACAGAACAATTACCATCTACAGGAAATGATTTCCCATGTTCCAACCTTTCATCCTAGAAACCTAAGTGGTATGAACCACCATCATCAACACAATATTGCCTTGAAAGTTCTACAACAGCTCTGGCTGCTAGGTTTCCATGTTCTGCAAACTCAGCCGCTGCTTGTGCAGTAGAGGTAGCATCCTTAAATTTTATGTTCCAATTCTGCCTGCCAACAGAATCATTACCATTACCATCTCCAGAAAATGATTTCCCATGTTCTAACCGTTCATCTTTGAAACCTAAGTGTCATGAACCACCATCATCAACATAATATTGCCTTGAAAGTTCTACAACAGCTGTGGCAGCTATGTTTGCATGTTCTGCAAACTCAGCCATTGCTTGAGCAGTAGAGGTAGCATCCTTAAATTTCATGTTCCAATTCTGCTTGCCAACAAAAAAATTACCATCTCCTTGAAATGATTGCCCATGTTCCAACCTTTCATCCTTGTAACCTAAGTGGCATGAACCACCATCATCAATACAATATTCTCTTGAAAGTTCTCCAACAGCTCCGGCAGCTAGGCTTGCATGTTCTGCAAACTCAGCCGCTGCTTGAGCAGCAGAGATAGCATCCTTAAATTTCATGTTCCAATTCCGCCTGCCAATAGAAAAATTACCATTACAATCTCAAGGGAATGATTGCCCATGTTTTAACATTTCATCCTTGAAAACTAAGTGGCATGAACCACCATTATCAACACAATATTTCCTTGAAAGTTCTACAACAGCTCTGGCAGCTAGGCTTGCATGTTATGCAAACTCAGCAGCTGCTTGTGCAGCAGAGGTAGCATCCTTAAATTTCATGTTCGAATTCTGCCTGCCAACAGAAACATTACCATCACCATCTCCAGGAAATGATTGCCCATGTTCCAACCTTTCATCCTTGAAACCTAAGTGTCATGAACCACCATAATCAACATAATATTGCCCTAAAAGTTCTACAACAGCTGTGGCAGCTAGGCTTGCATGTTCTGCAAACTCAGCCACTGCTTGAGCAGCAGAGGTAGCATCCTTAAATTTCATGATCCAATTCTGCTTGCCAATAGAATAATTACCATCTACAGGAAATGATTTCTCATGTTCCAACCTTTCATCCTAGAAACCTAAGTGGTATGAACCACCATCATCAACACAATATTGCCTTGAAAGTTCTACAATAGCTCCGGCAGCTAGGCTTGCATGTTCTGCAAACTCAGCCGCTGCATGAGTAGCAGAGGTAGCATCCTTAAATTTCATGTTCCAATTCTACCTGCCAACAGAAAAATTATCATTACCATCTCCAGGAAATGATTGCCCATGTTCCAACCTTTCATCCTTGAAACCTAAGTGGCATGACCCGCCGTCATCAACACAATATTGCCTTGAAAGTTCTGCAACAGCTCTGGCAGCTAGGCTTGCATGTTATGCAAACTCAGCCGCTGCTTGTGCAGCAGAGGTAGCATCCTTAAATTTCATGTTCGAATTTTGCCTGCCAACAAAAACATTACCATCACCATCTCCAGGAAATGATTGCCCATGTTCCAACCTTTCATCCTTGAAACCTAAGTGTCATGAACCACCATCATCAACATAATATTGCCCTAAAAGTTCTACAACAGCCGTGGCAGCTAGGCTTGCATGTTCTGCAAACTCAGCCGCTGTTTGAGCAGCAGAGGTAGCATCCTTATATTTTATGATCCAATTCTGCTTGCCAACAGAAAAATTACCATCTACAGGAAATGATTTCCCATGTTCCAACCTTTCATCCTAGAAACCTAAGTGGTATGAACCACCATCATCAACACAATATTGCCTTGAAAGTTCTACAACAGCTCTGGCAGCTAGGTTTGCATGTTCTGCAAACTCAGCCGCTGCTTGTGCAGCAGAGGTAGCGTCGTTAATTTTTATGTTCCAATTCTGCCTGTCAACCGAAACATTACCATCACCATCTCCAGGAAATGATTTCCCCTGTTCTAACCTTTCATCTTTGAAACCTAAGTGTCATGAACCACCATCATCAACATAATATTGCCTTGAAAGTTCTACAATAGCTGTGGCAGCTATGTTTGCATGTTCTGCAAACTCAGCCATTGCTTGAGAAGTAGAGGTAGCATCCTTAAATTTCATGTTCCAATTCTGCTTGCCAACAAAAAAATTACCATCTCCTTGAAATGATTGCCCATGTTCCAACCATTCATCCTTGAAACCTAAGTGGCATGAACCACCATCATCAATACAATATTCCCTTGAAAGTTCTCCAACAACTCCGGCAGCTAGGCTTGCATGTTCTGCAAACTCAGCCGCTGCTTGAGCAGCAGAGATAGCATCCTTAAATTTCATGTTCCAATTCCGCCTGCCAATAGAAAAATTACCATTACCATCTCAAGGGAATGATTGCCCATGTTTTAACCTTTCATCCTTGAAAACTAAGTGGCATGAACCACCATCATCAACACAATATTTCCTTGAAAGTTCTACAACAGCTCTGGCAGCTAGGCTTGCATGTTATGCAAACTCAGCAGCTGCTTGTGCAGCAGAGGTAGCATCCTTAAATTTCATGTTCGAATTCTACCTGCCAACAGAAACATTACCATCACCATCTCCAGGAAATGATTGCCCATGTTCCAACCTTTCATCCTTGAAACCTAAGTGTCATGAACCACCATCATCAACATAATATTGCCCTAAAAGTTCTACAACAGCTGTGGCAGCTTGGCTTGCATGTTCTGCAAACTCAGCCGCTGCTTAAGCAGCAGAGGTAGCATCCTTAAATTTCATGTTCCAATTCTGCCTGCCAACAGAACAATTACCATCTACAGGAAATGATTTCCCATGTTCCAACCTTTCATCCTAGAAACCTAAGTGGTATGAACCACCATCATCAACACAATATTGCCTTGAAAGTTCTACAACAGCTCCGGCAGCTAGGCTTGCATGTTCTGCAAACTCAGCCGCTGCATGAGTAGCAGAGGTAGCATCCTTAAATTTCATGTTCCAATTCTACCTGCCAACAGAAAAATTATCATTACCATCTCTAGGAAATGATTGCCCATGATCCAACCTTTCATCCTTGAAACCTAAGTGGCATGAACCACCGTCATCAACACAATATTGCCTTGAAAGTTCTGCAATAGCTCTGGCAGCTAGGCTTGCATGTTATGCAAACTCAGCCGCTGCTTGTGCAGCAGAGGTAGCATCCTTAAATTTCATGTTCGAATTCTGCCTGCCAACAGAAACATTACCATCACCATCTCCGGGAAATGATTGCCCATGTTCCAACCTTTCATCCTTGAAACCTAAGTGTCATGAACCACCATCATCAACATAATATTGCCCTGAAAGTTCTACAACAGCTCTGGCAGCTAGGCTTGCATGTTCTGCAAACTCAGCCGCTGCTTGAGCAGCAGAGGTAGCATCCTTAAATTTCATGTTCCAATTCTGCTTGCCAACAGAAAAATTACCATCTACAGGAAATGATTGCCCATGTTTTAACCTTTCATCCTAGAAACCTAAGTGGCATGAACCACCATCATCAACACAATATTGCCTTGAAAGTTCTACAATAGCTCTGGCAGCTAGGCTTGCATGTTCTGCAAACTTAGCCGCTGCTTGAGCAGCAGAGGTAGCATCCTTAAATTTCATGTTCCAATTCTACCTGCCAACAGAAAAATTACAATTACCATCTCCAGGAAATGATTGCCCATGTTCCAACCTTTCATCCTTGAAACCTAAGTGGCATGAACCACCATCATCAACACAATATTGCCTTGAAAGTTCTAGAACAACTCTGGCAGCTAGGCTTGCATATTCTGAAAACTTAGCCGCTGCTTGAGCAGCAGAGGTAGCATCCTTAAATTTCATGTTCCAATTCTGCCTGCCAATAGAAAAATTACCATTACCATCTCCAGGAAATGATTGCCCATGTTCCAACCTTTCATCCTTGAAAACTAAGTGGCATGAACCACCATTATCAACACAATATTGCCTTGAATGTTCTACAAGAGTTCTGGCAGCTAGGCTTGCATGTTCTGCAAACTCAGCCGCTGCTTGAGCGGCAGAGGTAGCATCCTTAAATTTCATGATCCAATTCTACCTGCCAATTGAAAAATTACCATTACCATCTCCATGAAATGATTGCCCATGTTCCAACCTTTTATCCTTGAAACCTAAGTGGCATGAACCATCAACATCAATACAATATTGCCTTGAAAGTTCTACAACAGCTCTGGCAGCTAGGCTTGCATGTTATGTAAACTCATCCGCGGCTTGAGCAGCAGAGGTAGCATCCTTAAATTTTATGTTCCAATTCTGCCTGCCAATAGAAAAATTACTATTACCATCTCCAGGAAATGATTGCCCATGTTCCAACCTTTTATCCTTGAAAACTAAGTGGCATGAACCACCATCATCAACACAGTATTACCTTGAATGTTCTACAATAGCTCTGGCAGCTAGACTTGCATGTTCTGCAAACTCATCCGCTGCTTGAGCAGCAGAGGTAGCATCCTTAAATTTCATGTTCCAATTCTGCTTGCTAACAGAAAAATTACAATTTCCGGGAAATGCTTGCCCATGTTCCAACCTTTCATCCTTGAAACCTACGTGGCATGAACCACCATCATCAACACAATATTGCTTTGAAAGTTATACAACATCTGTGGCAGCTAGACTTGCATGTTCTGCAAACTCAGCCACTACTTGAGCAGTAGAGGTAGCATCCTTAAATTTCATGTTTACCTGCCAACAGAAAAATTACCATTACCATCTCCAGTAAATGATTGCCCATGTTCCAACTTTTCATCCTTGAAACCTAAGTGGGCATAAACCACCAACATCAACAAAATATTGCCTTGAAAGTTCTCCAACATCTCCGACAGCTAGGCTTGCATGTTCTGCAAACTCAGCCGCTGCTTGAGTGGCAGAGGTAGCATCCTTAAATTTCATGTTCCAATTCTGCGTGCCAATAGAAAAATTACCATTAACATCTCTAGGAAATGCTTGCCTATGTTCCAACCTTTCATCCTTGTAACCTAAGTGGCATGAACCACCATCATCAACAAAATATTGCCTTGAAAGTTCTACAACATCTCTGGCAGCTAGGCTTGCATGTTCTGCAAACTCAGCCGCTGCTTGAGTAGTAGAGGTAGTATCCTTAAATTTCATGTTCCAATTCTACCTGCCAACAGAAAAATTACCATTACCATCTCCAATAAATGATTGCCCATGTTCCAACTTTTCATCCTTGAAACCTAAGTGGCATAAACCACCATCATCAACACAATATTGCCTTGAAAGTTCCCCAACATCTCCGATAGCTAGGCTTGCATATTCTGCAAACTCAGCCGCTGCTTGAGCAGCAGAGGTAGCATCGTTAAATTTCATGTTCCAATTCTGCCTGCCAATAGAAAAATTACCATTACCATCTCCAGGAAATGTTTGCCTATGTTCCAACCTTTCATCCTTGAAACCTACGTGGCATGAACCACCATCATCAACACAATATTGCCTTGAAAGTTCTACAACATCTGTGGCAGCTAGACTTGCATGTTCTGCAAACTCAGCCACTACTTGAGCAGTAGAGGTAGCATCCTTAAATTTCATGTTTACCTGCCAACAGAAAAATTACCATTACCATCTCCAGTAAATGATTGCCCATGTTCCAACTTTTCATCCTTGAAACCTAAGTGGCATAAACCACCAACATCAACAAAATATTGCCTTGAAAGTTCTCCAACATCTCCGACAGCTAGGCTTGCATGTTCTGCAAACTCAGCCGCTGCTTGAGTGGCAGAGGTAGCATCCTTAAATTTCATGTTCCAATTCTGCGTGCCAATAGAAAAATTACCATTAACATCTCTAGGAAATGCTTGCCTATGTTCCAACCTTTCATCCTTGTAACCTAAGTGGCATGAACCACCATCATCAACAAAATATTGCCTTGAAAGTTCTACAACATCTCTGGCAGCTAGGCTTGCATGTTCTGCAAACTCAGCCGCTGCTTGAGTAGTAGAGGTAGTATCCTTAAATTTCATGTTCCAATTCTACCTGCCAACAGAAAAATTACCATTACCATCTCCAATAAATGATTGCCCATGTTCCAACTTTTCATCCTTGAAACCTAAGTGGCATAAACCACCATCATCAACACAATATTGCCTTGAAAGTTCCCCAACATCTCCGATAGCTAGGCTTGCATATTCTGCAAACTCAGCCGCTGCTTGAGCAGCAGAGGTAGCATCGTTAAATTTCATGTTCCAATTCTGCCTGCCAATAGAAAAATTACCATTACCATCTCCAGGAAATGCTTGCCTATATTCCAATATTTTATCCTTGAAACCTAAGTTGCATGAACCACCATCATCAACACAATATTGCCTTGAAAGTTCTACAACATCTCTGGCAGCTAGGCTTGCATGTTCTGCAAACTCAGCTGCTGCTTGAGTTGTAGAGGTAGCATCCTTAAATTTTATGTTCCAATTCTACCTGCCAATAGAAAAATTACCATTACCATCTCCAGGAAATGATTGCCCATGTTCCAACCTTTCATCATTGAAACCAAAGTGGCATAAATCACCAGCATCAACACAATAGTGCATTGAAAGTTCCTCAACACCTTCGACAGCTAGGCTTGCATGTTCTGCAAACTCATCCGCTACTTGTGCAGCAGAGGTAGCATCCTTAAATTTTTTGTTCCAATTCTTCCTGCCAACAGAAACATTACCATCTTCAGGAAATGATTGCCCATGTTCCAACCTTTCATCCTTGAAACCTAAGTGGCATGAACCACCATCATCAACATAATATTGCCTTGAAAATTATACAACAGCTCTGCAGCTAGGCTTGCATGTTCTGCAAACTCATCCTTTGCTTGAGAAGCAGAGGTAGCATCCTTAAATTTCATGTTCCAATTCTGCTTGCCAACAGAAAAATTACCATCTCCAGGAAATGCTTGCCTATGTTCCAACCTTTCATCCTTGAAACTTAAGTGGCATGAACCACCATCATCAACAAAATATTGCCTTGAAAGTTCTACAACATCTCTGGCAGCTAGGCTTGCATGTTCTGCAAACTCAGCCGCTGCTTGAGTAGTAGAGGTAGTATCCTTAAATTTCATGTTCCAATTCTACCTGCCAACAGAAAAATTACCATTACCATCTCCAATAAATGATTGCCCATGTTCCAACTTTTCATCCTTGAAACCTAAGTGGCATAAACCACCATCATCAACACAATATTGCCTTGAAAGTTCCCCAACATCTCCGATAGCTAGGCTTGCATATTCTGCAAACTCAGCCGCTGCTTGAGCAGCAGAGGTAGCATCGTTAAATTTCATGTTCCAATTCTGCCTGCCAATAGAAAAATTACCATTACCGTCTCCAGGAAATGATTGCCCATGTTCCAACCTTTCATCCTTGAAACCTAAGTGGCATGAACCACCATCATCAACATAATATTGCCTTGAAAGTTCTACAATAACTCTGGCAGCTAGGCTTGCATGTTCTGAAGCAGCAGAGGTAGCATCCTTAAATTTCATGTTCCAAATCTGCCTGCCAATAGAAAAATTACCATTACCATCTCCAAAAAATGATTGCTCATTTTCCAACCGTTCATCCTTGAAACCTAAGTGGCATAAACCACCATCATCAACACAATATTGCCTTGAAAGTTCTACAAGAGTTCTGGCAGCTAGGCATGCATGTTCTGCAAACTCAGCCGCTGCTTGAGCGGCAGAGGTAGCATCCTTAAATTTCATGATCCAATTCTACCTGCCAATAGAAAAATTACCATTACCATCTCCATGAAATGATTGCCCATGTTCCAACCTTTCATCCTTGAAACCTAAGTAGCATGAACCATCAGCATCAATACAATATTGCCTTGAAAGTTCTACAACAGCTCTGGCATCTAGGCTTGCATGTTATGTAAACTCATTCGCTGCTTGAGCAGCAGAGGTAGCATCCTTAAATTTTATGTTCCAATTCTGCCTGCCAATAGAAAAATTACCATTACCGTCTCCAGGAAATGATTGCCCATGTTCCAACCTTTCATCCTTGAAAACTAAGTGGCATGAACCACCATCATCAACACAGTATTGCCTTGAAAGTTCTACAACAGCTCTGGCAGCTAGACTTGCATGTTCTGCAAACTCATCCGCTGCTTGAGCAGCAGAGGTAGCATCCTTAAATTTCATGTTCCAATTCTGCTTGCTAACAGAAAAATTACCATTTCCAGGAAATGCTTGCCCATGTTCCAACCTTTCATCCTTGAAACCGAACGTGACATGAACCACCATTATCAACACAATATTGCCTTTAAAGTTCTACAACAGCTCAGGCAGCGAGGCTTGCATGTTCTGCAAACTCAGCCGCTGCTTGAGCAGTAGAGTTAGCATCCTTAAATTTCATGTTCCAATTCTACCTGCCAACAGAAAAATTACCATTACCATCTCTAGGAAATGATTGCCCATGTTCCTGCCTTTCATCCTTGAAACCTAAGTGGCATAAACCACCATCATCAACACAATATTGCCTTCAAAGTTCCCCAACATCTCCGACAGCTAGGCTTGCATGTTCTGCAAACTCAGCCGCTGCTTGAGCAGCAGAGGTAGCATCGTTAAATTTCATGTTCCAATTCTGCCTGCCAATAGAAAAATTACCATTACCATCTCCAGGAAATGCTTGCCTATATTCCAATATTTCATCCTTGAAACCTAAGTGGCATGAACCACCATCTTCAACACAATATAGCCTGGAAAGTTCTACTACATCTCTGGCAGCTAGGCTTGCATGTTCTGCAAACTCAGCTGCTGCTTGAGTAGTAGAGGTAGCATCCTTAAATTTTATGTTCCAATTCTACCTGCCAATAGAAAAATTACCATTACCATCTCCAGGAAATGATTGCCCATGTTCCAACCTTTCATCATTGAAACCAAAGTGGCATAAACCACCATCATCAACACAATATTGCCTTGAAAGTTCTTCAATAGCTTCGACAGCTAGGCTTGCATGTTCTGCAAACTCATCCGCTACTTGTGCAGCAGAGGTAGCATCCTTAAATTTTTTGTTCCAATTCTTCCTGCCAACAGAAACATTACCATCTCCAGGAAATGATTGCCCATGTTCCAACCTTTCATCCTTGAAACCTAAGTGGCATGAACCACCATCATCAACACAATATTGCCTTGAAAATTATACAATAGCTCTGCAGCTAGGCTTGCATGTTCTGCAAACTCATCCGCTGCTTGAGAAGCAGAGGTAGCATCCTTAAATTTCATGTTCCAATTCTGCTTGCCAACAGAAAAATTACCATCTCCAGGAAATGCTTGCCTATGTTCCAACCTTTCATCCTTGAAACCTAAGTGGCATGAACCACCATCATCAACACAATATTGCCTTGAAAGTTCTACAACAGCTCTGGCAGTTAGGCTTGCATGTTCTGCAAACTCAGCCGCTGCTTGAGCAGTAGAGGTAGCATCCATAAATTTCATGTTCCAATTCTGCCTGCCAACAGAAAAATTACCATTACCATCTCCAGGAAATGATAGCCCATGTTCCAACCTTTTATCCTTGAAACCTAAGTGGCATGAACCACCGTCATCAACAAAATATTGCCTTTAAAGTTCTTCAACAGCTTCGACAGCTAGGCTTGCATGTTCTGCAAACTCATCCGCTACTTGTGCAGCAGAGGTAGCATCCTTAAATTTTTTGTTCCAATTCTTCCTGCCAACAGAAACATTACCATCTCCAGGAAATGATTGCCCATGTTCCAACCTTTCATCCTTGAAACCTAAGTGGCATGAACCACCATCATCAACACAATATTGCCTTGAAAATTATACAATAGCTCTGCAGCTAGGCTTGCATGTTCTGCAAACTCATCCGCTGCTTGAGAAGCAGAGGTAGCATCCTTAAATTTCATGTTCCAATTTTGCTTGCCAACAGAAAAATTACCATCTCCAGGAAATGCTTGCCTATGTTCCAACCTTTCATCCTTGAAACCTAAGTGGCATGAACCACCATCATCAACACAATATTTCCTTGAATGTTCTACAACAGCTCTGGCACCTGGGCTTGGATGTTCTGGAAACTCAGCCGCTGCTTGAGTAGAAGAGGTAGCATCCTTAAATTTCATGTTCTAATTCTGCCTGCCAATAGAAAATTTACCATTACCATCTCCATGAAATGATTGCCTATGTTCCAACCTTTCATCCTTGAAACCTAAGTGGCATGAACCACCATCATCAACACAATATTGCCTTGAAAGTTCTACAACAGCTCTGGCAGCTAGACTTGCATGTTCTGCAAACTCATCCGCTGCTTGAGCAGCAGAGGTAGCATCCTTATATTTCATGTTCCAATTCTGCTTGCTAACAGAAAAATTACCATTTCCAGGAAATGCTTGCCCATGTTCCAACCATTCATCCTTGAAACCTACGTGGCATGAACCACCATCATCAACACAATATTGCTTTAAAAGTTATACAACAGCTCTGGCAGCTAGGCTTGCATGTTCTGCAAACTCATCCGCTGCTTGAGAAGCAGAGGTAGCATCCTTAAATTTCATGTTCCAATTCTGCTTGCCAACAGAAAAATTACCATTACCATCTCCAGGAAATGATAGCCCATGTTCCAACCTTTTATCCTTGAAACCTAAGTGGCATGAACCACCGTCATCAACACAATATTGCCTTGAAAGTTCTTCAACAGCTTCAACAGCTAGGCTTGCATGTTTTGCAAACTCATCCGCTACTTGTGCAGCAGAGGTAGCATCCTTAAATTTTTTGTTCCAATTCTTCCTGCCAACAGAAACATTACCATCTCCAGGCAATGATTGCCCATGTTCCAACCTTTCATCCTTGAAACCTAAGTGGCATGAACCACCATCATCAACACAATATTGCCTTGAAAATTATACAATAGCTCTGCAGCTAGGCTTGCATGTTCTGCAAACTCATCCGCTGCTTGAGAAGCAGAGGTAGCATCCTTAAATTTCATGTTCCAATTTTGCTTGCCAACAGAAAAATTACCATCTCCAGGAAATGCTTGCCTATGTTCCAACCTTTCATCCTTGAAACCTAAGTGGCATGAACCACCATCATCAACACAATATTGCCTTGAAAGTTCTACAACAGCTCTGGCAGTTAGGCTTGCATGTTCTGCAAACTCAGCCGCTGCTTGAGCGGCAGAGGTAGCATCCTTAAATTTCATGATCCAATTCTACCTGCCAATAGAAAAATTACCATTACCATCTCCATGAAATGATTGCCCATGTTCCAACCTTTCATCCTTGAAACCTAAGTGGCATGAACCATCAGCATCAATACAATATTGCCTTGAAAGTTCTACAACAGCTCTGGCATCTAGGCTTGCATGTTATGTAAACGCATCCGCTGCTTGAGCAGCAGAGGTAGCATCCTTAAATTTTATGTTCCAATTCTGCCTGCCAATAGAAAAATTACCATTACCGTCTCCAGGAAATGATTGCCCATGTTCCAACCTTTCATCCTTGAAAACTAAGTGGCATGAACCACCATCATCAACACAGTATTGCCTTGAAAGTTCTACAACAGCTCTGGCAGCTAGACTTGCATGTTCTGCAAACTCATCCGCTGCTTGAGCAGCAGAGGTAGCATCCTTAAATTTCATGTTCCAATTCTGCTTGCTAACAGAAAAATTACCATTTCCAGGAAATGCTTGCCCATGTTCCAACCTTTCATCCTTGAAATCTACGTGACATGAACCACCATCATAACCACAATATTGCTTTGAAAGTTATACAACAGCTCTGGCAGCTAGGCTTGCATGTTCTGCAAACTCAGCCGCTGCTTGAGCAGTAGAGTTAGCATCCTTAAATTTCATGTTCCAATTCTGCCTGCCAATAGAAAAATTACAATTACCATCTCCAATAAATGATTGTCCATGTTCCAACTTTTCATTCTTGAAACCTAAGTGGCATAAACCATCATCATCAACACAATATTGCCTTCAAAGTTCCCCAACATCTCCGACAGCTAGGCTTGCATGTTCTGCAAACTCTGCCGCTGCTTGAGCAGCAGAGGTAGCATCGTTAAATTTCATGTTCCAATTCTGCCTGCCAATAGAAAAATTACCATTACCATCTCCAGGAAATGCTTGCCTACATTCCAATATTTCATCCTAGAAACCTAAGTGGCATGAACCACCATCATCAACACAATATAGCCTGGAAAGTTCTACTACATCTCTGGCAGCTAGGCTTGCATGTTCTGCAAACTCAGCTGCTGCTTGAGTAGTAGAGGTAGCATCCTTAAATTTTATGTTCCAATTATGCCTGCCAATAGAAAAATTACCATTACCATCTCCAGGAAATGATTGCCCATGTTCCAACCTTTCATCATTGAAACCAAAGTGGCATAAACCACCATCATCAACACAATATTGCCTTGAAAGTTCTTCAATAGCTTCGACAGCTAGGCTTGCATGTTCTGCAAACTCATCCACTACTTGTGCAGCAGAGGTAGCATCCTTAAATTTTTTGTTCCAATTCTTCCTGCCAACAGAATCATTACCATCTCCAGGAAATGATTGCCCATGTTCCAACCTTTCATCCTTGAAACCTAAGTGGCATGAACCACCATCATCAACACAATATTGCCTTGAAAATTATACAATAGCTCTGCAACTGGGCTTGCATGTTCTGCAAACTCATCTGCTGCTTGAGAAGCAGAGGTAGCATCCTTAAATTTCATGTTCCAATTTTGCTTGCCAACAGAAAAATTACCATCTCCAGGAAATGCTTGCCTATGTTCCAACCTTTCATCCTTGAAACCTAAGTGGCATGAACCACCATCATCAACACAATATTGCCTTGAAAGTTCTACAACAGCTCTGGCAGTTAGGCTTGCATGTTCTGCAAACTCAGCCGCTGCTTGAGCAGTAGAGGTAGCATCCATAAATTTCATGTTCCAATTCTGCCTGCCAACAGAAAAATTACCATTACCATCTCCAGGAAATGATAGCCCATGTTCCAACCTTTTATCCTTGAAACCTAAGTGGCATGAACCACCGTCATCAACACAATATTGCCTTGAAAGTTCTTCAACAGCTTCGACAGCTAGGCTTACATGTTCTGCAAACTCATCCGCTACTTGTGCAGCAGAGGTAGCATCCTTAAATTTTTTGTTCCAATTCTTCCTGCCAACAGAAACATTGCCATCTCAAGGAAATGATTGCCTATGTTCCAACCTTTCATCCTTGAAACCTAAGTGGCATGAACCACCATCATCAACATAATATTGCCTTGAAAGTTCTACAACAACTCTGGCAGCTAGGCTTGCATATTCTGAAAACTTAGCCGCTGCTTGAGCAGCAGAGGTAGCATCCTTAAATTTCATGTTCCAATTCTGCCTGCCAATAGAAAAATTACCATTACCATCTCCAGGAAATGATTGCCCATGTTCCAACCTTTCATCCTTGAAACCTAAGTGGCATGAACCACCATCATCAACACAATATTGCCTTGAAAGTTCTACAACAGCTCTGGCACCTGGGCTTGGATGTTCTGGAAACTCAGCCGCTGCTTGAGTAGAAGAGGTAGCATCCTTAAATTTCATGTTCTAATTCTGCCTGCCAATAGAAAAATTACCATTACCATCTCCATGAAATGATTGCCTATGTTCCAACCTTTCATCCTTGAAACCTAAGTGGCATGAACCATCAGCATCAATACAATATTGCCTTGAAAGTTCTACAACAGCTCTGGCAGCTAGGCTTGCATGTTATGTAAACTCATCCGCTGCTTGAGCAGTAGAGGTAGCATCCTTAAATTTTATGTTCCAATTCTGCCTGCCAATAGAAAAATTACCATTACCATCTCCAGGAAATGATTGCCCATGTTCCAACCTTTCATCCTTGAAAGCTAAGTGGCATGAACCACCATCATCAACACAGTATTGCCTTGAAAGTTCTACAACAGCTCTGGCAGCTAGACTTGCATGTTCTGCAAACTCATCCGCTGCTTGAGCAGCAGAGGTAGCATCCTTAAATTTCATGTTCCAATTCTGCTTGCTAACAGAAAAATTACCATTTCCAGGAAATGCTTGTCCATGTTCCAACCTTTCATCCTTGAAACCTACGTGGCATGAACCACCATCATCAACACAATATTGCTTTAAAAGTTATACAACAGCTCTGGCAGCTAGGCTTGCATGTTCTGCAAACTCATCCGCTGCTTGAGAAGTAGAGGTAGCATCCTTAAATTTCATGTTCCAATTCTGCTTGCCAACAGAAAAATTACCATTACCATCTCCAGGAAATGATAGCCCATGTTCCAACCTTTTATCCTTGAAACCTAAGTGGCATGAACCACCGTCATCAACACAATATTGCCTTGAAAGTTCTTCAACAGCTTCGACAGCTAGGCTTGCATGTTCTGCAAACTCATCCGCTACTTGTGCAGCAGAGGTAGCATCCTTAAATTTTTTGTTCCAATTCTTCCTGCCAACAGAAACATTACCATCTCCAGGCAATGATTGCCCATGTTCCAACCTTTCATCCTTGAAAGCTAAGTGGCATGAACCACCATCATCAACACAGTATTGCCTTGAAAGTTCTACAACAGCTCTGGCAGCTAGACTTGCATGTTCTGTAAACTCATCCGCTGCTTGAGCAGCAGAGGTAGCATCCTTAAATTTCATGTTCCAATTCTGCTTGCTAACAGAAAAATTACCATTTCCAGGAAATGCTTGTCCATGTTCCAACCATTCATCCTTGAAACCTACGTGGCATGAACCACCATCATCAACACAATATTGCTTTAAAAGTTATACAACAGCTCTGGCAGCTAGGCTTGCATGTTCTGCAAACTCATCCGCTGCTTGAGAAGCAGAGGTAGCATCCTTAAATTTCATGTTCCAATTCTGCTTGCCAACAGAAAAATTACCATTACCATCTCCAGGAAATGATAGCCCATGTTCCAACCTTTTATCCTTGAAACCTAAGTGGCATGAACCACCGTCATCAACACAATATTGCCTTGAAAGTTCTTCAACAGCTTCGACAGCTAGGCTTGCATGTTCTGCAAACTCATCCGCTACTTGTGCAGCAGAGGTAGCATCCTTAAATTTTTTGTTCCAATTCTTCCTGCCAACAGAAACATTACCATCTCCAGGCAATGATTGCCCATGTTCCAACCTTTCATCCTTGAAACCTAAGTGGCATGAACCACCATCATCAACACAATATTGCCTTGAAAATTATACAATAGCTCTGCAGCTAGGCTTGCATGTTCTGCAAACTCATCCGCTGCTTGAGAAGCAGAGGTAGCATCCTTAAATTTCATGTTCCAATTTTGCTTGCCAACAGAAAAATTACCATCTCCAGGAAATGCTTGCCTATGTTCCAACCTTTCATCCTTGAAACCTAAGTGGCATGAACCACCATCATCAACACAATATTGCCTTGAAAGTTCTACAACAGCTCTGGCAGTTAGGCTTGCATGTTCTGCAAACTCAGCCGCTGCTTGAGCAGTAGAGGTAGCATCCATAAATTTCATGTTCCAATTCTGCCTGCCAATAGAAAAATTACCATTACCATCTCCAGGAAATGATAGCCCATGTTCCAACCTTTTATCCTTGAAACCTAAGTGGCATGAACCACCGTCATCAACACAATATTGCCTTGAAAGTTCTTATACAGCTTCGACAGCTAGGCTTGCATGTTCTGCAAACTCATCCGCTACTTGTGCAGCAGAGGTAGCATCCTTAAATTTTTTGTTCCAATTCTTCTTGCCAACAGAAACATTACCATCTCCAGGAAATGATTGCCCATGTTCCAACCTTTCATCCTTGAAACCTAAGTGGCATGAACCACCATCATCAACACAATATTGCCTTGAAAATTATACAATAGCTCTGCAGCTAGGCTTGCATATTCTGCAAACTCATCCGTTGCTTGAGAAACAGAGGTAGCATCCTTAAATTTCATGTTCCAATTTTGCTTGCCAACAGAAAAATTACCATCTCCAGGAAATGCTTGCCTATGTTCCAACCTTTCATCCTTGAAACCTAAGTGGCATGAACCACCATCATCAACACAATATTGCCTTGAAAGTTCTACAACAGCTCTGGCAGTTAGGCTTGCATGTTCTGCAAACTCAGCCGCTGCTTGAGCAGTAGAGGTAGCATCCATAAATTTCATGTTCCAATTCTGCCTGCCAACAGAAAAATTACCATTACAATCTCCATGAAATGATTGCCCATGTTCCAACCTTTCATCCTTGAAACCTAAGTGGCATGAACCATCAGCATCAATACAATATTTCCTTGAAAGTTCTACAACAGCTCTGGCAGCTAGGCTTGCATGTTATGTAAACTCATCCACTGCTTGAGCAGCAGAGGTAGCATCCTTAAATTTTATGTTCCAATTCTGCCTGCCAATAGAAAAATTACCATTACCATCTCCAGGAAATGATTGCCCATGTTCCAACCTTTCATTCTTGAAAGCTAAGTGGCATGAACCACCATCATCAACACAGTATTGCCTTGAAAGTTCTATAACAGCTCTGGCAGCTAGGCTTGCATATTCTGCAAACTCATCCGTTGCTTGAGAAGCAGAGGTAGCATCCTTAAATTTCATGTTCCAATTCTGCTTGCTAACAGAAAAATTACCATTTCCAGGAAATGCTTGCCCATGTTCCAACCTTTCATCCTTGAAACCGACGTGGCATGAACCACCATCATCAACACAATATTGCTTTGAAAGTTATACAACAGCTCTGGCAGCTAGGCTTGCATGTTCTGCAAACTCATCCGCTGCTTGAGAAGCAGAGGTAGCATCCCTAAATTTCATGTTCCAATTCTGCTTGCCAACAGAAAAATTACCATCTCTAGGAAATGCTTGCTTATGTTCCAACCTTTCATCCTTGAAACCTAAGTGGCATGAACCACTATCATCAATACAATATTACCTTGAAAGTTCTACAACATCACTGGCAGCTAGGCTTGGATGTTCTGCAAACTCCGCTGCTGCTTGAGCAGCAGAGGTAGCCTCCTTAAATTTCATGTTCCAATTCTGCCTACCAATAGAAAAATTACCATTACCATCTCCAGGAAATGTTTGCCTATGTTCCAACCTTTCATCCTTGAAACATACGTGGCATGAACCACCATCATCAACACAATATTGCCTTGAAAGTTCTACAACATCTGTGGCAGCTAGACTTGCATGTTCTGCAAACTCAGCCGCTACTTGAGCAGCAGAGGTAGCTTCCTTAAATTTCATGTTCCAATTCTGCCTGCCAATAGAAAAATTACCATTACCATCTCCAGGAAATGATTTCCCATGATCCAACCTTTCATCCTTGAAACCTAAGTGTCATGAACCACCATCATCAACACAATATTGCCTTGAAAGTTCTACAACATCTCCGACAGCTAGGCTTGCATGTTCTGCAAACTCAGCCGCTGCTTGAGTAGCAGAGGTAGCATCCTTAAATTTCATGTTCCAATTCTGCCTGCCAATAGAAAAATTACCATTAACATCTCTAGGAAATGCTTGCCTATGTTCCAACCTTTCATCCTTGTAACCTAAGTGGCATGAACCACCATCATCAACAAAATATTTCCTTGAAAGTTCTACAACATCTCTGGCAGCTAGGCTTGCATGTTCTCCAAACTCAGCCGCTGCTTGAGCAGTAGAGGTAGCATCCTTAAATTTCATGTTCCAATTCTACCTGCCAACAGAAAAATTACCATTACCATCTCCAATAAATGATTGCCCATGTTCCAACTTTTCATCCTTGAAGCCTAAGTGGCATAAACCACCATCATTAACACAATATTGCCTTGAAAGTTCTCCAACATCTGCGACAGCTAGGCTTGCATGTTCTGCAAACTCAGCCGCTGCTTGAGCAGCAGAGGTAGCATCATTAAATTTCATGTTCCAATTCTGCCTGCCAATAGAAAAATTACCATTACCATCTCCAGGAAATGCTTGCCTATATTCCAATCTTTCATCCTTGAAACCTAAGTGGCATGAACCACCATCATCAACAAAATATTGCCTTGAAAGTTCTAGAACATCTCTGGCAGCTAGGATTGCATATTCTGCAAACTCAGCTGCTGCTTGAGTAGTAGAGGTAGCATCATTAAATTTTATGTTCCAATTCTACCTGCCAATAGAAAAATTACCATTATCATCTCCAGGAAATGATTGCCCATGTTCCAACCTTTCATCATTGAAACCAAAGTGGCATAAACCACCATCATCAACAAAATATTGCCTTGAATGTTCTTCAACAGCTTCGACAGCTAGGCTTGCATGTTCTGCAAACTCATCCGCTACTTGTGCAGCAGAGGTAGGATCCTTAAATTTTTTGTTCCAATTCTTCCTGCCAACAGAAACATTACCATCTCCAGGAAATGATTGTCCATGTTCCAACCTTTCATCCTTGAAACCTAAGTGGAATGAACCACCATCATCAACACAATATTGCCTTGAAAGTTCTACAACAGCTCTTGCAGCTAGGCTTGCATGTTCTCCAAACTCAGCCGCTGCTTGAGCAGCAATGGTAGCATCCTTAAATTTCATGTTCCAATTCTGCTTGCCAACAGAAAAATTACCATATCCAGGAAATGCTTGCCCATATTCCAACCTTTCATCCTTGAAACCTAAGTAGCATAAACCACCATCATCAACACAATATTGCCTTGAAAGTTCTCCAACAGCTCCGGCAGCTAGGCTTGCATGTTCTGCAAACTCAGCCGCTGCTTGAGCAGCAGAGGTAGCGTCCTTAAATTTCATGTTCCAATTCTGCCTGCCAACAGAAACATTACCATCACCATCTCCAGGAAATGATTGCCCGTGTTCCAACCTTTCATCCTTGTAACCAAAGTGGCATAAACCACCATCATCAAAACAATATTGCCTTGAAAGTTCTACAACATCTCTGGCAGCTAGGCTTGCATGTTCTGCAAACTCAGCCGCTGCCTGTGCATCAGAGGTAGCATCCTTAAATTTCATGTTCCAATTATTCCTGCCAACAGAAACATTACCATCTCCAGGAAATGATTGCCCATGTTCCAACCTTTCATCATTGAAACCTAAGTGGCTTGAACCACCATCATCAACACAATATTGCCTTCAAAGTTCTACAACAGCTCTGGTAGCTAGGCTTGCTTGTTCTGCAAACTCAGCCGCTGCTTGAGCAGCAAAGGTAGCATCCTTAAATTTCATGTTCCAATTCTGCCTGCCAACAGAAAAATTACCATCTCCTGGAAATGGTTGCCCATGTTCCAACCTTTCATCCTTGAAACATAAGTGGCATGAACCACCATCATCAACACAATATTGCCTTGAAAGTTCTACAATAGCTCTGGCAGCTAGGCTTGCATGTTTTGCAAACTCAGCCGCTGCTTGAGCAACAAAGGTAGCATCCTTAAATTTCATGTTCCAATTCAGCCTGTCAATAGTCAAATTACTATTAACATCTCCAGGAAATGATTGCCCATGTTCAACCTTAGATCCTTGAAACCTAAGTGGTATGAACCACCATCATCAACATAATATTGCCTTGAAAGTTCTACAACAGCTCAGGCTGTTAGGCGTGCATGTTCTGCAAACTCAGCCGCTGCTTGAGCAGAAGAGGTAGCATCCTTAAATTTCATGTTCCAATTCTTCCTGCCAACAGAAACATTACCATCACCATCTCCAGGAAATGATTGCCCATGTTCCAACCTTTCATCCTTGAAACCTAAGTGGCATGAACCACCATCATCAACACAATATTGCCTGGAAAGTTCAACAACAGCTCTGGCAGCTAGACTTGCATGTTCTGCAAACTCAGCCGCTACTTGAGCAGCAGAGGTAGCATCCTTAAATTTCATGTTCCAATTCTGCCTGCCAATAGAAAAATTACCATTACCATCTCCAGGAAATGATTGCCCATGTTCCAACCTTTTATCCTTGAAACCTAAGTGGCATGAACCACCATTATCAACACAATATTGCCTTGAAAGTTCTACAACAGCTATGGCAGCTAGGCTTGCATGTTCTGCAAACTCAGCCGCTACTTGAGTAGCATAGGTAGCATCCTTAAATTTCATGTTCCAATTCTGCCTGTCAATAGACAAATTACCATCATCAACACAAGGAAATGATTGCCCATGTTCCAACCTTTCATTCTTGAAACCTAAGTCGCATGAACCACCATCATCAACACAATATTGCCTTGAAAGTTCTATAATAGCTCTGGAAGCTAGGCTTGCATGTTCTGCAAACTCAACCGCTGCTTGACCAGCAGAGGTAGCATCCTTAAATTTTATGTTCCAATTCTGCCTGCCAACAGAAAAGTTACCATTACCATCTCCAGGAAATGCTTGGCCATGTTCCAACCTTTCATCCTTGAAACCAAAGTGGCATGAACCACCATCATCAACATAGTATTGCCTTGAAAGTTCTCCAACAGCTCTGGCAGCTAGGCTTGCATGTTCTGCAAACTCAGCCGCTGCTTGAGCAACAAAGGTAGCATCCTTAAATTTTATGTTCCAATTCTGCCTGCCAATAGAAAAATTACCATTACCATCTCCAGGAAATGATTGCCCATGTTCCAACCTTTCATCCTTGAAACCTAAGTGGCATGAACCACCTTCATCAACACAATATTGCCTTGAAAGTTCTACAACAGCTCAGGCAGCTAGGCGTGCATGTTCTGTAAACTCAGCCGCTGCTTGAGCAGCAGAGGTAGCATCCTTAAATTTCATGTTCCAATTCTGCCTGCCAACAGGAACATTTCCATCACCATCTCCAGGAAATGATTGCCCATGTTCCAACCTTTCATCCTTGAAACCTAAGTGGCATGAACCACCATCATCAACACAATATTGCCTTGAAAGTTCTACAATAGCTCTGGCAGCTAGGCTTGCATATTTTGCAAACTCAGCCGCTACTTAAGCAGCAGAGGTAGCATCCTTAAATTTCATGTTCCAATTCTGCCTGCCAATAGAAAAATTACCATTACCATCTCCAAGAAATGATTTCCCATTTTCCAACCTTTCATCCTTGAAACCTAAGTGGCATGAACCACCATCATCAACACAATATTGCCTTGAAAGTTCTACAACAACTCTAGTAGCTAGGCTTGCATGTTCTGCAAACTCAGCCGCTGCTTGAGCAGCAGAGGTACCATCCTTAAATTTCATGTTCCACTTCTACCTGCCAACAGAAAAATTACCATTACCATCTCCAGGAAATGATTGCCCATGTTCCAACCTTTCATCCTTGAAACCTAAGTGGCATGAACCACCATCATCAACACAATATTGCCATGAAAGTTCTACAACAGCTATGGCAGCTAGGCTTGCATGTTCTGCAAACTCAGTCGCTGCTTGAGTAGCAGAGGTAGCATCCTTAAATTTCATGTTCCAATTCTGCCTGTCAATAGAAAAATTACCATCATCAACACAAGGAAATGATTGCCCATGTTCCAACCTTTCATTGTTGAAACCTAAGTCGCATGAACCACCATCCTCAACACAATATTGCCTTGAAAGTTCTACAACAGCTCTGGAAGCTAGGCTTGCATGTTCTGCAAACTCAACCGCTGCTTGACCAGCAGAGGTAGCATCCTTAAATTTTATGTTCCAATTCTGCCTGCCAACAGAAAAGTTACCATTACCATCTCCAGGAAATGCTTGGCCATGTTCCAACCTTTCATCCTTGAAACCAAAGTGGCATGAACATCAACACAATATTGCCTTGAAAGTTCTACAACAACTCTAGTAGCTAGGCTTGCATGTTCTGCAAACTCAGCCGCTGCTTGAGCAGCAGAGGTACCATCCTTAAATTTCATGTTCCACTTCTACCTGCCAACAGAAAAATTACCATTACCATCTCCAGGAAATGATTGCCCATGTTCCAACCTTTCATCCTTGAAACCTAAGTGGCATGAACCACCATCATCAACAGAATATTGCCATGAAAGTTCTACAACAGCTATGGCAGCTAGGCTTGCATGTTCTGCAAACTCAGCCACTGCTTGAGTAGCAGAGGTAGCATCCTTAAATTTCATGTTCCAATTCTGCCTGCCAATAGAAAAATTACCATCATCAACATAAGGAAATGATTGCCCATGTTCCAACCTTTCATCCTTGAAACCTAAGTGGCATGAACCACCATCATCAACACAGTATTTCCTTTAAAGTTCTACAACAGCTCTGGCAGCTAGGCTTGCATGTTCTGCAAACTCATATGCTGCTTGAGCAGCAGAGGTAGTATCCTTAAATTTCATGTTGCAATTCTGCTTGCCAACAGAAAAATTACCATCTCCAGGAAATGCTTGCCCCTGTTCCAACCTTTCATCCTTAAAACCTAAGTAGTATGAACCACCATCATCAACACAATATTGCCTTGAAAGTTATACAACAACTCTGTTAGCTAGGCTTGCATATTCTGCAAACTCATCCGCTGCTTGAGAAGCAGAGGTAGCATCCTTAAATTGCATGTTCCAATTCTTCTTTCCAAACGAAGAATTACCATCTCCAGGAATTGATTGCCCATGTTCCAACCTTTCATCCTTGAAACCTAAGTGGCATGAACCACCATCATCAACACAATATTGCCTTGAAAGTTCTACAACAACTCTAGTAGCTAGGCTTGCATGTTCTGCAAACTCAGCCGCTGCTTGAGCAGCAGAGGTACCATCCTTAAATTTCATGTTCCACTTCTACCTGCCAACAGAAAAATTACCATTACCATCTCCAGGAAATGATTGCCCATGTTCCAACCTTTCATCCTTGAAACCTAAGTGGCATGAACCACCATCATCAACACAATATTGCCATGAAAGTTCTACAACAGCTATGGCAGCTAGGCTTGCATGTTCTGCAAACTCAGTCGCTGCTTGAGTAGCAGAGGTAGCATCCTTAAATTTCATGTTCCAATTCTGCCTGTCAATAGAAAAATTACCATCATCAACACAAGGAAATGATTGCCCATGTTCCAACCTTTCATTGTTGAAACCTAAGTCGCATGAACCACCATCCTCAACACAATATTGCCTTGAAAGTTCTACAACAGATCTGGAAGCTAGGCTTGCATGTTCTGCAAACTCAACCGCTGCTTGACCAGCAGAGGTAGCATCCTTAAATTTTATGTTCCAATTCTGCCTGCCAACAGAAAAGTTACCATTACCATCTCCAGGAAATGCTTGGCCATGTTCCAACCTTTCATCCTTGAAACCAAAGTGGCATGAACATCAACACAATATTGCCTTGAAAGTTCTACAACAACTCTAGTAGCTAGGCTTGCATGTTCTGCAAACTCAGCCGCTGCTTGAGCAGCAGAGGTACCATCCTTAAATTTCATGTTCCACTTCTACCTGCCAACAGAAAAATTACCATTACCATCTCCAGGAAATGATTGCCCATGTTCCAACCTTTCATCCTTGAAACCTAAGTGGCATGAACCACCATCATCAACAGAATATTGCCATGAAAGTTCTACAACAGCTATGGCAGCTAGGCTTGCATGTTCTGCAAACACAGCCGCTGCTTGAGTAGCAGAGGTAGCATCCTTAAATTTCATGTTCCAATTCTGCCTGCCAATAGAAAAATTACCATCATCAACATAAGGAAATGATTGCCCATGTTCCAACCTTTCATCCTTGAAACCTAAGTGGCATGAACCACCATCATCAACACAGTATTTTCTTTAAAGTTCTACAACAGCTCTGGCAGCTAGGCTTGCATGTTCTGCAAACTCATATGCTGCTTGAGCAGCAGAGGTAGTATCCTTAAATTTCATGTTGCAATTCTGCTTGCCAACAGAAAAATTACCATCTCCAGGAAATGCTTGCCCCTGTTCCAACCTTTCATCCTTAAAACCTAAGTAGTATGAACCACCATCATCAACCCAATATTGCCTTGAAAGTTATACAACAGCTCTGTTAGCTAGGCTTGCATATTCTGCAAACTCATCCGCTGCTTGAGAAGCAGAGGTAGTATCCTTAAATTGCATGTTCCAATTCTTCTTTCCAAACGAAGAATTACCATCTCCAGGAATTGATTGCCCATGTTCCAACCTTTCATCCTTGAAACCTAAGTGGCATGAACCACCATTATCAACACAATATTGCCTTGAAAGTTCTACAACAGCTCTAGAAGCTAGGCTTGCATATTCTGCAAACTCAACCGCTGCTTGACCAGCAGAGGTAGCATCCTTAAATTTTATGTTCCAATTCTGCCTGCCAACAGAAAAGTTACCATTACCATCTCCAGGAAATGCTTGCCCATGTTCCATCATTTCATCCTTGAAACCTATGTGGCATGAACCACCATCATCAACATAGTATTGCCTTGAAAGTTCTCCAATAGCTCTGGCAGCTAGGCTTGCATGTTCTGCAAACTCAGCCGCTGCTTGAGCAACAAAGGTAGCATCCATAAATTTCATGTTCCAATTCTGCCTGCCAATAGAAAAATTACCATTACCATCTCCAGGAAATGATTGTCCATGTTCCAACCATTCATCCTTGAAACCTAAGTGGCATGAACCACTATCATCAACACAATATTGCCTTGAAAGTTTTACAACAGCTCAGGCAGCTAGGCGTGCATGTTTTGCAAACTCAGCCGCTGCTTGAGCAGCAGAGGTAGCATCCTTAAATTTAAAATGTTCCAATTCTGCCTGCCAACAGAAACATTACCATCACCATCTCCAGGAAATGATTGCCCATGTTCCAACCTTCATCCTTGAAACATAAGTGGCATGAACCACCATCATCAACACAATATTGCCTTGAAAGTTCTACAACAGCTCTGGCAGCTAGACTTGCATGTTCTGCAAACTCAGCCGCTACTTGAGCAGCAGAGGTAGCATCCTATATGGAGGGATAGAGATCGGTTGAGTGTCAGGCAATGCACTAATGCTAAACTCAATCTCCCTTTCAGGAGGAAGGCCTGGGAGTTTATCTGGGAAAACATTTGGAAATTCATTGACCACGGGGATTGATTGTAGAGTAGGCGGCTTCGCCTCCGCATCCCTAACGCGAACAAGATGATAAATGTAACCTTTTGAGATCATCTTCCTTGCCTTAAGATAGGAAATAAACCTACCTTTCGGCGTAGCAATGTTCCCCTTCCATTCAATGGCGGGTTCACCCGGAAACTGAAACCTAACCATCTTCGTACGACAGTCAACATTTGCATAGCATGAGGCCAACCAGTCCATTCCCATTATCACATCGAAATCAACCATTTCTAACTCAAATAAATTTGCCGAGGTTTGACGACTACAAATCATCACAGTGCAACCTTTATATACCCTTCTAGCAATCACAGAATCTCCTATCGGAGTGGATACCGCAAGTGGTTTACTTATCAATTCAGGTTCAATGCCAAACTTATTAGCCACAAAGGGTGTAACATATGATAAGGTAGATCCTGGATCAATTAGCGCATATACATCATAAGAAAACACAGACAATATACCTGTAACAACATCCGGAGACGACTCGAGATCTTGTTGACCTACAAGAGCATAGGTTCAATTTTGAGCACCACTCGAACTCGGCACTGAACCTCTACCTCTACCACGACCTGTTGACTGTTGAAAACCTTGTGCTGGAGGTCGAACTGATGAGGAAGAACCAGACACAGATCCAGTCGGTTGAGCCATACCACCACCTCCTCTGTTAGGACAATCCCGCATCATATGGCCACGCTGTCCGCAAGAATAGCACGCATCGGAACCTCGACGAGCATAGTCCAAAGTGGGCCTTGCCGCACTGATCACAACGAGGTGTTGGGGGTCTCGTCTGACTAGTATCTCTATGAAATTGTGAGCCTGATGCCCTCAAACTCTGACCTGAACCAGAATAGGTAAATCGATCATACCGAGGCCTCTGAAACATTGGAGGAGCACTAGCTACAGGTGGCACCGAACTCCTCGAAGATTGGGGCCTGATACTGCCTCTGAACTCATCAGAATACCCTGCAAATCTCGCCCTCTTATGCTGGCCCCTATCCTGCTCCCTATCTGCCCTTTGCTGGCGCTTACGATCCTCTAGGTTCTGGGCATAAGCCTGAATACGGGAAATATACATGCCCTCTACCAAGGAGGCTGTTGTGCACTCATTTATCAGATGTGGTCCCAACCCGTTCACGAACAGATGCACCCTATCGCTCATCTCAGACACCATATGGGGAGCATACCTTGCTAAAGAATCAAACTGTATACTATACTCTCGTACACTTATATTACCCTGTCGAAGGTTCAAGAACTTATCAGCTCTAGCTCGTCGTATCTCAACTGGCAAGTAGTGACGAAGAAAGGCCTCAGAAAATTCCTTCCACACGGCTGGAGGAGCGTTCGGACCCCTAGATCTCTCCCAACTATCATACCAGAAAATCGCTAAATCCCGTAACCGATAAGAAGCCAACTCTACTGCCTCCGTATCACTAGCATGCATAACCCGCAATGTACGATGAACCTGATCAATAAATGTTTGTGGGTCCTCCTTGGGGTCTGATCCGGTAAACACTGGAGGGTCTAGATTAATAAAATCATGAACTCTCGCACTAACCGGTTTATCAGCAGCACCGGTATTCTGCTTCTGAGCCTGAGCAGCTACCAAGCTAGTCAACAATTGCACCGCACTGTTCATCTCGTGGTTTGTAGTGCCAGACGGAGGAACTGGATGTACTGGGTGCCTCCTAATATCCTCTAGAGGAGACGGAGAGGTATGAGACGGCATCTCACTCTGAGCCTCACTTTGGCCTGCTCTGGATGGAGGCACCTGAATGTTACCCTCTCCCACAGCTGTATCAAGCCGTTTACTAATCGATTGCTTCCTAGTCGAAGGCATCGCTGAAAAAAAAACAAGGTGAATATTACATATGAACACTTACTACTCAACTCTACGCACGATCTAGATTCAGGAAGAAGGTAACAACCCTAGATGTCACGTAGCCTCCTGATTATAAATGTGGCGCGCTACACATCCATAATCAAAACTCTACTAGACACGGCTCATAGACAACCCCTAGGACAGACTTGCTCTGATACCAAGTTTGTCACGACCCAACTGGAGGGTCATGACTAGCACCGGGCCATACTTGCCGAGCACCAACGTACATTTTATCTAACCTTCCTTATTATCTTTAAGGGCCGACAAGATCAATATAAATAGTAGACATGGATCATGAACATCCAACAATGAAAGATAATGTCATGAACATACATAACATGGGACGACAAGACTGTCAAGAAACTATATATAAGGTACGAGCTACCATGCTGCCATGAAAGACTATACAACAAAAATCAGCTGACAAGGCATTCTAAACCATACATGAGTCGACACCTGTCTATGAGCCTCTAAAGGAACATAAGTGCTACAACATTGCCGGAACAGGCCGACATACCCATAATGTCTATAACAAAAATGCATACCAAGACCACGGCAAGTCCGGAGAAGGGATCTCGCCAATAACCGCTGAACTGGACAGCCTACTGTGGTGGGGGAGCTACGTCTACCTGTCTATCAGGACCTGCAGCACGACATGCAGCGTCCACAAATAAAAAGGATGTCAGTACGAATAAAGTACTGAGTATGTGAGGCAAGAAAGCATAAGTAAGAACAGTAATGTAAACAGGGATAGAGAATATACAACCTGTGACATCTGGGTACCTCTGAGGGCTACTGACATGAAATACATGATACATACATATATATACATAAACTTTTAAAACATACGCCTTTGTGGGCATCACCATCATCATATCGTACCCGGCCGTAATAGGCTCGGTAAAACGTACCCGGCCATCATAGGGCTCGGTAGAATCGTACCCGGCCACGTGGAGCTCGGTAAAACCCAACTGATCAGTGGTTGCACAATAGGTGCCGTACCCGGACGACTATAGCGCGGCTCGGTAGAGTAAAATAGATACATATATATGATGCATGCTGGACTCATTGGAATCACATTTTGAACCTTTCGGAGTGACATAGGGTTGGTATCCTTCGTACACGTTATTAGGATTAACTCTTCATCAAGAATCTTATAAGAATCAGGAACTACCAACAACATTGAAAATATAAGAATAAGAGAATCAACATCAATATCAACCATTTCATAAGAAGGGCAGCAATGTAAGTACTGCTAGCTTCTAAGAGTAGAGTATCTTTGGGAGCTCGTTCATTACATTATGTACAATCGGAGTCGTGCAAAAGAATGAAGGGGATAGCCTCACATACCTTGTATATACTGCCCCTCAAGCTATGCAAATGTCACGACTCCTTAGTCTACAATAAGAGAAATGACACTATCATTATCGTTTAAGCGTCGTAACTATTATGTATCGACTGCAACCTATTTTACGATGAAACGGACAGCACCTCCCCTATTTATATGACTTCCCACAAGTCAATACAATCACCAAACAGCCCAAACAACATCATTAATAATCATATTGAGCCTCCAAAACAGTCCACCAACTAACAACATTACTACCAAGCCTTTCGATATATATTTTACAAGTTCTAGCTTCAACGACTTAGCTGCAACTTGGATAATCTTAAATATATATAGAGTAAGAGGTTCCTTACCTTTAAACAGAAAGAACAACTCCAATTTGATCTTAATTTTCCACGAAATATCCCTTCAATTCTGCCACAAGAACAAGGAAGCGAAACTAGCAATCAATTCGGGTTTTTTTTGGCACTAGAATTACTTTAGAAGACTTGAAATCACCTAGGGTTGATATTAAAAACTTGAAGGAGTATTTACAGAACATAAAACACTTGAAACAACCTCCCACATGAGCTGGAACAACACAAAAATCAGCAACAACAAGAAGAACATGAAACTTACTAGCGCCACGGGATTCCGGACACTTGATTTGTGTTGTTTGCCCTTTGTTTGGGTCTTGGATCATGAGATAACCTTGAGAGAGTGTTTTTAGGGTTATAAGGTCTGAATATACTGAAAATTAATGACTTAAAACGGGGTTGAGGTATCTTATATATGTCCATATGTCTTAAACCGCCTTTGTGGGCCCCATAGAGAGCAGCTTGGTGCACTCTCGCGAAAATGCGAATATCTCTCTATTCCGAGATCGTATCGACAAACGGTTTAATGCGTTGGAAACTAGACTCATAGATATTCAATTTTATAGGTATATCACCCCATAATTCTAAGCACATTGGGAGAAAAATGCAGTAAAATTTGACCTAAAGTTTAAGTAAAATTATAAACCTAAGTTGCAACAACTTTTATCGACTTTTGTTTCATAACTCTCTTGACTTCAAGACTTATGATGCGGATATTATATGATTCAAATACATTAAAACAAGACCTCTTGGGACAATTAATCACCTCTAGTGTTACCCAAAAATACGGGTTACAACATCCTTGATTCGTTTAACTTTAAATACTTGTTAACCACTCTTATACACCCTTGTAATTTTTAAGACCAATAGGATTAACTTCTTATCATCTCAAAGATAATATATTCTTGGATTTACGTCGACTAACTTACAGCGTGATCTATGGTATGCGAATTTGGGTTGTAACACCCTCTCCCCCTTAGGAACATTCGTCCTCGAATGTAAGGGTTTATGGGGTGTCTAACTCATTGTGGATTCCGACGGAGATTTCCGGCTGAGTTTCCCCTATAAAATGGACACTAGCCAAACTTGCAAGAAGTTAAACCTAACCTATGGCCTTACAAGACTATACAAAGCATTATGGATTTGTACATTATCTGCATATTACCATTTTGTATTAAAAAAAAAGTATTCACAAGCTATTGCTTACCTCATAGAGTCGTTCCACCTTATAATGCGTCCTTCTTTCCCCCGGCATCCTCGTTATCTTCACTCTGGAATAGGTAAGGGTATTTAGACTTCATCTCCTCTTCTGCTTCCCATGTCATTTCTTCTATATTCTTGTTCCTCAATAATACTTTGACGGAAGCTACATCCTTTATTCTCAGCTTGCGGACTTGTCGATCTAATATAGCCACTGGCACTTCATCATATGATAGATCCTCTGTAACTTGTACATCTTTGATAGGGACAACCCGAGAAGGGTCTCCAATACATTTCCTCAACATAGATACATGGAATACCAGGTGTACAAATTCCAATTCGGATGGCAATTCTAACTCATAAGCAACCTATCCAATTCGTCGAAGAATTTTGTACGGCCCAATATACCGCGGACTCAACTTACCCTTCTTCCCAAAACGCATAACACCCTTCATCGGCGAGATCTTCAGGAAAACCCAATCACCAACCTCAAATTCCAGATCACGACGTTGGACATCAGAATAAGACTTTTGCCTGCTTTGTGCCATCCTCAGTCGCTCTTGTATCACTTTCACCTTCTCAATGGCTTGGTGAATCAAATCTTGCCCATATAATTCTGTCTCACCGACTTCGAACCATCCAACTGGTGATCTACACCTCCTCACGTACAGTGCCTCATACGGGGCCATTTTAATACGGGAATGGTAGTTATTATTGTAGCCGAATTCTATAAGTGCCAGATGGTCATCCCAATTCCCCTTGAAATCTAGAACACATGCTCGTAGCATATCTTCAAGCGTCTGGATGGTACGTTCAGCCAGTCCGTCAGTCTACGGATGGAATGCAGTGCTGAGATTTACTTGTGTGCCTAAACCCTTCTGAAAAGACCTCCAAAAGTTAGCCATAAATTGAGCTCCTCGGTCTGATATAATAGATACCGGCACACCATGAAGCCTAACAATCTCCTTGATATACAATTTCGCATAATCTTCAGCCGTGTAAGTTGTCTTAACTGGTAGAAAATGGGCAGATTTTGTAAGTCGATCAACTATCATCCAGATGGAGTCAAACTTATGATAAGAGTGAGGTAATCCAATAATGAAGTCCATATTAATCACCTCCCATTTCCAGGTCGAAATCTCTATATTCTGAATCAATCCACTAGGTTTCTGATGCTCGATCTTTACTTGTTGACAATTAGGACACTGGGCTACAAATTCTGCAATAGACTTCTTCATGTTATCCCACCAATACTGCTCCTTAACGTCATGATACATCTTTGTCGAGCCAGGATGGATAGAATATCGGGACTGGTGAATCTCAATCATAATCTTCTCTCGCAACCCTGCCACACTAGGTACACATAATCGGCCCTGGTATCTCAGTGTCCCATCTCCTCCGATCTTGAAAGCTGTAATCTTACACTGCTGAATTCCCTCTCTCAATCTTACTAAGGTAGGATCTTTATATTGCCGTGCTTTTACCTCAGCTACCAAAGATGATTCTGTTGTATTCTGTACAGTAACACCTCCGTCATCAGAGTCCAACAATCTGATTCTCATATTGGCCAGCTGGTGAAGCTCTTTGGTCAACCCTTGTCTACCTGCCTCAATATGTATTAAGCTTCCCATTGACTTACGGCTGAGAGCGTCTGCCACAACATTAGCTTTACCGGGATGGTACAATATCTCGACATCGTAGTCTTTCAGTAATTCAAGCCACCTACGCTGCCTCAAATTCAACTCCTTCTGCTTGAAGATGTATTGTAAACTCTTGTGATCTGTGTAGATGTCAACATGGACGCCGTATAAGTAGTGCCGCCATATCTTCAAAGCATATATTACTGCAGCCAATTCCAAATCATGAGTCGGGTAATTCTTTTCATGCTTCTTCAATTGTCTTGATGCATAAGCAATCACCTTCCCAGGTTGCATCAATACGCACCCCAAACCTATACCTGAGGCATCACAATATACCACACAATCTTCTGTTCCTTCTAGGAGAGTGAGCACTGGCGCGGATGTCAATCGATTCTTTAGCTCCTGAAAACTATGTTCACAAGCATCAGACCACTGGAACTTGGTAGCTTTCTGTGTTAACTTAGTCAATGGTGCTGATATAGAGGAAAACCCTTCTACAAACCGCCTATAATATCCTGCTAGCCCCAGGAAGCTGCGGACTTCTGACGGTGTTGTCGGTCTCGGCCAATTCTTCACTGCATCGATCTTCTGAGTGTCGACACTAATACCGTCATCAGATATCACATGGCCAAGGAATGCTACTGAGTTCAGCCAGAATTCACATTTAGATAGCTTAGCATATAACTTATGATCCTGAAGGGTCTGTAATACTATCCGCAAGTGGCCCACATGTTCCGCCTCCGAACGAGAATACACCAGAATGTCATCAATGAATACGATCACGAACATATCAAGATAGGGCCTGAATACACTATTCATGAGATCCATAAAAGCTGCTGGGGCATTTGTTAGCCCCAATGACATCACCAAGAACTCAAAATGCCCATATCTTGTCCGGAAGGCCGTCTTTGGAATATCCTTCTCCTTAACCCTCACCTGATGATACCCTGAACACAAGTCAATCTTGGAAAAATACTTGGCACCCTGGAGTTGGTCAAACAGGTCATCAATTCTTGGAAGTGGATACTTGTTCTTTATTGTAAACTTATTCAACTGTCGATAATCGATACACATCCTTAACGACCCATCTTTCTTCCGTACGATCAAGACTGGAGCACCCCAAGGTGAAGTGCTAGGCCTAATGAAACCCTTATCCAGCAAGTCCTTCAACTGCGCCTTCAACTCTTGCAACTCTGTCGGGGCCATCCTGTATGGAGGGATAGAGATCGGTTGAGTGTCAGGCAATGCATTAATGCTAAACTCAATCTCCCTTTCAGGAGGAAGGCCTGGGAGTTTATCTGGGAAAACATTTGGAAATTCATTGACCACGGGGATTGATTGTAGAGTAGGCAGCTTCGCCTCCGCATCCCTAACGCGAACAAGATGATAAATGTAACCTTTTGAGATCATCTTCCTTGCCTTAAGATAGGAAATAAACCTACCTTTCGGCGTAGCAATGTTCCCCTTCCATTCAATGGCGGGTTCACCCGGAAACTGAAACCTAACCATCTTCGTACGACAGTCAACATTTGCATAGCATGAGGCCAACCAGTCCATTCCCATTATCACATCGAAATCAACCATTTCTAACTCAAATAAATTTGCCGAGGTTTGACGACTACAAATCATCACAGTGCAACCTTTATATAGCCTTCTAGCAATCAAAGAATCTCCTATCGGAGTGGATACCGCAAGTGGTTTACTTATCAATTCAGGTTCAATGCCAAACTTATTAGCCACAAAGGGTGTAACATATGATAAGGTAGATCCTGGATCAATTAGCGCATATACATCATAAGAAAACACAGACAATATACCTGTAACAACATCCGGAGACGACTCGAGATCTTGTTGACCTACAAGAGCATAGGTTCGATTTTGAGCACCACTCGAACTCGGCACTGAACCTCTACCTCTACCACGACCTGTCGACTATTGAAAACCTTGTGTTGGAGGTCGAACTGATGAGGAAGAACCAGACACAGATCCAGTCGGTTGAGCCATACCACTACCTCCTCTGTTAGGACAATCCCGCATCATATGGCCATGCTGTCTGCAAGAATAGCACGCATCGGAACCTCGACAGCATAGTCCAAAGTGGGCCTTGCCGCACTGATCACAACGAGGTGTTGGGGGTCTCGTCTGACTAGTATCTCTATGAAATTGTGAGCCTGATGCCCTCAAACTTTGACCTGAACCAGAATAGGTAAATCGATCATACCGAGGCCTCTGAAACATTGGAGGAGCACTAGCTACAGGTGGCACTGAACTCCTCGAAGATTGGGGCATGATACTGCCTCTGAACTCATCAGAATACCCTGCAAATCTCGCCCTCTTATGCTGGACCTTATCCTGCTCCCTATCTGCCCTTTGCTGGCGCTTACGATCCTCTAGGTTCTGGGCATAAGCCTGAATACGGGAAATATCCATGCCCTCTACCAAGGAGGCTATTGTGCACTTATTTATCAGATGTGGTCCCAACCCGTTCACGAACAGATGCACCCTATCGCTCATCTCAGCCACCATATGGGGAGCATACCTTGCTAAAGAATCAAACTGTATACTATACTCTCGTACACTTATATTACCCTGTCGAAGGTTCAAGAACTTATCAGCTCTAGCTCGTCGTATCTCAACTGGCAAGTAGTGACGAAGAAAGGCCTCAGAAAATTCCTTCCACACGGCTGGAGGAGCGTTCGGACCCCTAGATCTCTCCCAACTATCATACCAGAAAATCGCTAAATCCCGTAACCGATAAGAAGCCAACTCTACTGCCTCCGTATCACTAGCATGCATAACCCGCAATGTACGATGAACCTGATCAATAAATGTTTGTGGGTCCTCCTTGGGGTCTGATCCGGTAAACACTGGAGGGTCTAGATTAATAAAATCACGAACTCTCGCACTAACCGGTTTATCAGCAGCACCGGTATTCTGCTTCTGAGCCTGAGCAGCTACCAAGCTAGTCAACAATTGCACCGCACTGTTCATCTCGTGGTTTGTAGTGCCAGACGGAGGAACTGGATGTACTGGGTGCCTCCTAATATCCTCTAGAGGAGACGGAGAGGTATGAGACGGCATCTCACTCTGAGCCTCACTTTGGCCTGCTCTGGATGGAGGCACCTGAATGTTACCCTCTCCCACAGCTGTATCAAGCCGTTTACTAATCGATTGCTTCCTAGTCGAAGGCATCGCTGAAAAAAAAACAAGGTGAATATTACATATGAACACTTACTACTCAACTCTACGCACGATCTAGATTCAGGAAGAAGGTAACAACCCTAGATGTCACGTAGCCTCCTGATTATAAATGTGGCGCGCTACACATCCATAATCAAAACTCTACTAGACACGGCTCATAGACAACCCCTAGGACAGACTTGCTCTGATACCAAGTTTGTCACGACCCAACTGGAGGGTCATGACTAGCACCGGGCCATACTTGCCGAGCACCAACGTACATTTTATCTAACCTTCCTTATTATCTTTAAGGGCCGACAAGATCAATATAAATAGTAGACATGGATCATGAACATCCAACAATGAAAGATAATGTCATGAACATACATAACATGGGACGACAAGACTGTCAAGAAACTATATATAAGGTACGAGCTACCATGCTGCCATGAAAGACTATACAACAAAGATCAGCCGACAAGGCATTCTAAACCATACATGAGTCGACACCTGTCTATGAGCCTCTAATGGAACATAAGTGCTACAACATTGCCGGAACAGGGC
The DNA here is from genome assembly GCF_000715075.1 of Nicotiana tabacum. Classification (NCBI taxonomy): domain Eukaryota; kingdom Viridiplantae; phylum Streptophyta; class Magnoliopsida; order Solanales; family Solanaceae; genus Nicotiana; species Nicotiana tabacum. Next base: position 805,410 of record NW_027438242.1, read on the forward strand.
CCCGACATACCCATAATGTCTATAACAAAAATGCATACCAAGACCACGGTAAGTCCGGAGAAGGGATCTCGCCAATAACCGCTTAACTTGACAGCCTACTGTGGTAGGGGAGCTACGTCTACTTGTCTATCAGGACCTGCAGCACGACATGCAGCGTCCACAAATAAAAAGGATGTCAGTACGGATAAAGTACTGAGTATGTAAGGCAGGAAAGCATAAGTGAGAACAGTAATGTAAACAGGGATAGAGAATATACAACCTGTGACATCTGGGTACCTCTGAGGGCTACTGACATGAAATACATGATACATACATATATATACATAAACTTTTAAAACATACGCCTTTGTGGGCATCACCATCATCATATCGTACCCGGCCGTAATAGGCTCGGTAAAACGTACCCGGCCATCATAGGGCTCGGTAGAATCGTACCCGGCCACGTGGAGCTCGGTAAAACCCAACTGATCAGTGGTTGCACAATAGGTGCCGTACCCGGCCGACTATAGCGCGGCTCGGTAGAGTAAAATAGATACATATATATGATGCATGCTGGACTCATTGGAATCATATTTTGAACCTTTCGGAGTGACATAAGGTTGGTATCCTTCGTACACGTTATTAGGATTAACTCTTCATCAAGAATCTTATAAGAATCAGGAACTACCAACAACATTGATAATATAAGAATAAGAGAAGTAACATCAATATCAATCGTTTCATAAGAAGGGCAGCAATGTAAGTACTACTAGCTTCTAAGAGTAGAGTATCTTTGGGAGCTCGTTCATTACATTATGTACAATCGGAGTCGTGCAAAAGAATAAAGGGGATAGCCTCACATACCTGTATAAACTTCCCAACCTCAAGCTATGCAAATGTCACGACTCCTTAGTCTACAATAAGAGAAATGACACTATCATTATCGTTTAAGCGTCGTAACTATTATGTATCGACCGCAACCTATTTTACGATGAAACGGACAGCACCTCCCCTATTTATATGACTTCCCACAAGTCAATAAAATCACCAAACAGCCCAAACAACATCATTAATAATCATATTGAGCCTCCAAAACAGTCCACCAACTAACAACATTACTACCAAGCCTTTCGATATATATTTTACAAGTTCTAGCTTCAACGACTTAGCTGCAACTTGGATAATCTTAAATATATATAGAGTAAGAGGTTCCTTACCTTTAAACAGAAAGAACAACTCCAATTTGACCTTAATTTTCCACGAAATATCCCTTCAATTCTGCCACAAGAACAAGGAAGCGAAACTAGCAATCAATTCGGGTTTTTTTCGGCACTAGAATTACTTTAGAAGACTTGAAATCACCTAGGGTTGATATTAAAAACTTGAAGGAGTATTTACAGAACATAAAACACTTAAAAAAACCTCCCACATGAGCTGGAACAACACAAAAATCAGCAACAACAAGAAGAACAAGAAACTTACTAGCGCCACGGGATTCCCGACACTTGATTTGTGTTGTTTGCCCTTTGTTTGGGTCTTGGATCATGAGAGAACCTTGAGAGAGTGTTTTTAGGGTTATAAGGTCTGAATATACTGAAAATTAATGACTTAAAATGGGGTTGAGGTATCTTATATATGTCCATATGTCTTAAACCGCCTTTGTGGGCCCCATAGAGAGCAGCTTGGCGCACTCTCGCGAAAATGCGAATATCTCTCTATTCCGAGATTGTATCGACGAACGGTTTAATGAGTTGGAAACTAGACTCATAGATCTTCAATTCGGTAGTAGATCACCCCATAATTCTAAGCGCATTGGGAGAAAAATGCAGTAAAATTTGACCTAAAGTTTAAGTAAAATTATAAACCTAAGTTGCAACAACTTTTATCGACTTTTGTTTCATAACTCGCTTGACTTCAAGACTTATGATGCGGATATTATATGATTCAAATACATTAAAACAAGACCTCTTGGGACAATTAATCACCTCTAGTGTTACCCGAAAATACGGGTTACAACATCCTTGATTCGTTTAACTTCAAATACTTGTTAACCACTCTTATACACCCTTGTATCGTTTAAGACCAATAGGATTAACTTCTTATCATCTCAAAGATAATCTCTTCTTGGATTTACGTCGACTAACTTACGGCGTGATCTATGGTATGCGAATTTGTGTTGTAACACCTTTCATCCTTGAAACCTAAGTGGCATGAACCACCATCATCAACACAATATTGCCTTGAAAGTTCTACAACAACTCTAGTAGCTAGGCTTGCATGTTCTGCAAACTCAGCCGTTGCTTGAGCAGCAGAGGTACCATCCTTAAATTTCATGTTCCACTTCTACCTGCTAACAGAAAAATTACCATTACCATCTCCAGGAAATGTTTGCCCATGTTCCAACCTTTCATCCTTGAAACCTAAGTGGCATGAACCACCATCATCAACACAATATTGCCACGAAAGTTCTACAACAGCTATGGCAGCTAGGCTTGCATGTTCTGCAAACTCAGCCGCTGCTTGAGTAGCAGAGGTAGCATCCTTAAATTTCATGTTCCAATTCTGCCTGCCAATAGAAAAATTACCATCATCAACACAAGGAAATGATTGCCCATGTTCCAACCTTTCATCCTTGAAACCTAAGTGGCATGAACCACCATCATCAATACAGTATTGCCTTGAAAGTTCTACAACAGCTCTGGCAGCTAGGCTTGCATGTTCTGCAAACTCATATGCTGCTTGAGCAGCAGAGGTAGTATCCTTAAATTTCATGTTGTAATTCTGCTTGCCAACAGAAAAATTACCATCTCCAGGAAATGCTTGCCCATGTTCCAACCTTTCATCCTTGAAACCTAAGTGGTATGAACCACCATCATCAACACAATATTGCCTTGAAAGTTATACAACAGCTCTGTCAGCTAGGCTTGCATGTTCTGCAAACTCATCCACTGCTTGAGAAGCAGAGGTAGCATCCTTAAATTTCATGTTCCAATTCTGCTTGCTAACCGAAGAATTACCATCTCCAGGAAATGATTGCCCATGTTCCAACCTTTCATCCTTGAAACCTAAGTGGCATGAACCACCATCGTCAACACAATATTGACATGAAAGTACTACAACAGCTATGGCAGCTAGGCTTGCATGTTCTGCAAACTCAGCCGCTGCTTGAGTAGCAGAGGTAGCATCCTGAAATTTCATGTTCCAATTCTGCCTGCCAATAGAAAAATTACCATCATCAACACAAGGAAATGATTGCCCATGTTCCAACCTTTCATCCTTGAAACCTAAGTGGCATGAACCACCATCATCCACACAGTATTGCCTTGAAAGTTCTACAACATCTCTGGCAGCTAGGCTTGCATGTTCTGCAAACTCATATGCTGCTTGAGCAGCAGAGGTAGTATCCTTAAATTTCATGTTCCAATTTTTCCTGCAAACAGAAAAATTATCATTACCATCTCTAGGAAATGATTGCCCATGTTCCAACCTTTTATCATTGAAACCTAAGTGGCTTGAACCACCATCATCAATATAATATTGCCTTGAAAGTTTTACAATAGCTCTGGCAGCTAGGCTTGCATGTTCTGCAAACTCAATTGCTGCTTGAGCAACAAAGGTAGCATCCTTAAATTTCATGTTCCAATTCTGCCTGCCAATAGAAAAATTACCATCATCAACACAAGGAAATGATTGCCCATGTTCCAACCTTTCATCCTTGAAACCTAAGTGGCATGAACCACCATCATCAACACAGTATTGCCTTGAAAGTTCTACAACAGCTCTGGCAGCTAGGCCTGCATGTTCTGCAAACTCATATGCTGCTTGAGTAGCAGAGGTAGTATCCTTAAATTTCATGTTGCAATTCAGCTTGCCAATAGAAAAATTACCATATCCAGGAAATGATTGCCCATGTTCCAACCTTTCTTCCTTGAAACGTAAGTGGTATGAACCACCATTATCAACACAATATTGCCTTGAAAGTTATACAACAGCTCTGTCAGCTAGGCTTGCATGTTCTGCAAACTCATCCGCTGCTTGAGAAGCAGAGGTAGCATCCTTAAATTTCATATTCCAATTCTGCTTGCGAACCGAAGAATTACCATCTCCAGGAAATGATTGCCCATGTTCCAACCTTTCATCCTTGAAACCTAAGTTGCATGAACCACCATCATCAACACAATATTGCCTTGAAAGTTCTACAACAGCTCTGGAAGCTAGGCTTGAAAGTTCTGCAAACTCAACCGCTGCTTGACCAGCAGAGGTAGCATCCTTAAATTTTATGTTCCAATTCTGCCAGCCAACAGAAAAGTTATCATTACCATCTCCAGGAAATGCTTGCCCATGTTCCAACCTTTCATCCTTGAAAACTAAGTGACATGAACCACCATCATCAACAAAGTATTGCCTTGATTGTTCTCCAATAGCTCTGGCAGCTAGGCTGGCATGTTCTGCAAACTCAGTCGCTGCTTGAGCAACAAAGGTAGCATCCTTAAATTTCATGTTCCAATTCTGCCTGCCAATAGAAAAATTACCATTACCATCTCCAGGAAATGATTGCCCATGTTCCAACCTTTCATCCTTGAAAACTAAGTGGCATGAACCACCATCATCAACACAATATTGCCTTGAAAGTTCTACAACAGCTCAGGCAGCTAGGTGTGCATGTTCTGCAAACTCAGCCGCTGCTTGAGCAGCAGAGGTAGCATCCTTAAATTTCATGTTCCAATTCTGCCTGCCAACAGAAAAATTACCATCACCATCTCCAGGAAATGATTGCCCATGTTCCAACCTTTCATCCTTGAAACCTAAGTGGCATGAACCACCATCATCAACACAATATTGCCTTGAAAGTTCTACAACAGCTCTGGCAGCTAGACGTGCATGTTCTGCAAACTCAGCCGCTACTTGAGCAGCAGAGGTAGCATCCTTAAATTTCATGTTCCAATTCTGCCTGGCAATAGAAAAATTAACATTACCATCTCTAGGAAATGATTTTCCATGTTCCAACCTTTCATCCTTGAAACCTAAGTGGCACGATCCACAATCATCAACACAATATTGCCTTGAAAACTCTACAACAACTCTAGTAGCTAGGCTTGCATGTTCTGCAAACTCAGCCGCGGCTTGAGCAGCAGAGGTACCAACCTTAAATTTCATGTTCCACTTCTACCTGCCAACAGAAAAATTTCCATTACCATCTCCAAGAAATGATTGCCCATGTTCCAACCTTTCATCCTTGAAACCTAAGTGGCATGAACCACCATCATCAACACAATATTGCCATGAAAGTTCTACAACAGCTATGGCAGCTAGACTTGCATGTTCTGCAAACTCAGCCGCTGCTTGAGTAGCAGAGGTAGCATCCTAAAATTTCATGTTCCAATTCTGCCTGCCAATAGAAAAATTACCATCATCAACACAAGGAAATGATTGCCCATGTTCCAACTTTTCATCCTTGAAACCTAAGTGGCATGAACCACCATCATCAACACAATATTGCCTTGAAAGTTCTACAACAGCTCTGGAAGCTAGGCTTGCATGTTCTGCAAACTCAACCGCTGCTTGACCAGCAGAGGTAGCATCCTTAAATTTTAGGTTCCAATTCTGCCTGCCAACAGAAAAATTACCATCACCATCTCCAGGAAATGATTGCCCATGTTCCAACCTTTCATCCTTGAAACCTAAGTGGCATGAACCACCATCATCAACACAATATTGCCTTGAAAGTTCTACAACAGCTCTGGCAGCTAGACGTGCATGTTCTGCAAACTCAGCCGCTACTTGAGCAGCAGAGGTAGCATCCTTAAATTTCATGTTCCAATTCTGCCTGGCAATAGAAAAATTAACATTACCATCTCTAGGAAATGATTTTCCATGTTCCAACCTTTCATCCTTGAAACCTAAGTGGCACGATCCACAATCATCAACACAATATTGCCTTGAAAACTCTACAACAACTCTAGTAGCTAGGCTTGCATGTTCTGCAAACTCAGCCGCGGCTTGAGCAGCAGAGGTACCAACCTTAAATTTCATGTTCCACTTCTACCTGCCAACAGAAAAATTTCCATTACCATCTCCAAGAAATGATTGCCCATGTTTCAACCTTTCATCCTTGAAACCTAAGTGGCATGAACCACCATCATCAACACAATATTGCCATGAAAGTTCTACAACAGCTATGGCAGCTAGACTTGCATGTTCTGCAAACTCAGCCGCTGCTTGAGTAGCAGAGGTAGCATCCTAAAATTTCATGTTCCAATTCTGCCTGCCAATAGAAAAATTACCATCATCAACACAAGGAAATGATTGCCCATGTTCCAACTTTTCATCCTTGAAACCTAAGTGGCATGAACCACCATTATCAACACAGTATTGCCTTGAAAGTTCTACAACAGCTCTGGCAGCTAGGCTTGCATGTTCTGCAAACTCATATGCTGCTTGAGCAGTAGAGGTAGTATCCTTAAATTTCATGTTACAATTCTGCTTGCCAACAGTAAAATTACCATCTCTAGGAAAAGCTTGCCCATGTTCCAACCTTTCATCCTTGAAACCTAAGTGGTATGAACCACCATCATCAACACAATATTTCCTTGAAAGTTATACAATAGCTCTGTCAGCTAGGCTTGCATGTTCTGCAAACTCATCCGCTGCTTGAGAAGCATAGGTAGCATCCTTAAATTTCATGTTCTAATTCTGCTTGCCAACATTACAATTACCATCTCCAGGAAATAATTGCCCATGTTCCAACCTTTCATCCTTGAAACCTAAGTGGCATGAACCACCATCATCAACACAATATTGCCTTGAAAGTTCTACAACAGCTCTGGAAGCTAGGCTTGCATGTTCTGCAAACTCAACCGCTGCTTGACCAGCAGAGGTAGCATCCTTAAATTTTAGGTTCCAATTCTGCCTGCCAACAGAAAAGTTACCATTACCATCTCCAGGAAATGCTTGCCTATGTTCCAACCTTTTATCCTTGAAACCTAAGTGGCATGAACCACCATCATCAACATAGTATTGCCTTGAAAGTTCTCCAACAGCTCTGGCAGCTAGGTTTGCATGTTCTGCAAACTCAGTCGCTGCTTGAGCAGTAGAGGTAGCATCCTTAAATTTCATGTTCCAATTCTGCCTGCCAACAGAAAACTTATCATTACCATCTGAAGGAAATGATAGCCCATGTTCCAACTTTTCATCTTTGAAAACTAAGTGGCATGAACCACCATCATCAACACAGTATTGCCTTGAAAGTTCTACAACAGCTCTGGCAGCTAGGCTTGGTTCTTCTACAAACTCTGCCGTTGATTGAGCAGCAGAGGTAGCATCCTTAAATTTCATGTTCTAATTTTACCTGCCATCAGAAAAATTACCATTACCATCTCCAGAAAATGATTGCCCATTTCCCAACCTTTCATCCTTGAAACCTAAGTGGCATGAACCACCATCATCAACACAATATTGCTTTGAAAGTTCTTTAACAGATCTGGCAGCTAGGCTTGCATATTCTGCAAACTCAGTCACTACTTTAGCAGCAGAGGTAGCATCCTTAAATTTCATGTTCCAATTCTGCCTGCCAATAGAAAAATTACCATCTCTAGGAAATGATTGCCCATGTTCCAACCTTTTATCCTTGAAACCTAAGTGGCATGAACCACCATCATCAACACAGTATTGCTTTGAAGTTCTACAACAGCTCTGGCAGCTAGGCTTGAATGTTCTGGTAACTCAGTCGCTACTTGAGCAGCAGAGGTAGCATCCTTAAATTTCATGTTCCAATTCAGCCTGCCAACAGAAAAATTATCATTACCATCTCAAGGAAATGATTGCCCATGTTCCTAATTTTCATCCTTGAAAACAAAGTGGCATGAACCACCATTATCAACATAGTATTGCCTTGAAAGTTCTTCAACAGCTCTGGCAGCTAGGCTTGCATGTCCTGCAAACTCAATCGCTACTTGAGCAGCAGAGGTAGCATCCTTAAATTTCATGTTTCAATTCAGCCTGCCAACAGAAAAATTATCATTACCATCTTAAGGAAATGATTGCCCATGTTCCTACCTTTCATCCTTGAAAACTAAGTGGCATGAACCACCATCATCAACATAGTATTGCCTTGAAAGTTCTCCAACAGCTCTGGTAGCTAGGCCTGCATGTTCTGCAAACTCAGTCGCTGATTGAGCACCAGAGGTAGCATCCTTAAATTTCATGTTTTAACTCTGCCTGGCAATAGAAAAATTACCATTACCATCTCAAGGAAATGATTGCCCACGCTCCAACTTTTCATCCTTGAAACCTAAGTGGCTTGAACCACCAACATCAACACAATATTGCCTTGAAAGTTCTACAACAGCTTTGGCAGCTAGGCTTACATGTTCTGCAAACTCAGCAGCTGCTTGAGTAGCAAAGGTAGCATCCTTAAATTTTATGTTCCAATTCTGCTCGCCAATAGAAAAATTACCATCTCCAGGAAATGATTGCCCATGTTCCAACCTTTCATCCTTGAAACCTAAGTGGCATGAACCACCAACATCAATATAATATTGCCTTGAAAGTTTTACAATAGCTCTGGCAGCTAGGCTTGCATGTTCTGCAAACTCAATTGCTGCTTGAGCAACAAAGGTAGCATCCTTAAATTTCATGTTCCAATTCTGCCTGCCAATAGAAAAATTACCATCATCAACACAAGGAAATGATTGCCCATGTTCCAACCTTTCATCCTTGAAACCTAAGTGGCATGAACCACCATCATCAACACAGTATTGCCTTGAAAGTTCTACAACAGCTCTGGCAGCTAGGCTTGCATGTCCTGCAAACTCAATCGCTACTTGAGCAGTAGAGGTAGCATCCTTAAATTTCATGTTTCAATTCAGCCTGCCAACAGAAAAATTATCATTACCATCTTAAGGAAATGATTGCCCATGTTCCTACTTTTCATCCTTGAAAACTAAGTGGCATGAACCACCATCATCAACATAGTATTGCCTTGAAAGTTCTCCAACAGCTCTGGTAGCTAGGCCTGCATGTTCTGCAAACTCAGTCGCTGATTGAGCACCAGAGGTAGCATCCTTAAATTTCATGTTTTAACTCTGCCTGGCAATAGAAAAATTACCATTACCATCTCAAGGAAATGATTGCCCACGCTCCAAATTTTCATCCTTGAAACCTAAGTGGCATGAACCACCAACATCAACACAATATTGCCTTGAAAGTTCTACAACAGCTTTGGCAGCAAGGCTTACATGTTCTGCAAACTCAGTAGCTGCTTGAGTAGCAAAGGTAGCATCCTTAAATTTTATGTTCCAATTCTTCTCGCCAATATAAAAATTACCATCTCCAGGAAATGATTGCCCATGTTCCAACCTTTCATCCTTGAAACCTAAGTGGCATGAACCACCATCATCAATATAATATTGCCTTGAAAGTTTTACAATAGCTCTGGCAGCTAGGCTTGCATGTTCTGCAAACTCAATTGCTGCTTGAGCAACAAAGGTAGCATCCTTAAATTTCATGTTCCAATTCTGCCTGCCAATAGAAAAATTACCATCATCAACACAAGGAAATGATTGCCCATGTTCCAACCTTTCATCCTTGAAACCTAAGTGGCATGAACCACCATCATCAACACAGTATTGCCTTGAAAGTTCTACAACAGCTCTGGCAGCTAGGCTTGCATGTTCTGCAAACTCATATGCTGCTTGAGCAGCAGAGGTAGTATCCTTAAATTTCATGTTGCAATTCTGCTTGCCAACAAAAAAATTACCATCTCCAGGAAATGCTTGCCCATGTTCCAACCTTTCATCCTTGAAACCTAAGTGGTATGAACCACCATTATCAACACAATATTGCCTTGAAAGTTATACAACAGCTCTGTCAGCTAGGCTTGCATGTTCTGCAAACTCATCCGCTGCTTGAGAAGCAGATGTAGCATCCTTAAATTTCATGTTTCAATTCTGCTTGCCAACCGAAGAATTACCATCTCGAGGAAATGATTGCCCATGTTCCAACCTTTCATCCTTGAAACCTAAGTGGCATGAACCACCATCATCAACACAATATTGCTTTGAAAGTTCTACAACAGCTCTGGAAGCTAGGCTTGCATGTTCTGCAAACTCAACCACTGCTTGACCAGCATAGGTAGCATCCTTAAATTTTATGTTCCAATTCTGCCTGCCAACAGAAAAGTTACCATTACCATCTCCAGGAAATGCTTGCCCATGTTCCAACCTTTCATCCTTGAAACCTAAGTGGCATGAACCACCATCATCAACATAGTATTTCCTTGAAAGTTCTCCAACAGCTCTGGCAGCTAGGCTTGCATGTTCTGCAAACTCAGTCGCTACTTGAGCAGCAGAGGTAGCATCCTTAAATTTCATGTTCCAATTCTGCCTGCCAACAGAAAAATTATCATTACCATCTCTAGGAAATGATTGCCCATGTTCCAACTTTTCATCCTTGAAAACTAAGTGGCATGAACCACCATCATCAACACAGTATTGCCTTGAAAGTTCTACAACAACTCTGGCAGCTAGGCATGGTTCTTCTGCAAACTCAGTCGTTGATTGAGCAGCAGAGGTAGCATCCTTAAATTTCATGTTCTAATTCTACCTGCCATCAGAAAAATTACCATTACCATCTCCAGGAAATGATTGCCCATTTTCTAACCATTCATCCTTGAAACCTAAGTGGCATGAACCACCATCATCAACATAGTATTGCCTTGAAAGTTCTTCAACAGCTCTGGCAGCTAGGCTTGCATGTCCTGCAAACTCAATCGCTACTTGAGCAGTAGAGGTAGCATCCTTAAATTTCATGTTTCAATTCAGCCTGCCAACAGAAAAATTATCATTACCATCTTAAGGAAATGATTGCCCATGTTCCTACTTTTCATCCTTGAAAACTAAGTGGCATGAACCACCATCATCAACATAGTATTGCCTTGAAAGTTCTCCAACAGCTCTGGTAGCTAGGCCTGCATGTTCTGCAAACTCAGTCGCTGATTGAGCACCAGAGGTAGCATCCTTAAATTTCATGTTTTAACTCTGCCTGGCAATAGAAAAATTACCATTACCATCTCAAGGAAATGATTGCACACGCTCCAAATTTTCATCCTTGAAACCTAAGTGGCATGAACCACCAACATCAACACAATATTGCCTTGAAAGTTCTACAACAGCTTTGGCAGCAAGGCTTACATGTTCTGCAAACTCAGCAGCTGCTTGAGTAGCAAAGGTAGCATCCTTAAATTTTATGTTCCAATTCTTCTCGCCAATATAAAAATTACCATCTCCAGGAAATGATTGCCCATGTTCCAACCTTTCATCCTTGAAACCTAAGTGGCATGAACCACCATCATCAATATAATATTGCCTTGAAAGTTTTACAATAGCTCTGGCAGCTAGGCTTGCATGTTCTGCAAACTCAATTGCTGCTTGAGCAACAAAGGTAGCATCCTTAAATTTCATGTTCCAATTCTGCCTGCCAATAGAAAAATTACCATCATCAACACAAGGAAATGATTGCCCATGTTCCAACCTTTCATCCTTGAAACCTAAGTGGCATGAACCACCATCATCAACACAGTATTGCCTTGAAAGTTCTACAACAGCTCTGGCAGCTAGGCTTGCATGTTCTGCAAACTCATATGCTGCTTGAGCAGCAGAGGTAGTATCCTTAAATTTCATGTTGCAATTCTGCTTGCCAACAAAAAAATTACCATCTCCAGGAAATGCTTGCCCATGTTCCAACCTTTCATCCTTGAAACCTAAGTGGTATGAACCACCATTATCAACACAATATTGCCTTGAAAGTTATACAACAGCTCTGTCAGCTAGGCTTGCATGTTCTGCAAACTCATCCGCTGCTTGAGAAGCAGATGTAGCATCCTTAAATTTCATGTTTCAATTCTGCTTGCCAACCGAAGAATTACCATCTCGAGGAAATGATTGCCCATGTTCCAACCTTTCATCCTTGAAACCTAAGTGGCATGAACCACCATCATCAACACAATATTGCTTTGAAAGTTCTACAACAGCTCTGGAAGCTAGGCTTGCATGTTCTGCAAACTCAACCGCTGCTTGACCAGCAGAGGTAGCATCCCTAAATTTTATGTTCCAATTCTGCCTGCCAACAGAAAAGTTACCATTACCATCTCCAGGAAATGCTTGCCCATGTTCCAACCTTTCATCCTTGAAACCTAAGTGGCATGAACCACCATCATCAACATAGTATTTCCTTGAAAGTTCTCCAACAGCTCTGGCAGCTAGGCTTGCATGTTCTGCAAACTCAGTCACTACTATCCTTGAAACCTAAGTGGCATGAACAACCATCATCAACATAGTATTGCCTGTAAAGTTCTCCAACATCTCTGGTAGCTAGGCTTGCATGTTCTTCAAACTCAGTCGCTGCTTGAGCACCAGAGGTAGCATCCTTAAATTTCATGTTCTAACTCTGCCTGGCAATAGAAAAATTACCATTACCATCTCAAGAAAATGATTGCCCACGTTCCAACTTTTCATCCTTGAAAACTAAGTGGCATGAACCACCATCATCAACACAGTATTGCCTTGAAAGTTCTACAATAGCTCTGGCAGCGAGGCTTGCATGTTCTGCAAACTCAGTCGCTTCTTGAGCAACAGAGGTAGCATCCTTAAATTTCATGTTCCAATTCTCCCTGCCAACAAAAAAATTATCATTACCCTCTCAAGGAAATGATTTCCCATGTTCAAACTTTTCATCCTTGAAAACTAAGTGGCATGAACCACCATCATCAACACAATATTGCCTTGAAAGTTCCACAACAGCTCTGGTAGCTAGGCTTGCATGTTCTGCAAACTCAGTTGCTACTTGAGCAGCAGAGGTAGCATCCTTAAATTTCATGTTCCAATTAAGCCTGCCAACAGGAAAATAATCATTACCATCTCAAGGAAATGACTGCCCATGTTCCAACCTTTCATCCTTGAAAATTATATGGCATGAACCACCATCATCAACACAATATTGCCTTGAAAGTTCTACAACAGCTCTGGCAGCTAGGCTTGCATGTTCTGCAAACTCAGTCCCTACTTTAGCAGCAGAGGTAGTATCCTTAAATTTCATGTTCTAATTCTGCCTTCCAATAGAAAAATTATCATTACCATCTCAAGGAAATGATTGCCCATGTTCCAACCTTTCATCCTTGAAAACTATATGGCATGAACCACCATCATCAACACAATATTTCCTTGAAAGTTCTACAACAGCTCTGGCAGCTAGGCTTGCATGTTCTGCAAACTCAGTCCCTACTTTAGCAGCAGAGGTAGTATCCTTAAATTTCATGTTCTAATTCTGCCTTCCAATAGAAAAATTATCATTACCATCTCAAGGAAATGACTGCCCTTGTTCCAACCTTTCATCCTTGAAAACTATATGGCATGAACCACCATCATCAACACAATATTGCCTTGAAAGTTCTACAACAGCTCTGGCAGCTAGGCTTGCATGTTCTGCAAACTCAGTCCCTACTTTAGCAGCAGAGGTAGTATCCTTAAATTTCATGTTCAAATCCTGCCTTCCAATAGAAAAATTATCATTACCATCTCAAGGAAATGATTGCCCATGTTCCAACCTTTCATCCTTGAAAACTAAGTGGCATGAACCACCATCATCAACACAGTATTGCCTTGAAATTTCTACAACAGCTCTGGCAGCTAGGCTTGCATGTTCTGCAAACTCATCTGCTGCTTGAGCAGTAGAGGTAGCATCCTTAAATTTCATGTTCCAACTCTGTTTGACAACAGTTAAATTACCATCTCCAGGAAATGCTTGCTCATGTTCCAACCTTTCATCCTTGAAACCTTAGTGGCATGAACCACCAGCATCAACATAGTATTGCCTTGAAAGTTCTCCAACAGCTCTAGCAGCTAGGCTTGCATGTTCTGCAAACTCAGTCGCTGCTTGAGCACTAGAGGTAGCATCCTTAAATTTCATGCTCTAACTTTGCCTGGCAATAGAAAAATTACCATTACCATCTCAAGGAAATGATTGCCCACGTTCCAACTTTTTATCCTTGAAAACTAAGTGGCATGAGCCACCATCATCAACACAGTATTGCCTTGAAAGTTCTACAACACCTCTGGCAGCAGGGCTTGCATGTTCTGCAAACTCAGTCGCTACTTGAGCAACAGAAGTAGCATCTTTAAATTTCATGTTCCAATTCTGCCTGCCAACCGAACAATTATCATTACCATCTCAAGGAAATGATTGCCCATGTTCCAACTTTTCATCCTTGAAAACTAAGTGGCATGAACCACCATCATCAACACAATATTGCGTTGAAAGTTCTACAACTGCTCTGGCAGCTAGGCTTGCATGTTCTGCAAACTCAGTCGCTACTTGAGCAGCAGAGGTAGCATCCTTAAATTTCATGTTCCAATTCAGCCTGCCAATAGAAAAATTATCATTGCCATCTCAAGAAAATGATTGCCCATGTTCCAACCTTTCATCCTTGAAAACTATATGGCATGAACCACCATCATCAACACAATATTGCCTTGAAAGTTCTACAAAGGCTCTGGCAGCTAGGCTTGCATGTTCTGCAAACTCATCTGCTGCTTGAGCAGCAAAGGTTGCATCCTTAAATTTCATGTTCCAATTCTGTTTGCCAACAGTTAAATTACCATCTCAAGGAAATGATTGCCCATGTTCCAACCTTTCATCCTTGAAACCTTAGTGGCATGAACCACCATCATCAACACAATATTGCCTTGAAAGTTATACAACAGCTCTGGCAGCTAGGCTGGCATGTTCTGCAAACTCATTTGCTGCTTGAGAAGCAGAGGTAGCATCCCTAAATTTCATGTTCCAGTTCTACTTGCCAACCGAAGAATTACCATGTCCAGAAAATGATTGCCCACGTTCCAACCTTTCATCCTTGAAACCTAAGTGGCATAAACCACCATCATCAACACAATATTGCCTTGAAAGTTCTCCAACAGCTATGGCAGCTAGGCTTGCATGTTCTCTAAACTCAGCCGCTACTTGAGCAGTAGAGGTAGCATCCTTAAATTTCATGTTCCAATACTGCCTGCCAACAGAAAAATTACAATTACCATCTCCAGGAAATGATTGCCCATGTTCCAACTTTTCATCCTTGAAAAGTAAGTGGCATGAACCACCATCATCAACACAATATTGCCTTGAAAGTTCTATAACAGCTCTGGCAGCTAGGCTTGCATATTCTGCAAACTCAACCGCTGCTTGAGCAGGGGAGGTAGCATCCATAAATTTTATGTTCCAATTCTGCCTGCGAACAGAAAAATTACCATTACCATCTCTAGGAAATGATTGCCCATGTACCAACCTTTCATCCTTGAAACCTAAGTGGCATGAACCACCATCATCAACACAATATTGCCATGAAAGTTCTACAATAGCTATGGCAGCTAGGCTTGCATGTTCTGCAGACTCAGCCGCTGCTTGAGCAGCAGAGGTAGCATCCTTAAATTTCATGTTCTAATTGTGGCTGCCAACAAAACAATTTCCATTACCATCTCCAGGAAATGCTTGCCCATGTTCCAACCCTTCATCCTTGAAACCTAAGTGGCATAAACCACCATCATCAACACAATATTGCCTTGAAAGTTCTCCAACAGCTCTGGCAGCTAGGCTTGCATGTTCTCCAAACCCAGCCGCTACTTGAGCAGCAGAGGTAGCATCCTTAAATTTCATGTTCCAATACTGCCTGCCAATAGAAAAATTACCATTACCATCTCCAGGAAATGATTGCCCATGTTCCAACTTTTCATCCTTGAAAAGTAAGTGGGATGAACGACCATCATCAACACAATATTGCGTTGAAAGTTCTACAATAGCTCTGGCAGCTAGGCTTGCATGTTCTGCAAACTCAACCACTGCTTGAGCAGGAGAGGTAGCATCCTTAAATTTTATGTTCCAATTCTGCCTGCCAATAGAAAAATTACCATTACCATCTCCAGGAAATGCTTGCCCATGTTCCAACCTTTCATCCTTGAAACCTAAGTGGCATGAACCACCATCATCAACATAGTATTTCCTTGAAAGTTCTCCAACAGCTCTGGCAGCTAGGCTTGCATGTTCTGCAAACTCAGTCGCTACTTGAGCAGCAGAGGTAGCATCCTTAAATTTCATGTTCCAATTCTGCCTGCCAACAGAAAAATTATCATTACCATCTCTAGGAAATGATTGCCCATGTTCCAACTTTTCATCCTTGAAAACTAAGTGGCATGAACCACCATCATCAACACAGTATTGCCTTGAAAGTTCTACAACAACTCTGGCAGCTAGGCATGGTTCTTCTGCAAACTCAGTCGTTGATTGAGCAGCAGAGGTAGCATCCTTAAATTTCATGTTCTAATTCTACCTGCCATCAGAAAAATTACCATTACCATCTCCAGGAAATGATTGCCCATTTTCCAACCTTTCATCTTTGAAACCTAAGTGGCATGAACCACCATCATCAACATAGTATTGCCTTGAAAGTTCTTTAATAGATCTGGTAGCTAGGCTTGCATGTTCTGCAAACTCAGTCACTATTTTAGTAGCAGAGGTAGCATCCTTAAATTTCATGTTCCAATTCTGCCTGCCAATAGAAAAATTACCATCTCTAGGAAATGATTGCCCATGTTCCAACCTTTCATCCTTGAAACCTAAGTGGCATGAACCACCATCATCAACACAGTATTTCCTTGAAAGTTCTACAACAGCTCTGGCAGCTAGGCTTGCATGTTCTGCAAACTCATCCGCTGCTTGAGAAGCAGAGGTAGCATCCTTAAATTTCATGTTCCAATTCTGCTTGCCAACCGAAGAATTACCATCTCAAGGAAATGATTGCCCACGTTCCAACTTTTCATCCTTGAAACTAAGTGGCATGAACCACCATTATCAACACAGTATTGCCTTGAAAGTTCTACAACAGCTCTGGCAGCTAGGCTGGCATGTTCAGCAAACTCAGTCGCTACTTGAGCAATAGAGGTAGCATCCTTAAATTTCATGTTCCAATTCCGCCTGCCAACATAAAAATTATCATTACCATCTCAAGGAAATGATTGCCCATGTTCCAACTTTTCATCCTTGAAAACTAAGTGGCATGAACCACCATCATCAACAAAATGATGCCTTGAAATTTCTATAACAGCTCTGGCAGCTAGGCTTGCATATTCTACAAACTCAACCGTTGCTTGAGCAGCATAGGTAGCATCCTTAAATTTCATTTTCCAATACTACCTGCCAATAGAAAAATTACCATTACCATCTCAAGGAAATGCTTGCCCACGTTCCAACTTTTCTTCCTTTAAAACTAAGTGGCATGAACCACCATCATCAACACAGTATTGCCTTGAAAGTTCTACAGTAGCTCTGGCAGCTAGGCTTGCATGTTATGCAAACTCAACTGCTGCTTCAGCAGGAGAGGTAGCATCCTTAAATTTTATGTTCCAATTCTTCCTACCAACAGAAAAATTACCATTACCATCTCCAGGAAATGCTTGCCAATGTTTCAACCTTTCATCCTTGAAACCTAAGTGGCATGAACCACCATCATCAACATAGTATTGCCTGTAAAGTTATCCAACAGCTCTGGCAGCTAGGCTTGCATGTTCTTCAAACTCAGTCGCTGCTTGAGCACCAGAGGTAGCATCCTTAAATTTCATGTTCTAACTCTGCCTGGCAATAGAAAAATTACCATTACCATCTCAATAAAATGATTGCCCACGTTCCAACTTTTAATCCTTGAAAACTAAGTGGCATGAACCACCATCATCAACACAGTATTGCCTTGAAAGTTCTACAACAGCTCTGGCAGTGAGGCTTGCATGTTCTGCAAACTCAGTCGCTACTTGAGCAACAGAGGTAGCATTCTTAAATTTCATGTTCCAATTCTCCCTGCCAACAAAAAAATTATCATTACCATCTCAAGGAAATGATTTCCCATGTTCAAACTTTTCATCCTTGAAAACTAAGTGGCATGAACCACCATCATCAACAGAATATTGCCTTGAAAGTTCCACAACAGCTTTGGCAGCTAGGCTTGCATGTTCTGCAAACTCAGTTGCTACTTGAGCAGCAGAGGTAGCATCCTTAAATTTCATGTTCCAATTAAGCCTGCCAACAGGAAAATAATCATTACTATCTCAAGGAAATGACTGCCCATGTTCCAACCTTTCATCCTTGAAAACTATATGGCATGAACCACCATCATCAACACAATATTGCCTTGAAAGTTCTACAACAGCTCTGGAAGCTAGGCTTGCATGTTCTGCAAACTCAGTCCCTCCTTTAGCAGCAGAGGTAGTATCCTTAAATTTCATGTTCTAATTCTGCCTTCCAATAGAAAAATTATCATTACCATCTCAAGGAAATGATTGCCCATGTTCCAACCTTTCATCCTTGAAAACTAAGTGGCATGAACCACCATCATCAACACAGTATTGCCTTGAAATTTCTACAACAGCTCTGACAGCTAGGCTTGCATGTTCTGTAAACACATCTGCTGCTTGAGCAGTAGAGGTAGCATCCTTAAATTTCATGTTCCAATTCTGTTTGACAACAGTTAAATTACCATCTCCAGGAAATGCTTGCTCATGTTCCAACCTTTCATCCTTGAAACCTAAGTGGCATGAACCACCAGCATCAACATAGTATTGCCTTGAAAGTTCTCCAACAGCTCTAGCAGCTAGGCTTGCATGTTCTGCAAACTCAGTCGCTGCTTGAGCACTAGAGGTAGCATCCTTAAATTTCATGCTCTAACTCTGCCTGGCAATAGAAAAATTACCATTACCATCTCAAGGAAATGATTGCCCACGTTCCAACTTTTCATCCTTGAAAACTAAGTGGCATGAACCACCATCATCAACACAGTATGGCCTTGAAAGTTCTACAACAGCTCTGGCAGCTAGGCTTGCATGTTCTGCAAACTCAGTCGCTACTTGAGCAACAGAGGTAGCATCCTTAAATTTCATGTTCCAATTCTGCCTGCCAACAGAACAATTATCATTACCATCTCAAGGAAATGATTGCCCATGTTCCAACTTTTCATCCTTGAAAACTAAGTGGCATGAACCACCATCATCAACACAATATTGCGTTGAAAGTTCTATAACAGCTCTGGCAGCTAGGCCTGCATGTTCTGCAAACTCAGTCGCTACTTGAGCAGCAGAGGTAGCATCCTTAAATTTCATGTTCCATTTCAGCCTGCCAATAGAAAAATTATCATTGCCATCTCAAGGAAATGATTGCCCATGTTCCAACCTTTCATCCTTGAAAACTATATGGCATGAACCACCATTATCAACACAATATTGCCTTGAAAGTTCTACAACAGCTCTGACAGCTAGGCTTGCATGTTGTGCAAACTCATCTGCTGCTTGAGCAGCAGAGGTAGCATCCTTAGAATTTCACGTTCCAATTCTGTTTGCCAACAGTTAAATTACCATCTACAGGAAATGCTTGCCCATGTTCCAACCTTTCATCCTTGAAACCTAAGTGGCATGAACCACCATCATCAACACAATATTGCCTTGAAAGTTATACAACAGCTCTGGCAGCTAGGCTTGCATGTTCTGCAAACTCATTTGCTGCTTGAGAAGCAGAGGTAGCATACCTAAATTTCATGTTCCAGTTCTACTTGCCAACCTAAGAATTACCATGTCCAGGAAATGATTGCCCATGTTCCAACCTTTCATCCTTGAAACCTAAGTGGCATAAACCACCATCATCAACATAATATTGCCTTGAAAGTTCTCCAACAGCTCTGGCAGCTAGGCTTGCATGTTCTCTAATCTTAGCCGCTACTTGAGCAGCAGAGGTAGCATCCTTAAATTTCATGTTCCAATACTGCCTGCCAACAGAAAAATTACCATTACCATCTCCAGGAAATTATTGCCCATGTTCCAACTTTTCATCCTTGAAAAGTAAGTGGCATGAACCACCATCATCAACACAATATTGCCTTGAAAGTTCTACAACAGCTCTGGCAGCTAGGCTTGCATGTTCTGCAAACTCAACCGCTCCTTGAGCAGCAGAGGTAGCATCCCTAAATTTCATGTTCCAGTTCTACTTGCCAACCGAAGAATTACCATGTCCAGGAAATGATTGCCCATGTTCCAACCTTTCATCCTTGAAACCTAAGTGGCATAAACCACCATCATCAACACAATATTGCCTTGAAAGTTCTCCAACAGCTCTGGCAGCTAGGCTTGCATGTTCTCTAACATCAGCCGCTACTTGAGCAGCAGAGGTAGCATCCTTAAATTTCATGTTCCAATACTGCCTGCCAACAGAAAAATTACCATTACCATCTCCAGGAAATGCTTGCCCATGTTCCAACCTTTCATCCTTGAAACCTAACTGGCATGAACCACCATCAGAAACACAATATTGCCTTGAAAGTTATACTACAACTCTGGCAGCTAGGCTTGCATATTCTGCAAACTCATCTGCTACTTGAGAAGCAGAGGTAGCATCCTTAAATTTCAAGTTCCAATTCTGCTTACCAACCGAAGAATTACCATCTCCAGGAAATGATTGCCCATGTTCCAACCTTTCTTCCTTGAAACCTAAGTGGCATGAACCGCCATCATCAACACAATATTGCCTTGAAAGTTCTCCAACAGCTCTGGCAGCTAGGCTTGCATGTTCTCCAAACTCAGCCGTTGCTTGACCAGCATAGGTAGCATCCTTAAATTTCATGTTCCAATTCTGCTTGCCAACACAAAAATTACCATTACCATCTCTAGGAAATGCTTGCCCATGTTCCAACCTTTCATCCTTGAAACCTAAGTGGCATGAACCACCATCATCAACATAATATTGCCTTGAAAGTTCTTCAACAGCTCTGGCAGCTAGGCTTGCATGTTCTGCAAACTCAGTCACTACATTAGCAGAAGAGGTAGCATCCTAAAATTTCATGTTCCGATTCTGCATGCCAATAGAAAAATTACCATTACCATCTCTAGGAAATGATTGCCCATGTTACAACCTTTCATCCTTGAAACCTAAGTGGCATGAACCACCATCATGAACACAATATTGCCTTGAAATTTATACAACAGCTCTGGCAGCTAGGCTTGCATGTTCTGCAAACTCATCCGCTGCTTGAGAAGTAGGGGTAGCATCCTTAAATTTCATGTTCCAATTTTGCTTGCCAACCGAAAAATTAACATCTCTAGGAAATGCTCGCCCATGTTCCAACCTTTCATCCTTGAAACCTAAGTGGCATGAACCACCATCATTAACACAATATTGCCTTGAAAGTTCTACAACAGCTCTGGCAGCTAGGCTTGCATGTTCTGCAAACTCAGTCACTACTTTAGCAGCAGAGGTAGCATCCTTAAATTTCATGTTCCAATTCTGCCTGCCAATAGAAAAATTACCATTACCATCTCCAGGAAATGATTGCCCATGTTACAACATTTCATCCTTGAAACCTAAGTGGCATGAACCACCATCATCAACACAATATTGCCTTGAAAGTTCTACAACACTTCTGGCAGCTAGGCTTGGTTGTTCTGCAAACTCAGCCGCTGCTTTAGCAGCAGAGGTAGCTTTCTTAAATTTCATGTTCCAATTCTGCCTGCCAATAGAAAAATTACCATTACCATCTGTAGGAAATTATTGCCCATGTTCCCACCTTTCATCCTTGAAACCTAAGTGGCATGAACCACCATCATCAACACAATATTGCCTTGAAAGTTCTCCCACAGCTCTGGCAGCTAGGCTTGCATGTTCTCCAAATTCAGCCGTTGCTTGAGCGGCATAGGTAGCATCCTTAAATTTCATGTTCCAATTCTACCTGCCATCAGAAAAATTACCATTACCGTCTCCAGGAAATGATTGCCCATTTCCAACGTTTCATACTTGAAACCTAAGTGGCATGAACCACCATCATCAACACAGTATTGCCTTGAAATTTCTACAACAGCTCTGGCTGCTAGGCTTGCATGTTCTGCAAACTCAATCGCTACTTTAGCAGCAGAGGTAGCTTCCTTAAATTTCATGTTCCAATTCTGCCTGCCAATAGAAAAATTACCATTACCATCTCGAGGAAATGATTGCCCATGTTACACCCTTTCATCCTTGAAACCTAAGTGGCATGAACCACCATAATCAGCACAATATTGCCTTGAAGGTTCTCCAACAGCTCTGGCAGCTAGGCTTGCATGTTCTCCAAACTCAGCCGTTGCTTGAGCAGCATAGGTAGCATCCTTAAATTTCATGTTCCAATTCTACCTGCCATCAGAAAAATTACCATTACCATCTCCAGGAAATGTTTGCCCATTTCCAACGTTTCATCCTTGAAACCTAAGTGGCATGAACCACCATCATCAACACAGTATTGCCTTGAAAGTTCTACAACAGCTCTGGCTGCTACGCTTGCATGTTCTGCAAACTCAGTCACTACTTTAGCATCAGAGGTAGCATCCTTAAATTTCATGTTCCAATTCTGCATGCCAATAGAAAAATTACCATTACCATCTCCAGGAAATGATTGCCCATGTTCCAACCTTTCATCCTTGAAACCTAAGTGGCATGAACCACCATCATCAACACAATATATCCTTGAAAGTTCTCCAACAGCTCTGGCAGCTAGGCTTGCATGTTCTCCAAACTCAGTCGTTGCTTGACCAACATAAGTAGCATCCTTAAATTTCATGTTCCAATTCTGCTTGCCAACACAAAAATTACCATTACCATCTCCAGGAAATGCTCGCCCATGTTCCAACCTTTCATCCTTGAAACCTAAGTGGCATGAACCACTATAATTAACACAATATTGCCTTGAAAGTTCTACAACAGCTCTGGCAGCTAGGCTTGCATGTTCTGCAAACTCAGTCACTACTTTAGCAGCAGAGGTAGCATCCTTAAATTTCATGTTCCAATTCTGCCTGCCAATAGAAAAATTACCATTACCATCTCCAGGAAATGATTGCCCATGTTACAACATTTCATCCTTGAAACCTAAGTGGCATGAACCACCATCATCAACACAATATTGCCTTGAAAGTTCTACAACACTTCTGGCAGCTAGGCTTGGTTGTTCTGCAAACTCAGCCGCTGCTTTAGCAGCAGAGGTAGCTTTCTTAAATTTCATGTTCCAATTCTGCCTGCCAATAGAAAAATTACCATTACCATCTGTAGGAAATTATTGCCCATGTTCCCACCTTTCATCCTTGAAACCTAAGTGGCATGAACCACCATCATCAACACAATATTGCCTTGAAAGTTCTCCCACAGCTCTGGCAGCTAGGCTTGCATGTTCTCCAAATTCAGCCGTTGCTTGAGCGGCATAGGTAGCATCCTTAAATTTCATGTTCCAATTCTACCTGCCATCAGAAAAATTACCATTACCGTCTCCAGGAAATGATTGCCCATTTCCAACGTTTCATACTTGAAACCTAAGTGGCATGAACCACCATCATCAACACAGTATTGCCTTGAAATTTCTACAACAGCTCTGGCTGCTAGGCTTGCATGTTCTGCAAACTCAATCGCTACTTTAGCAGCAGAGGTAGCTTCCTTAAATTTCATGTTCCAATTCTGCCTGCCAATAGAAAAATTACCATTACCATCTCGAGGAAATGATTGCCCATGTTACACCCTTTCATCCTTGAAACCTATGTGGCATGAACCACCATAATCAACACAATATTGCCTTGAAAGTTCTCCAACAGCTCTGGCAGCTAGGCTTGCATGTTCTCCAAACTCAGCCGTTGCTTGACCAGCATAGGTAGCATCCTTAAATTTCATGTTCCAATTCTGCTTGCCAACACAAAAATTACCATTACCATCTCTAGGAAATGCTTGCCCATGTTCCAACCTTTCATCCTTGAAACCTAAGTGGCATGAACCACCATCATCAACACAATATTGCCTTGAAAGTTCTACAATAGCTCTGGCAGCTAGGCTTGCATGTTTTGCAAACTCAGTCACTACTTTAGCAGCAGAGGTAGCATCCTTAAATTTCATGTTCCAATTCTGCCTGCCAATAGAAAAATTACCATTACCATCTCCAGGAAATGATTGCCCATGTTACAACCTTTCATCCTTGAATCCTAAGTGGCATAAACCACCATCATCAACACAATATTCCCTTGAAAGTTCTCCCACAACTCTGGCAGCTAGGCTTGCATGTTCTCAAAACTCAACCGTTGCTTGAGCATCATAGGTAGAATCCTTAAATTTCATGTTCCAATTCTACCTGCCATCAGAAAAATTACCATTACCATCTCCAGGAAATGATTGCCCATTTCCAACGTTTCATCCTTGAAACCTAAGTGGCATGAACCACCATCATCAACATAGTATTGCCTAGAAAGTTCTACAATAGCTCTGGCTGTTACGCTTGCATGTTCTGCAAACTCAGTCATTACTTTAGCATTAGAGGTAGCATCCTTAAATTTCATGTTCCAATTCTGCCTGCCAATAGAAAAATTACCATTACCATCTTGAGGAAATGATTGCCCATGTTCCAACCTTTCATCCTTGAAACCTAAGTGGAATGAACAACCATCATCAACATAATATTGCCTTGAAAGTTCTCCAACAGCTCTGGCAGCTAGGCTTGCATGTTCTCCAAACTCAGCCGTTGCTTGACCAGCATAGGTAGCATCGTTAAATTTCATGTTCCAATTCTGCTTGCCAACATAAAAATTACCATTACCATCTCTAGGAAATGCTTGCCCATGTTCCAACCTTTCTTCCTTGAAACCTAAGTGGCATGAACCACCATCATCAACACAATATTGCCTTGAAAGTTCTACAACAGCTCTGGCAGCTAGGCTTGCATGTTCTGCAAACTCAGTCACTACTTTAGCAGCAGAGGTAGCATCCTTAAATTTCATGTTCCAATTCTGCCTGCCAATAAAAAAATTACCCTTACCATCTTCAGGAAATGATTGCCCATGTTACAACATTTCATCCTTGAAACCTAAGTGGCATGAACCACCATCATCAACACAATATTGCATTGAAAGTTCTACAACAGCTATGGCAGTTAGGCTTGCATGCTCTGCAAACTCTACCGCTGCTTAAGCAGCAGAGGTAGCATCATTAAATTTCATGTTCCAATTCTGCCTGCCAACAGAAAAATTACTATTACCAGGAAATGATTGCCCATGTTCCAACCTTTCATACTTGAAACCTAAGTGGCATGAACCACCATCATCAACATAGTATTGCCTTGAAAGTTAAACAACAGCTCTTGTAGCTAGGCTTGTATGTTCTGCAAACTCATTCGCTGCTTGAGAAGTAGAGGTAGCATCCTTAAATTTCATGTTCCAATTCTATTTACCAACAGAAAAATTACCATCTCCAGGAAATGCTTGCCCGTGTTCCAACCTTTCATCCTTGAAACCTAAGTGGCATGAACCACCATCATCAACACAATATTGCCTTGAAAGTTCTCCAACAGCTCTGGCACCTAGGCTTGCATGTTCTGCAAACTCAGCCGCTACTTGAGCAGCAGAGGTAGCATCCTTAAATTTCAAGTTCCAATTCTGCTTGCCAACTGAAGAATTACCATCTCCAGGAAATGATTGCCCATGTTCCAACCTTTCATCCTTGAAACCTAAGTGGCATGAACCCTCATCATTAACACAATATTGCCTTGAAATTAATACAACAGCTCTGGCAGCTAGGCTTGCATGTTCTGCAAACTCATCTGCTGCTTGAGAAGCAGAGGTAGCATCCTTAAATTTCATGTTCCAATTTTGCTTGCCAACCGAAAAGTTAACATCTCCAAGGAAATGATTGCCCATGTTCCAACCTTTCATCCTTGAAACCTAAGTGGCATGAACCACCATCATTAACACAATATTGCCTTGAAAGTTCTACAACAGCTCTGGCAGCTAGGCTTGCATGTTCTGCAAACTCAGTCACTACTTTAGCAGCAAAGGTAGCATCCTTAAATTTCATGTTCCAATTCTGCCTGCCAATAGAAAAGTTACCATTACCATCTCCAGGAAATGATTGCCCATGTTACAACATTTCATCCTTGAAACCTAAGTGGCATGAACCACCATCATCAACACAATATTGCCTTGAAAGTTCTACAACACCTCTGGCAGCTAGGCTTGGTTGTTCTGCAAACTCATCCGCTGCTAGAGCAGTAGAGGTAGCATCCTTAAATTTCATGTTCCAATTCTGCCTGCCAATAGAAAAATTACCATTACCATCTCCAGGAAATGATTGCCCATATTCCAACCTTTCATCCTTGAAACCTAAGTGGCATAAACAACCATCATCAACACAGTATTGCCTTGAAATTTCTACAACAGCTCTGGCAGCTAGGCTTGCATGTTCTCCAAACTCAGCTGTTGCTTGAGCAGCATAGGTAGCATCCTTAAATTTCATGTTCCAATTCTACCTGCTATCAGAAAAATTACCATTAGCATCTCCAGGAAATTTTTGCCCATTTCCAACGTTTCATCCTTGAAACCTAAGTGGCATGAACCACCATCATCAACACAGTATTGCCTTGAAAGTTCTACAACAGCTCTGGCTGCTACGCTTGCATGTTCTGCAAACTCAGTCACTACTTTAGCATCAGAGGTAGCATCCTTAAATTTCATGTTCTAATTCTGCCTGCCAATAGAAAAATTACCATTACCATCTCCAGGAAATGATTGCCCATGTTCCAACCTTTCATCCTTGAAACCTAAGAGGCATGAAACACCATCATCAACACAATATTGCCTTGAAAGTTCTCCAACAGCTCTGGCAGCTAGGCTTGCATGTTCTCCAAACTCAGCCGTTGCTTGACCAGCATAGGTAGCATCCTTAAATTTCATGTTCCAATTCTGCTTGCCAACACAAAAATTACCATTACCATCTCTAGGAAATGCTTGCCCATGTTCCAACCTTTCATCCTTGAAACCTAAGTGGCATGAACCACCATCATCAACATAATATTGCCTTGAAAGTTCTTCAACAGCTCTGGCAGCTAGGCTTGCATGTTCTGCAAACTCAGTCACTACATTAGCAGAAGAGGTAGCATCCTTAAATTTCATGTTCCAATTCTGCATGCCAGTAGAAAAATTACCATTACCATCTCTAGGAAATGATTGCCCATGTTACAACCTTTCATCCTTGAAACCTAAGTGGCATGAACCACCATCATCAACACAATATTGCCTTGAAATTCATACAACAGCTCTGGCAGCTAGGCTTGCATGTTCTGCAAACTCATCCGCTGCTTGAGAAGCAGAGGTAGCATCCTTAAATTTCATGTTCCAATTTTGCTTGCCAACCGAAAAATTAACATCTCCAGGAAATGCTCGCCCATGTTCCAACCTTTCATCCTTGAAACCTAAGTGGCATGAACAACCATCATTAACACAATATTCCCTTGAAAGTTCTACAACAGCTCTGGCAGCTAGGCTTGCATGTTCTGCAAACCCAGTCACTACTTTAGCAGCAGAGGTAGCATCCTTAAATTTCATGTTCCAATTCTGCCTGCCAATAGAAAAATTACCATTACCATCTCTAGGAAATGATTGCCCATGTTACAACATTTAATCCTTGAAACCTAAGTGGCATGAACCACCATCATGAACACAATATTACCTTGAAATTTCTACAACACCTTTGGCAGCTAGGCTTGGTTGTTCTGCAAACTCAGCCGCTGCTTGAGCAGCAGAGGTAGCATCCTTAAATTTCATGTTCCAATTCTGCCTGCCAATAGAAAAATTACCATTACCATCTCCAGTAAATGATTGCCCAAGTTCCAACCTTTCATCCTTGAAACCTAAGTGGCATGAACCACCATCATCAACATAATATTGCCTTGAAATTTCTACAACAGCTCTGGCTGCTAGGCTTGCATGTTATGCAAACTCAATCGCTACTTTAGCAGCAGAGGTAGCTTCCTTAAATTTCATGTTCCAATTCTGCCTGCCAATAGAAAAATTACCATTACCATCTCCAGGAAATGCTTGCCCATGTTACAACATTTCATCCTTGAAACCTAAGTGGCATGAACCACCATTATCAACACAATATTGCCTTGAAAGTTCTACAACACCTCTGGCAGCTAGGCTTGCATGTTCTCCAAACTCAGCCGTTGCTTGAGCAGCATAGGTAGCATCCTTAAATTTCAAGTTCCAATTATACCTGCCATCAGAAAAATTACCATTACCATCTCTAGGAAATGTTTGCCCATTTCCAATGTTTCATCCTTGAATCCTAAGTGGCATGAACCACCATCATCAACACAGTATTGCCTTGAAAGTTCTACAATAACTCTGGCTGCTACGCTTGCATGTTCTGCAAACTCAGTCACTACTTTAGCATCAGAGGTAGCATCTTAAAATTTCATGTTCCAATTCTGCCTGCCAACTGAAAAATTACCATTACCATCTCCAGGAAATGATTGCCCATGATCCAACCTTTCATCCTTGAAACCTAAGTGGCATGAACCACTATCATCAACATAATATTGCCTTGAAAGTTCTACAACAGCTCTGGCAGCTAGGCTTGCATGTTCTGCAAACTCAGCCGCTGCTTGAGCAGCAGAGGTAGCATCCTTAAATTTCATGTTCCAATTCTACCTGCCAACAGAAAAATTACCATTACCATCTCCAGGAAATGATTGCCCATGTTCCAACCTTTCATCCTTGAAACCTAAGTGGCATGAACCACCATCATCAACACAATATTGCCTTGAAAGTTCTCCAACAGCTCTGGCAGCTAGGCTTGCATGTTCTCCAAACTCAGCCGTTGCTTGACCAGCATAGGTAGCATCCTTAAATTTCATGTTCCAATTCTGCTTGCCAACACAAAAATTACCATTACCATCTCCTAGGAAATGCTTGCCCATGTTCCAACCTTTCATCCTTGAAACCTAAGTGGCATGAACCACCATCATCAACATAATATTGCCTTGAAAGTTCTTCAACAGCTCTGGCAGCTAGGCTTGCATGTTCTGCAAACTCAGTCACTACATTAGCAGAAGAGGTAGCATCCTAAAATTTCATGTTCCAATTCTGCCTGCCAATAGAAAAATTACCATTACCATCTCTAGGAAATGATTGCCCATGTTCCAACCTTTCATCCTTGAAACCTAAGTGGCATGAACCACCATCATCAACACAATATTGCCTTGAAAGTTCTACAACAGCTCTGGCAGCTAGGCTTGCATGTTCTGCAAACTCAGTCACTACTTTAGCAGCAGAGGTAGCATCTTTAAATTTCATGTTCGAATTCTGCCTGCCAATAGAAAAATTACCATTAACATCGCTAGGAAATGATTGCCCATGTTAAAACCTTTCATCGTTGAAACCTAAGTGGCATGAACCACCATCATCAACACTATATTGCCTTGAAATTTATACAACAGCTCTGGCAGCTAGGCTTGCATGTTTTGCAAACTCATCCGCTTCTTGAGAAGCAGAGGTAGCATCCTTAAATTTCATGTTCTAATTTTGCTTGCCAACCGAAAAGTTAACATCTCCAGGAAATGCTTGCCCATGTTCCAACCTTTAATCCTTGAAACCTAATTGGCATGAACCACCATCATTAACACAATATTGCCTTGAAAGTTCTACAACAGCTCTAGCAGCTAGGCTTGCATGTTCTGCAAATTCAGTCACTACTTTAGAAGCAGAGGTAGCATCCTTAAATTTCATGTTCTAATTCTGCCTGCCAATAGAAAAATTACCATTACCATCTCCAGGAAATGATTGCCCATGTTACAACATTTCATCCTTGAAACCGAAGTGGCATGAACCACCATCATCAACACAATATTGCCTTGAAAGTTCTACAACACCTCTGGCAGCTAGGCTTGGTTGTTCTGCAAACTCAGCCGCTGCTTGAGCAGCAGAGGTAGCATCTTTAAATTTCATGTTCCAATTCTGCCTGCCAATAGAAAAATTACCATTACCATCTCCAGGAAATGATTGCCCAAGTTCCAACCTTTCATCCTTGAAACCTAAGTGGCATGAACCACCATCATCAACACAGTATTGCCTTGAAATTTCTACAACAGCTCTGGCTGCTAGGCTTGCATGTTCTGCAAACTCAATCGCTACTTTAGCAGCAGAGGTAGCTTCCTTAAATTTCATGTTCCAATTCTGCCTGCCAATAGAAAAATTACCATTACCATCTCGAGGAAATGATTGCCCATGTTCCAACCTTTCATCCTTGAAACCTAAGTGGCATGAACCACCATCATCAACACAATATTGCCTTGAAAGTTCTCCCACAGCTCTGGCAGCTAGGCTTGCATGTTCTCCAAACTCAGCCGTTGCTTGAGCAGCATAGGTAGCATCCTTAAATTTCAAGTTCCAATTATACCTGCCATCAGAAAAATTACCATTACCATCTCCAGGAAATGTTTGCCCATTTCCAACGTTTCATCCTTGAATCCTAAGTGGCATGAACCACCATCATCAACACAGTATTGCCTTGAAAGTTCTGCAACAACTCTGGCTGCTACGCTTGCATATTCTGCAAACTCAGTCACTACTTTAGCATCAGAGGTAGCATCCTAAAATTTCATGTTCCAATTCTGCCTGCCAATAGAAAAATTACCATTACCATCTCCAGGAAATGATTGCCCATGTTCCAACCTTTCATCCTTGAAACCTAAGTGGCATGAACCACCATCATCAACACAATATTGCCTTGAAAGTTCTCCAACAGCTCTGGCAGCTAGGCTTGCATGTTCTCCAAACTCAGCCGTTGCTTGACCAGCATCGGTAGCATCCTTAAATTTCATGTTCCAATTCTGCTTGCCAACACAAAAATTACCATTACCATCTCCAGGAAATGCTTGCCCATGTTCCAACCTTTCATCCTTGAAACCTAAGTGGCATGAACCACTATCATCAACACAATATTGCCTTGAAAGTTCTACAACAGCTCTGGCAGCTAGGCTTGCATGTTCTGCAAACTCAGTCACTACTTTAGCAGCAGAGGTAGCATCCTTAAATTTCATGTTCCAATTCTGCCTGCCAATAGAAAAATTACCATTACCATCTCTAGGAAATGATTGCCCATGTTAAAATCTTTCATCGTTGAAACCTAAGTGGCATGAACCACCATCATCAACACTATATTGCCTTGAAATTTATACAACAGCTCTGGCAGCTAGGCTTGCATGTTCTGCAAACTCATCTGCTGCTTGAGAAGCAGAGGTAGCATCCTTAAATTTCATGTTCCAATTTTGCTTGCCAACCGAAAAGTTAACATCTCCAGGAAATGCTTGCCCATGTTCTAACCTTTCATCCTTGAAACCTAATTGGCATGAACCACCATCATCAACACAATATTGCCTTGAAAGTTCTACAACAGCTCTAGCAGCTAGGCTTGCATGTTTTGCAAACTCAGTCACTACTTTAGCAGCAGAGGTAGCATCCTTAAATTTCATGTTCCAATTCTGCCTGCCAATACAAAAATTACCATTACCATCTCTTGGAAATGATTGCCCATGTTACAACATTTCATCCTTGAAACCTAAGTGGCATGAACCACCATCATCAACACAATATTGCCTTGAAAGTTCTACAACACCTCTGGCACCTAGGCTTGGTTGTTCTGCAAACTCAGCCGCTGCTTGAGCAGTAGAGGTAGCATCCTTAAATTTCATGTTCCAATTCTGCCTGCCAATAGAAAAATTACCATTACCATGTCCAGGAAATGATTGCCCAAGTTCCAACCTTTCATCCTTGAAACCTAAGTGGCATGAACCATCATCATCAACACAATATTGCCTTGAAATTTCTACAACAGCTCTGGCTGCCAGGCTTGCATGTTCTGCAAACTCAATCGCTACTTTAGCAGCAGAGGTAGCTTCCTTAAATTTCATGTTCCAATTCTACCTGCCAATAGAAAAATTACCATTACCATCTGCAGGAAATAATTGCCCATGTTCCAACATTTCATCCTTGAAACCTAAGTGGCATGAACCACCATCATCAACACAATATTGCCTTGAAAGTTCTCCCACAGCTCTGGCAGCTAGGCTTGCATGTTCTCAAAACTCAGCCATTGCTTGAGCAGCATAGGTAGCATCCTTAAATTTCATGTTCCAATTATACCTGCCATCAGAAAAATTA
This sequence comes from Nicotiana tabacum, assembly GCF_000715075.1. Lineage (NCBI taxonomy): Eukaryota > Viridiplantae > Streptophyta > Magnoliopsida > Solanales > Solanaceae > Nicotiana > Nicotiana tabacum. The sequence goes on from NW_027438242.1 coordinate 837,452, forward strand.
CCATTACCATCTCCAGGAAATGTTTGCCCATTTCTAACGTTTCATCCTTGAAACCTAAGTGGCATGAACCACCATCATCAACACAGTATTGCCTTGAAAGTTCTATAACAGCTCTGGCTGCTATGCTTGCATGTTCTGTAAACTAAGTCACTACTTTAGCATCAGAGGTAGCATCCTTAAATTTCATGTTCCAATTCTGCTTGCCAATAGAAAAATTACCATTACCATCTCCAGGAAATGATTGCCCATGTTCCAACCTTTCATCCTTGAAACCTAAGTGGCATGAACCACCATCATCAACACAATATTGCCTTGAATGTTCTCCAACAGCTCTGGCAGCTAGGCTTGCATGTTCTCCAAACTCAGCCGTTGCTTGACCCGCATAGGTAGCATCCTTAAATTTCATGTTCCAATTCTGCTTGCCAAAACAAAAATTACCATTACCATGTCCAGGAAATGCTTGCCCCTGTTCCAATCTTTCATCCTTGAAACCTAAGTGGCATGAACCACCATCATCAACACAATATTGCCTTGAAAGTTCTACAACAGCTCTGGCAGCTAGGCTTGCATGTTCTGCAAACTCAGTCACTACTTTAGCAGCTGAGGTAGCATCCTTAAATTTCATGTTTCAATTCTGCCTGCAAATAGAAAAATTACCATTACCATCTCTAGGAAACGATTGCCCATGTTACAACCTTTCATCCTTGAAACCTAAGTGGCATGAACCACCATCATCAACACAATATTGCCTTGAAAGTTCTACAACAGCTTTGGCAGCTAGGCTTGGTTGTTCTGCAACCTCAGCTGCTGCTTGAGAAGCAGAGGTAGCATCCTTAAATTTCATGTTCCAATTCTGCCTGCCAATAGAAAAATTACCATTACCATCTCCAGGAAATGATTGCCCATGTTCCAACCTTTCATCCTTGAAACCTAAGTGGCATGAACCACCATCATCAACACAATATTGCCTTGAAAGTTCTACAACAGCTCTGGCAGCTAGGCTTGCATGTTCTGCAAACTCAGCCGCTGCTTGAGCAGCAGAGGTAGCATCCTTAAATTTCATGTTCCAATTCTGCTTGCCAACAGAAAAATTACCATTACCATCTCCAAGAAATGCTTGCCCATGTTCCAACCTTTCATCCTTGAAACCTAAGTGGCATGAACCAACATCATTAACACAATATTGCCTTGAAAGTTCTACAACAGCTCTGGCAGTTAGGCTAGTATGTTCTGCAAACTCAGTCACTACTTTAGCAGCAGAGGTAGCATCCTTAAATTTCATGTTCCAATTCTGCCTGCCAATAGAAATATTACCATTACCATCTCCAGTAAATGATTGCCCATGTTACAACCTTTCATTCTTGAAACCTAAGTGGCATGAACCACCATCATCAACACAATATTTCCTTGAAAGTTCTACAACACCTCTGGCAGCTAGGCTTGGATGTTCTGCAAACTCAGCCGCTGCTTGAGCAGCAGAGGTAGCATCCTTAAATTTCATGTTCCAATTCTGCCTGCCAATAGAAAAATTACCATTACCATCTCCAGGAAATGATTGCCCATGTTCCAACCTTTCATCCTTGAAACCTAAGTGGCATGAACCACCATCATCAACACAATATTGCCTTGAAATTTCTACAACAGCTCTGGCAGCTAGGCTTGCATGTTCTCCAAACTCAACCGTTGCTTGAGCAGCATAGGTAGCATCCTTAAATTTCATGTTCCAATTCTACCTGCCATCAGAAAAAAATTACCATTACCATCTCCAGGAAATGTTTTCCCATTTCCAACATTTCTTCCTTGAAACCTAAGTGGCATGAACCACCATCATCAACACAGTATTGCCTTGAAAGTTCTACAACAGCTCTGGCTGCTACGCTTGCATGTTCTGCAAATTCAGTCACTACTTTAGCATCAAAGGTAGCATCCTTAAATTTCATGTTCCAATTCTGCCTGCCAATAGAAAAATTACCATTACCATCTCCAGGAAATGATTGCCCATGTTCCAACCTTTCATCCTTGAAACCTAAGAGGCATGAAGCACCATCATCAACACAATATTGCCTTGAAAGTTCTCCAACAGCTCTGGCAGCTAGGCTTGCATGTTCTCCAAACTCAGCCGTTGCTTGACCAACATAGGTAGCACCCTTAAATTTCATGTTCCAATTCTGCTTGCCAACACAAAAATTACCATTACCATCTCCGGGAAATGCTTGCCCATGTTCCAACCTTTCATCCTTTAAACCTAAGTGGCATGAACCACCATCTTCAATTGCCTTGAAAATTCTCCAACAGCTCTGGCAGCTAGGCTTGCATGTTCTCCAAACTCAGCCGTCGCTTGAGCAGCATAGGTAGCATCCATAAATTTCATGTTCCAATTCTACCTGCCATCAGAAAAATTACCATTACCATCTCCAGGAAATGTTTTCCCATGTTCCAACCTATCATCCTTGAAACCTAAGTGGCATGAACCACCATCATCAACACAGTATTGCCTTGAAAGTTCTACAACAGCTCTGGCTGCTACGCTTGCATGTTCTGCAAATTCAGTCACTACTTTAGCCTCAAAGGTAGCATCCTTAAATTTCATGATCTAATTCTGCCTGCCAATAGAAAAATTACCATTACCATCTCCAGGAAATGATTGCCCATGTTCCAACCTTTCATCCTTGAAACCTAAGAGGCATGAACCACCATCATCAACACAATATTGCCTTGAAAGTTCTCCAACAGCTCTGGCAGCTAGGCTTGCATGTTCTCCAAACTCAGCCGTTGCTTGACCAACATAGGTAGCATCCTTAAATTTCATGTTCCAATTCTGCCTGCCAATACAAAAATTACCATTACCATCTCAAGGAAATCATTGCCCATGGTCCAACCTTTCATCCTTGGAAACTAAGTGGCATGAACCACCATAATCAACACAGTATTGCCTTGAAAGTTCTACAACAGCTCTGGCAGCTAGGCTTGCATGTTCTGCAAACTCAGTCGCTACTTGTGCAGCATAGGTAGCATCCTTAAATTTCATGTTCCAATTCTGCCTGCCAATAGAAAAATTACCATTACCATCTCCAGGAAATGATTGCCAAAGTTCCAACCTTTCATCCTTGAAACCTAAGTGGCATGAACCACCATCATCAACACAATATTGCCTTGAAAGTTCCACAACAGCTCTGGCAGCTAGGCTTTGATGTTCTGCAAACTCAGCCGTTGCTTGAGCAGCAGAGGTAGCATCCTTAAGTTTTATGTTCCAATTCTACCTGCCATTAGAAAAATTACCATTACCATCTCCAGGAAATGATTTCCCATTTTTCAACCTTTCATCCTTGAAATCTAAGTGGCATGAACCACCATCATCAACACAATATTGCCTTGAAAGTTCTACAACAGCTCTGGCAGCTAGGCTTGGATGTTCTGCAAACTCAGCCGTTGCTTGAGCAGCAGAGGTAGCATCCTTAAATTTCATGTTCCAATTCTACCTGCCACCAGAAACATTACCATTACCATCTCCAGGAAATGATTACCCATTTTCCAACCTTTCATCCTTGAAACCTAGGTGGCATGAACCACCATCATCAACACAATATTGCATTGAAAGTTCTACAATAGCTTTGGAAGCTAGGCTTGCATGTTCTGCAAACTCAGCCGCTGCTTGAGCAGCAGAGGTAGCATCCTTAAATTTCATATTCCAATTCTGCTTGCCAATAGAAAACTTACCATCTCCAGGAAATGATTACCCATGTTCCAACCTTTTATCCTTGAAACCTAAGTGGCATGACCCACCATCATCAACACAATATTGCCTTGAAAGTTCTACAACAGCTCTGGCAGCTATGCTTGCATGATCTGCAAACTCAGCCGCTACTTGAGCAGCAGTTGTAGCATCCTTAAATATGATGTTCCAATTCCAATAGAAAAATTACCATTACTATCTCAAGGAAATGATTTCCCATGTTCCAACCTTTCATCCTCGAAACCTAAGTGGCATGAACCACCATCATCAACACAATATAGCCTTGAAAGTTCTACAACAGCTCTGGCAGCTAGGCTTGTATGTTCTGCAAACTCAGCCGCTGGTTGAGCAGCAGAGGTAGCATCCTTAAATTTCATGTTCCAATTCTGCCTGCCAATAGAAACTTTACCATCTCCAGGAAATGATTACCTATGTTCCAACCTTTTATCCTTGAAACCTAAGTGGCATGAACCACCATCATCAACACAATATTGCCTTGAAAGTTCTACAACAGCTCTGGCAGCTAGGCTTGCATGATCTGCAAACTCAGCCGCTACTTGAGCAGCATAGGTAGCATCCTTAAATTTCATGTTCCAATTCTGCCTGCCAATAGAAAAATTACCATTACCATCTCCAGGAAATAATTGCCCAGGTTCCAACCTTTCATCCTTGAAACCTAAGTGGCATGACCCACCATCATCAACACAATATTGCCTTGAAATTCTACAACAGCTGTGGCAGCTAGGCTTGCATGATCTGCAAACTCAACCACTGCTTGAGCAGCAGAGGTAGCATCCTTAAATTTCATGTTCCGATTCTGCTTGCCAACAGAAAAATTACCATTACCATATCCAGGAAATGCTTGCCCATTTTCCAACCTTTCATCCTTGAAACCTAACTGGCATGAACCACCATCATCAACATAATATTGCCTTGAAAGTTCTACAACAGCTCTGGCAGCTACGCTTGCATGTTCTGCAAACTCAGCCGCTGCTTGAGCAGCAGAGGTAGCAACCTTAAATTTCATGTTCCAATTATGCCTGCCAACAGAAAAATTACCATTACCATCTCCAGGAAATGATTGGCCATGTTCCAACCTTTCATCCTTGAAACTTAAGTGGCATGAACCACCATCATCAACACAATATTGCCTTGAAAGTTCTACAACAGCACTGTCAGCTAGGATTGCATGTTCTGCAAACTCAGCCGTTGCTTGAGCTGTAGAGGTAGCATCCTTAAATTTCATGTTCCAATTCTGCTAGCCAACAGAAAAATTACCATTACCTTCTCAAGGAAATGATTGCCCATGTTTTAACCTTTCATCCTTGAAAATTAAGTGGCATGAACCACCATCATCAACATAATATTGCCTTGAAAGTTCTAAAACAGCACTGGCAGCTAGGCTTGCATGACCTGCAAACTCAACAGCTACTTGATCAACAGAGGTAGCATCCTTAAATTTCATGTTCCAATTCTGCCTGCCAATACAAAAATTACCATTACCATCTCCATGAAATGATTGCCCATGTTCCATACTTTCATCCTCGAAACCTAAGTGGCATGAACCACCATCATCAACACTATATTGCCTTGAATGTTCTACAACAGCTCTGGCAGCTAGGCTTGGATGTTCTGCAAACTCGGTCGCTACTTGAGCAGCAGAGTTCGCACCCTTAAATTTCATGTTCCAATTCTGCCTGCCAACAGAAATATTATCATTACAATCTCAAGGAAATCATTGCCCATGCTCCAACCTTTCATCCTTGGAAACTAAGTGGCATGAACCACCATCATCAACACAGTATTGCCTTGAAAGTTCTTAAACAGCTCTGGCAGCTAGGCTTGCATGTTCTGCAAACTTAGTCACTACTTGAGCAGCAGAGGTAGCATCCTTAAATTTCATGTTCCAATTCTGCCTGCCAATAGAAAAATTACCCTTACCATATCCAGGAAATGATTTCCCATGTTCCAACCTTTCATCCTTGAAACCTAAGTGGCATGAACCACCATCATCAACACAATATTGCATTGAAAGTTCTACAACAACACTGGCAGCTGGGCTTGGATTGACTGCAAACTCAGCCGTTGCTTGAGCAGCAGAGGTAGCATCCTTAAATTTCACATTCCAATTCTACCTGCCATCAGAAAAATTACCATTACCATCTCCAGAAAATGATTGCCCATTTTCCAACCTTTCATCCTTGAAACCTAACTGGCATGAACCACCATCATCAACACAATATTGCCTTGAATGTTATACAACAGCTCTGGCAGCTAGGCTTGCATGTTCTGCAAACTCAGTCGCTGCTTGAGCAGTAGAGGTAGCATCCTTAAATTTCATGTTCCAATTATGCCTGCCAACAGAAATATTACCATTACCATCTCCAAGAAATGATTGCCCATGTTCCAACCTTTCATCCTTGAAACTTAAGTGGCATGAACCACCATCATCACCTCAATATTGCCTTGAAAGTTCTACAACAGCTCTGTCAGCTAGGATTGCATGTTCTGCAAACTCAGCCGTTGCTTGAGCAGCAGAGGTAGCATCCTTAAATTTCATGTTCCAATTCTGCTTGACAACAGAAAAATTACCATTACCTTCTCAAGGAAATGATTGCCCATGTTTTAACCTTTCATCCTTAAAAAGTAAGTGGCATGAACCACCATCATCAACATTATATTGCCTTGAAAGTTCTACAACAGCACTAGCAGCTAGGCTTGCATGATCTGCAAACTCAGCAGCTACTTGATCAGTAGAGGTAGCATCCTTAAATTTCATGTTCCAATTCTGCCTGCCAATACAAAAATTACCATTACCATCTCAAGGAAATCATTGCCCATGGTCCAACCTTTCATCCTTGGAAACTAAGTGGCATGAACCACCATAATCAACACAGTATTGCCTTGAAAGTTCTACAACAGCTCTGGCAGCTAGGCTTGCATGTTCTGCAAACTCAGTCGCTACTTGTGCAGCATAGGTAGCATCCTTAAATTTCATGTTCCAATTCTGCCTGCCAATAGAAAAATTACCATTACCATCTCCAGGAAATGATTGCCAAAGTTCCAACCTTTCATCCTTGAAACCTAAGTGGCATGAACCACCATCATCAACACAATATTGCCTTGAAAGTTCCACAACAGCTCTGGCAGTTAGGCATTGATGTTTTGCAAACTCAGCCGTTGCTTGAGCAGCAGAGGTAGCATCCTTAAGTTTTATGTTCCAATTCTACCTGCCATTAGAAAAATTACCATTACCATCTCCAGGAAATGATTTCCCATTTTTCAACCTTTCATCCTTGAAACCTAAGTGGCATGAACCACCATCATCAACACAGTATTTCCTTGAAAGTTCTACAACAGCTCTGGCAGCTAGGTTTGCATGCTCTGCAAACTCAGCCGCTACTTGAGCAATAGAGGTAGCATCCTGAAATTTCATGTTCCAACCTTTTATCCTAGAAACCTAAGTGGCTTGACCCACTATCATCAACACAATATTGCCTTGAAATTCTACAATAGCTGTGGCAGCTAGGCTTGCATGATCTGCAAACTCAGCCACTACTTGAGCAGCAGAGGTAGCATCCTTAAATTTCATGTTCCAATTCTGCCTGCCGACAGAAAAATTACCATTACCATCTCCAGGAAATGATTTCCCATGTTCCAACCTTTCATCCTTGAAACCTATGTGGCATGAACCACCATCATCAACACAATATTAGCCTTGAAAGTTCTACAACAGCTCTGGCAGCTAGGCTTGTATGTTCTGCAAACTCAGCCGCTGGTTGAGCAGCAGAGGTAGCATCCTTAAATTTCATGTTCCAATTCTGCCTGCCAATAGAAACTTTACCATCTCCAGGAAATGATTGCCCATGTTCCAACCTTTTATTCTTGAAACCTAAGTGGCATGAACCACCATCATCAACACAATATTGCCTTGAAAGTTCTACAACAACTCTGCAAGCTAGGCTTGCATGATCTGCTAACTCAGCCGCTACTTGAGCAACAGAGGTAGCATCCTTAAATTTCATGTTCCAATTCTGCTTGCCAACAGAAAAATTGCCATCTCTAGGAAATGATTGCCCATGTTCCAACCTTTCATCCTTGAAACCTAAGTGGCATGAACCACCATCATCAACACAGTATTGCCTTGAAAGTTCTACAACAGCTCTGGCAGCTACGCTTGCATGTTCTGCAAACTCAGTCGCTACTTGATCAGCAGAGGTAGCATCCTTAAATTTCATGTTCCAATTCTGCCTGCCAATAGAAAAATTACCATTACCATCTTCAGGAAATGATTGCCCATGTTCCATACTTTCATCCTTGAAACCTATGTGGCATAAACCACCATCATCAACACAATATTGCCTTGATTGTTCTACAACAGCTCTGGCAGCTAGGCTTGGATGTTCTGCAAACTCAGTCGCTACTTGAGCAGCAGAGGTAGCATCCTTAAATTTCATGTTCCAATTTTGCCTGCCAATAGAAAATTACCATTACCATATCCAGGAAATGATTGCCCATGTTCCAACATTTAATCCTTGAAACCTAAGTGGCATAAACCGCCATCATCAACAAAATATTGCCTTGAAAGTTCTACAACAGCTCTGGCAGCTAGGCTTGGATTGTCTGCAAACTCAGCCGTTGCTTGAGCAGCAGAGGTAGCATCCTTAAATTTCATATTCCAATTCTACCTGCCATCAGAAAAATTACCATTACCATCTCCAGGAAATGATTGCCAAATGTTCCAACCTTTCATCCTTGAAACCTAAGTGGCATGAACCACCATCATCAACACAATATTGCCTTGAAAGTTCTACAACAGCTCTAGCAGCTAGGCTTGCATGTTCTGCAAACTCAGTCGCTACGTGAGCAGCAGAGGTAGCATCCTTAAATTTCATGTTCCAATTCTGCCTGCCAATAGAAAAATTATCATTACCATCTCCAGGAAATGATTGCCCATGTTCCAACCTTTTATCCTTGAAACCTAAGTGGCATGAACCACCATCATCAACACAATATTGCTTTGAAAGTTCTACAACAACTCTGCAAGGTAGGCTTGCATGATCTGCTAACTCAGCCGCTACTTGAGCAACAAAGGTAGCATCCTTAAATTTCATGTTCCAATTCTGTTTGCCAACAGAAAAATTACCATCTCTAGGAAATGATTGCCCATGTTCCAACCTTTCATCCTTGAAACCTAAGTGGGATGAACCACCATCATCAACACAGTATTGCCTTGAAAGTTCTACAATAGCTCTGGCAGCTACGCTTGCATGTTCTGCAAACTCAGTCGCTACTTGATCAGCAGAGGTAGCATCCTTAAATTTCATGTTCCAATTCTGCCTGCCAATAGAAAAATTACCATTACCATCTCCAGGAAATGATTGCCCATGTTCCATACTTTCATCCTTGAAACCTATGTGGCATAAACCACCATCATCAACAAAATATTGCCTTAATTGTTCTACAACAGCTCTGGCAGCTAGGCTTGGATGTTCTGCAAACTCAGTCGCTACTTGAGCAGCAGAGGTAGCATCCTTAAATTTCATGTTCCAATTCTGCCTGCCAATAGAAAAATTACCATTACCATATCCAGGAAACAATTGCCCATGTTCCAACCTTTCATCCTTGAAACCTAAGTGGCATAAACCGTCATCATCAACAAAATATTACCTTGAAAGTTCTACAACAGCTCTGGCAGCTAGGCTTGGATTGTCTGCAAACTCAGCCGTTGCTTGAGCAGCAGAGGTAGCATCCTTAAATTTCATATTCCAATTCTACCTGCCATCAGAAAAATTACCATTACCATCTCCAGGAAATGATTGCCCATTTTCCAACCTTTCATCCTTGAAACCTAACTGGCATGAACCACTATTATCAACACAGTATTGCCTTGAAAGTTCTACAACAGCTCTGGCGGCTAGGCTTGCATGTTCTGCAAACTCAGTCGCTACTTGAGCAGCAGAGGTAGCATCCTTAAATTTTATGTTCCAATTCTGCCTGCCAACAGAAAAATTACCATTACCATCTCCAGGAAATGATTGCCCATGTTCCAACCTTTCATCCTTGAAAACTAAGTGGCATGAACCACCATCATCAACATAATATTGCCTTGAAAGTTCTACAATAGCTATGGCAGTTAGGCTTTCATGTTCTGCAAACTCAGTCGCTACTTGAGCAGCATAGGTAGCATCCTTAAATTTCATGTTCCAATTCTGCCTGCCAATAGAAAAATTACCATTACCATCTCCAGTAAATTATTGCCTAGGTTCCAACCTTTCATCCTTGAAACCTAAGTGATATGAACCACCATCATCAACACAATATTGCCTTGAAAGTTCTACAACAGCTCTGTCAGCTAGGATTGCATGTTCTGCAAACTCAGCCGTTGCTTGAGCAGAGGTAGCATCCTTAAATTTCATGTTCCAATTCTGCTTGACAACAGAAAAATTACCATTACCTTCTCAAGGAAATGATTGCCCATGTTTTAACCTTTCATCCTTGAAAAGTAAGTGGCATGAACCACCATCATCAACATTATATTGCCTTGAAAGTTCTACAACAGCACTAGCAGCTAGGCTTGCATGATCTGCAAACTCAGCAGCTACTTGATCAGCAAAGGTAGCATCCTTAAATTTCATGTTCAAATTCTGCCTGCCAACAGAAAAATTACCATCTCCAGGAAATGATTGCCCATGTTCCAATCTTTTATCCTTGAAACCTAAGTGTCATGACCCACCATCATCAACACAATATTGCCTTGAAATTCTACAACAGCTGTGGCAGCTAGGCTTGCATGATCCGCAAACTCAGCCATTACTTGAGTAGTAGAGGTAGCATCCTTAAATTTCATGTTCCAATTCTGCTTGCCAACAGAAAAATTACCATTATCATCTCAAGGAAATGATTGCCCATGTTCCAACCTTTCATCCTTGAAACCTAACTGGCATGAACCACCATCATCAACACAATATTGCCTTGAAAGTTCTACAACAGCTCTGGCAGCTAGGCTTGCATGTTCTGCAAACTCAGCCGCTGCTTGAGCAGCAGAGGTAGCATCCTTAAATTTCATGTTCCAATTATGCCTGCCAACAGAAAAATTACCATTACCATCACCAGGAAATGATTGCCCATGTTCCAACCTTTCATCCTTGAAACTTAAGTGGCATGAACCACCATCATCAACACAATATTGCCTTGAAAGTTCTACAACAGCTTTGCCAGCTAGGATTGCATGTCCTGCAAACTCAGCCGTTGCTTGAGCAGCAGAGGTAGCATCCTTAAATTTCATGTTCCAATTCTGCTTGCCAACAATAAAATTACCATTACGTTCTCAAGGAAATAATTGCCCATGTTTTAACCTTTCATCCTTGAAAACTAAGTGGCATGAACCACCATCATCAACATTATATTGCCTTGAATGTTCTACAACAGCACTGGCAGCTAGGCTTGCATGATCTGCAAACTCAGCAGCTACTTGATCAGTAGAGGTAGCATCCTTAAATTTCATGTTCCAATTCTGCCTGCCAACAGAAAAATTACCATTACCATCTCCAGGAAATGATTGCCCATGTTCCAACCTTTCATCCTTGAAACCTAAGTGGCATGAACCACCATCATCAACACAATATTGCCTTTAAAGTTCTACAACAGCTCTGGCAGCTAGGCTTGCATGTTCTGCAAACTCAGCCGCTGCTTGAGCAGCAGAGGTAGCATCCTTAAATTTCATGTTCCAATTCTGCCTGCCAACAGAAAAATTATCATTACCATCTCAAGGAAATGATTGCCCATGTTCCTACTTTTCATCCTTGAAAACAAAGTGGCATGAACCACCACCATCAACATAGTATTGCCTTAAAAGTTCTACAACAGCTCTGGCAGCTAAGCTTGCATGTTCTGCAAACTCAGCCGCTGCTTGAGCAGCAGAGTTAGAATTCTTAAATTTCATGTTCCAAATCTGCCTGCCAACATAAAAATTACCATTACCATCTCCAGGAAATGATTGCCCATGTTCCAACCTTTCATCCTTGAAACATAAGTGGCATGAACCACCATCATCAACACAATATTGCCTTGAATGTTCTACAACAGCTCTGTCAGCTAGGATTGCATGTTCTGCAAACTCAGCCGTTGCTTGAGCAGCAGAGGTAGCATCCTTAAATTTCATGTTCCAATTCTGCTTGTCAACAGAAAAATTACCATTACCTTCTCAAGGAAATGATTGCCCATGTTTTAACCTTTCATCCTTGAAAATTAAGTGGCATGAACCACCATCATCAACATTATATTGCCTTGAAAGTTCTACAACAGCACTGGCAGCTTGGCTTGCATGATCTGCAAACTCAGCAGCTACTTGATCAGCAGAGGTAGCATCCTTAAATTTCATGTTCCAATTCTGCCTGCCAATAGATAAATTACCATTACCATATCCAGGAAACGATTTCCCATGTTCCAACCTTTCATCCTTGAAACCTAAGTGGTATGAACCACCATCATCAACACAATATTGCCTTGAAAGTTCTACAACAACTCTGGCAGCTAGGCTTGGATTGACTGCAAACTCAGCCGTTGCTTGAGCAGCAGAGGTAGCATCCTGAAATTTCATATTCCAATTCTACCTGCCATCAGAAAAATTACCATTACCATCTCCAGGAAATGATTGCCCATTTTCCAACCTTTCATCCTTGAAACCTAACTGGCATGAACCACCATCATCAACACAATATTGCCTTGAAAGTTCTACAACAGCTCTGGCACCTAGGCTTGCATGTTCTGCATACTCAGCCGCTGCTTGAGCAGCAGAGGTAGCATCCTTAAATTTCATGTTTCAATTATGCCTGCCAACAGAAAAATTACCATTACCATCTCCAGGAAATGATTGCCCATGTTCCAACCTTTCATCCTTGAAACGTAAGTGGCATGAACCACCATCATCAACACAATATTGCCTTGAAAGTTCTACAACAGCTCTGTCAGCTAGGATTGCAAGTTCTGCAAACTCAGCCGTTGCTTGAGCAGCAAAGGTAGCATCCTTAAATTTCATGTTCCAATTCTGCCTGCCAATAGAAAAATTACCATTACCATCTCCAGTAAATTATTGCCTAGGTTCCAACCTTTCATCCTTGAAACCTAAGTGATATGAACCACCATCATCAACACAATATTGCCTTGAAAGTTCTACAACAGCTCTGTCAGCTAGGATTGCATGTTCTGCAAACTCAGCCGTTGCTTGAGCAGAGGTAGCATCCTTAAATTTCATGTTCCAATTCTGCTTGACAACAGAAAAATTACCATTACCTTCTCAAGGAAATGATTGCCCATGTTTTAACCTTTCATCCTTGAAAAGTAAGTGGCATGAACCACCATCATCAACATTATATTGCCTTGAAAGTTCTACAACAGCACTAGCAGCTAGGCTTGCATGATCTGCAAACTCAGCAGCTACTTGATCAGCAAAGGTAGCATCCTTAAATTTCATGTTCCAATTCTGCCTGCCAACAGAAAAATTATCATTACCATATCCAGGAAACAATTTCCCATGTACCAACCTTTCATCCTTGAAACCTAAGTGGCATGAACCACCATCATCAACACAATATTGCCTTGAAAGTTCTACAACAACTTTGGCAGCTAGGCTTGGATTGATTGCAAACTAAGCCATTGCTTGAGCAGCAGAGGTAGCATCCTTAAATTTCATATTCCAATTCTACCTGCCATCAGAAAAATTACCATTACCATCTCCAGGAAATGATTGCCCATTTTCCAACCTTTCATCCTTGAATCCTAACTGGCATGAAGCACCATCATCAACACAGTATTGCCTTGAAAGTTCTACAATAGCTCTGGCAGCAACGCTTGTATGTTCTGCAAACTCAGTCGCTACTTGATCAGCAGAGGTAGCATCCTTAAATTTCATGTACCAATTCTGCCTGCCAATAGAAAAATTACCATTACCATCTCCAGGAAATGATTGCCCATGTTCCATACTTTCATCTTTGAAACCTAAGTGGCATGAACCACCATCATCTACACAATATTTCCTTGATTGTTCTATAACAGCTCTGGCAGATAGACTTGGATGTTCTGCAAACTCAGTCGCTACTTGAGCTGCAGAGGTAGCATCCTTAAATTTCATGTTCTAATTCTGTCTGCCAATAGAAAAATTACCATTACCATATCCAGGAAACGATTGCCCATGTTCCAACCTTTCATCCTTGAAACCTAAGTAGCATGAACCGCCATCATCAACACAATATTGCCTTAAAAGTTCTACAACAGCTCTGGCAGCTAGGCTTGGATTGTCAGCAAACTCAGCCGTTGCTTGAGCAGCAGAGGTAGCATCCTTAAATTTCATATTCCAATTCTACCTGCCTTCAGAAAAATTACCATTACCATCTCCAGGAAATGATTGCCCATTTTCCAACCTTTCATCCTTGAAACCTAACTGGCATGAACCACCATCATCAACACAATATTGCCTTGAAAGTTCTACAACAGCTCTGGCAGCTAGGCTTTCATGTTCTGCAAACTCAGTCGCTACTTGAGCAGCAGAGCTAGCATCCTTAAATTTCATGTTCCAATTCTTCCTGCCAACAGAAAAATTATCATTACCAGCTCAAGGAAATGATTGCCCATGTTCCAACCTTTCATCCTTGAAAACTAAGTGGCATGAACCACCATCATCAACACAGTATTGCCTTGAAAGTTCTACAATAGCTCTGGCAGCTAGGAGTGCATGTTCTGCAAACTCAGTCGCTACTTGAGCAGCATAGGTAGCATCCTTAAATTTCATGTTCCAATTCTGCCTGCCAATAGAAAAATTACCATTACCATCTCCAGTAAATGATTGCCCAGGTTCCAACCTTTCATCCTTGAAACCTAAGTGGTATGAACCACCATCATCAACATAATATTGCCTTGAAAGTTCTACAACAGCTCTGGCAGCTAGGCTTGCATGTTTTGCAAACTCAGCCGCTACTTGAGCAATAGAGGTAGCATCCTTAAATTTCATGTTCCAATTCTACCTTCCATTAGAAAAATTACCATTACCATCTGGAGGAAATGGTTGCCCATTTTCCAACCTTTCATCCTTGAAACCTAAGTGGCATGAACCACAATCATCAACACAGTATTGCCTTGAAAGTTCAACAATAACTCTGGCAGCTAGGCTTTCATGTTCTGCAAACTCAGCCGCTACTTGATCAGCAGAGGTAGCATCCTTAAATTTCATGTTCCAATTTAGCCTGCCAATAGAAAAATTACCATTACCATCTCCAGGAAATGATTGCCCATGTTCCATACTTTCATCCTTGAAACCTAAGTGGCATGAACCACCATCATCAACACAATATTGCCTTGATTGTTCTACAACAGCTCTGGTAGCTAGGCTTGGATGTTCTGCAAACTCAGTCGCTACTTGAGCAGCAGAGGTAGCATCCTTAAATTTCATGTTCCAATTCTGCCTGCCAATAGAAAAATTACCATTACCATATCCAGGAAACGATTGCCCATGTTCCAACCTTTTATCCTTGAAACCTAAGTGGCATGAACCGCCATCATCAACACAATATTGCCTTGAAAGTTCTACAACAACTCTGGCAGCTAGGCTTGGATTGTCTGCAAACTCAGCCGTTGCTTGAGCAGCAGAGGTAGCATCCTTAAATTTCATATTCCAATTCTACTTGCCATCAGAAAAATTACCATTACCATCTTAAGGAAATGATTGCCCATGTTCCAACCTTTCATCCTTGAAACCTAAGTGGCATGAACCGCCATCATCAACACAATATTGCCTTGAAAGTTCTACAATAGCTCTTGCAGCAAGGCTTGGATGTTCTGCAAACTCAGCCGTTGCTTGAGCAGCAGATGTAGCATCCTTAAATTTCATATTCCATTTCTACCTGCCATCAGAAAAATTACCATTACCATCTCCAGGAAATGATTGCCCATTTTCCAACCTTTCATCCTTGAAACCTAACTGGCATGAACCACCATCATCAACACAATATTGCCTTGAAAGTTCTACAACTGCTCTGGCAGCTAGGCTTGCATGTTCTGCAATCTCAGTCGCTACTTGAGTAGCAAATGTAGCATCTTTAAATCTCATGTTCCAATTCTGCTTGCCAATAGAAAAATTACCATCTACAGGAAATGAAAACCCATTTTCCAACCTTTCATCCTTGAAACCTAACTGGCATGAACCACCATCATCAACATAGTATTGCCTTGAAAGTTCTACAACAGCTCTTGCAGCTAGGCTTGCATGTTCTGCAAACTCAGCCGCTGCTTGAGCAGCAGAGGTAGCATCCTTAAATTTCATGTTCCAATTATGCCTGCCAACAGAAAAATTACCATTACCATCTCCAGGAAATGATTGCCCATGTTCCAACCTTTCATCCTTGAAACTTAAGTGGCATGAACCACCATCAACAACACTATATTGCCTTAAAAGTTCTACAACAGCTCTGTCAGCTAGGATTGCAAGTTCTGCAAACTCAGCCGTTGCTTGAGCAACAGAGGTAGCATCCTTAAATTTCATGTTCCAATTCTGCTTGCCAACAGAAAAATTACCATTACCTTCTCAAGGAAATGATTGCCCATGTTTTAACCTTTCATCCTTGAAAACTAAGTGGCATGAACCACCATCATCAAAATAATATTGCCTTGAAAGTTCTACAACAGCACTGGCAGCCAGGCTTGCATGATCTGCAAACTCAGCCGCTACTTGAGCATCAGAGGTAGCATCCTTAAATTTCATGTTCCAATTCTGCTTGCCAACAGAAAAATTACCATCTCCGGGAAATGGTTGCCCATGTTCCAGCCTTTCATCCTTGAAACCTAAGTGGCATGAACTACCATCATCAACAAAATATTGCCTTGAAAGTTCTACAACAACTCTGGCAGCTAGGCTTGCATGTTCTGCAAACTCAGCCGCTGCTTGAGTAGCAGAGGTAGCATCCTTAAATTTCATGTTCCAATTATGCCTTCCAACAGAAAAATTACCATTACCATTACCATCTCTAGGAAATGCTTGCCCATGTTCCAACCTTTCATCCTTGAAACCTATGTGGCATGAACTACCATCATCAACACAATATTGCCTTGAAAGTTCTACAACAGCTCTGGCAACTAGGCTTGGATGTTCTGCAAACTCAGCCGTTGCTTGAGCAGCAGAGGTAGCATCCTTAAATTTCATGTTCCAATTCTACCTGCTATCAGAAATGTTACCATTACCATCTCCAGGAAATGATTGCCAATTTTCCAACCTTTCATCCTTGAAACCTAAGCGGCATGAACTACCATCATGCCTTGAAAGTTCTACAACAGCTCTGGCAGCTAGGCTTGCATGTTCTGCAAACTCAGCCACTGCTTGAGTAGCAGAGGTAGCATCCTTAAATTTCATGTTCCAATTCTGCCTGCGAACAGAAAAATTACCATTACCATCTCCAGGAAATGATTGCCCATGTTCCAACCTTTCATCCTTGAAACCTATGTGGCATGAACCACCTTCATCAACACAGTATTGCCTTGAAAGTTCTACTATAGCTCTGGCAGCTAGGCTTGCATGCTCTGCAAACTCAGTCGCTACTTGAGTAGCAGAGGTAGCATCCTTAAATTTCATATTCCTATTCTACCTGCCAATAGAAAAATTACCATTACCATCTGCAAGAAATGATTGCCCATGTTCCAACCTTTCATCCTTGAAACCTAAGTGGCATGAACTACCATCATCAACACAATATTGCCTTGAAATTTCTACAACAGCTCTGGTCGCTAGGCTTGGATGTTCTACAAACTTGGCCGTTGCTTGAGCAGCAGAGGTAGCATCCTTAAATTTCATGTTCCAATTCTACCTGCCATCAGAAAAAGTACCATTACCATCTCCAGGAAATTATTGCCCATTTTCCAACCTTTTATCCTTGAAACCTAAGTGGCATGAACCACCATCATCAACATAATATTGCCTTGAAAGTTCTACAACAGCTCTGGCAGCTAGGCTTGCATGTTCTGCAAACTCAGTCGCTACTTGAGCAGCAGAGGTAGCATCCTTAAATTTTATGTTCCAATTCTGCTTGCCAACAGAGAAATTACCATCTCCAGGAAACGAATGCCCATGTTCCAACATTTCATCCTTGAAACCTAAGTGGCATGAACCACCATCATCAACAAAATATTACCTAGAAAGTTCTACAACACCTCTGGCAGCTAGGCTTGCATGTTCTCCAAACTCAGCCGCTTCTTGAGAAGCAGAGGTAGCATCCTTAAATTTCATGTTCCAATACTGCCTGCCAGCAGAAAATTACCATTACCATCTCAAGGAAATTATTGCACATGTTCCAACCTTTCATCCTTCAAAACTAAGTGGTATGAACCACCATCATCAACACAATATTGCCTTGAAAGTTCTACAACAGCTCTGGCACCTAGGCTTGCATGTTCTCCAAACTCAGCCGTTGCTTGAGCAGCAGAGGTAGCAACCTTAAATTTCATGTTCCAATACAGCTTGCCAACAGAAATATTACCATTACCATCTCCAGGAAATGATTGCCCATGTTCCAACCTTTCATCCTTGAAACCTAAGTGGCATGAACCACCATCATCAACACAATATTGCCTTGAAAGTTCTACAACAGCTCTAGCAGCTAGGCTTGCATGTTCTGCAAACTCAGTCGCTGCTTAAGCAGCAGAGGTAGCATCCTTAAATTTCATGTTCCAATTCTGCCTGCCAACAGAAAAATTACCATTACTATCTCCAGGAAATGATTGCCTATGTTCCAACCTTTCATCCTTGAAACCTAAGTGGCATGAACCACCATCATCAACACAATATTGCCTTGAAAGTTCTACAATAGCTCTGGCAGCTAGGCTTGCATGTTCTGCAAACTCTGCCGCTACTTGAGTAGCAGAGGTAGCATCCTTAAATTTCTTGGTCCAATTCTGCCTGCCAATAGAAAAGTTACTATTACCATCTCAAGGAAATGATTGCCCATGTTCCAACTTTTCATCCTTGAAAACTAAGTGGCATGAACCACCTTCATCAACACAATATTGCCTTGAAAGTTCTACAACAGCTATGTCAGCTAGGCTTGCATGTTCTGCAAACGCAGTTGCTGCTTGTGCAGAAGAGGTAGCATCCTTAAAATTTATGTTCCAATTCTGCCTACCAACAGAAACATTACCATCACCATCTCAAGGAAATGATTGCCCATGTTCCAATCTTTTATCCTTGAAACCTAAGTGGAATAAACCACCATCATTAACACAATATTGTCTTGAAAGTTCTACAACAGCTCTGGCAGCTAGGCTTGCATGATCTGAAAACTCAGCCGCTACTTGAGCAGCAGAGGTAGCATCCTTAAAGATTATGTTCCAATTCTGCCAACAGAAAAATTACCATTACCATCTCAAGGAAATGATTGCCCATGTTTTAACCTTTCATTCTTGAAAACTAAGTGGCATGAACCACCATCATCAACATAATATTGCCTTGAAAGTTCTACAACAGCTCCGGAAGCTAGGCTTGTATGTTTTGCAAACTGAGCTGCTGCTGTGAAGCAGAGGTAGCATCATTTAATTTCATGTTGCAATTCTGCCTGCCAACGGAAACATTACCATCACCATCTCACGGAAATGATTGCCCATGTTCCAACCTTTCATCCTTGAAAACTAAGTGGCATGAACCCCCATCATCAACACAGTATTGCCTTGAAAGTTCTAAAACTGCTCTGGCAGCTAGGCTTGCATGCTCTGCAATCTCAGTCACTACTTGAGTAGCAAATGTAGCATCCTTAAATTTCATGTTCCAATTTTGCCTGCCAATAAAAAAATTACCATTACCATCGGCAGGAAATGATTGCCCATGTTCCAACCTTTCATCCTTGAAACCTAAGTGGCATGAACCACCATCATCAACACAATATTGCCTTGAAAGTTCTACAACAGCTCTAGCAACTAGGCTTCGATGTTCTGCAAACTCAGCCGTTGCTTGAACAGTAGAGGTATCATCCTTAAATTTCATGTTCCAATTCTACCTGCTGTCGGAAAAATTTCCATTACTATCTCCAGGAAATGATTGCCCATTTTCAAACTTTTCATTCTTGAAAGCTAAGTGGCATGAACCACTATCATCAACATAGTATTGCCTTGAAAATTCTGCAACAGCTCTGGCAGCTAGGTTTGCATGTTCTGCAAACTCAGTCGCTGCTTGAGTAGGAGAGGTAGCATCCTTAAATTTCTTGTTCCAATTCTGCCTGCCAATAGAAAAATTACTATTACCATCTCAAGGAAATGATTGCCTATGTTCCAACTTTTCATCCTTGAAAACTAAGTGGCATGAACCACCATCATCAACACAATATTGCCTTGAAAGTTCTACAACAGCTATGTCAGCTAGGCTTGCATGTTCTGCAAAATCAGCTGCTGCTTGTGCAGCAGAGGTAGCATCCGAAAAATTTATGTTCCAATTCTGCCTGCCAACAGAAACATTACCATCACAATCTCAAGGAAATGATTGCCCATGTTCTAACCTTTCATCCTTGAAAACTAAGTGGCATGAACCACCATCATCAACATAGTATTGCCTTGAAAGTTCTACAACAGCTCTGGCAGCTAGGCTTGCATGTTCTACAAACTCAGTCGCTACTTGAGCAGCAGAGGTAGCATCCTAAAATTTCATGTTCCAATACTGCTTGCCAACAGAAAAATTACCATTAGCGTCTCCAGGAAATGCTTGCCAATGTTCCAAACTTTCATCCTTGAAGCCTAAGTGGCATAAACCTCCATCATCAACACAATATTTCCTGGAAAGTTCTCCAACAGTTGGGGCAACTAGGCTTGCATGTTCTCCAAACTCAGCCGCTGCTTGAGCAGCAGAGGTAGCATCCCTAAATTTTATGTTCCAATTCTGCCTGCCAACAGGAACATTACCATCACCATCTCAAGGAAATGATTGCCCATGTTCTAACCATTCATCCTTGAAAACTAAATGGCATGAACCACCATCATCAACATAGTATTGCCTTGAAAGTTCTACAATAGCTCTGGCAGCTAGGCTTGCATGTTCTGCAAACTCAGTCGCTACTTGAGCAGCAGCGGTAGCATCCTTAAATTTCATGTTCCAATTCTGCCTGCCAATAGAAAAATTACCATTACAATCTCCAGGAAATGCTTGTCCATGTTCCAACCTTTCATCCTTGAAACCTAAGTGGCAAGAACCACCATCATCAACACAATATTGCCTTGAAAGTTCTCCAACAGCTCTGGCAGCTAGGCTTGCATGTTCTGCAAACTCAGCCGCTTCTTGAGCAGTAGAGGTAGCATCCTTAAATTTCATGTTCCAATTCTGCCTGCCAACAGAACAATTACTATTACCATCTCAAGGAAATGATTGCCCATGTTTTAACCTTTCATCCTTGAAAACTAAGTGGCATGAACCACCATCATCAACATAATATTGCCTTGAAAGTTCTAAAACAGCTCCGGAAGCTAGGCTTGCATGTTCTGCAAACTCAGCCGCTGTTGTGCAGTAGAGGTAGCATCCTTAAATTTCATGTTCCAATTCTGCCTGCCAACGAAAACATTACCATCACCATCTCAAGGAAATGATTGCCCATGTTCCAACCTTTCATCCTTGATACCTAAGTGGCATGAACCACCATCATCAACACAATATTGCCTTGAAAGTTCTACAACAGCTCGGGCAGCTAGGCGTTGTTCTGCAAACTCAGCCGCTGCTTGAGCAGCAGAGATAGCATCCTTAAATTTCATGTTCCAATTCTGCCTTCCAATAGTAAATTTACCATTTCTAGGAAATGATTGCCCATGTTCCAACCTTTTATCCTTGAAACTTAAGTGGCATGAACCACCATCATCAACACAATATTGCCTTGAAAGTTCTCCAACAGCTCTGGCAGCTAGGCTTGCATGTTCTGCCAACTCAGCCGCTTCTTGAGCAGTAGAGGTAGCATCCTTAAATTTCATGTTCCAATTCTGCCTGCCAACAGAACAATTACTATTACCATCTCAAGGAAATGATTGCCCATGTTTTAACCTTTCATCCTTGAAAACTAAGTGGCATGAACCACCATCATCAACATAATATTGCCTTGAAAGTTCTAAAACAGCTCTGGCAGCTAGGCTTGCATGTTCTGCAAACTCAGCCGCTGTTGTGCAGTAGAGGTAGCATCCTTAAATTTCATGTTCCAATTCTGCCTGCCAACGAAAACATTACCATCACCATCTCAAGGAAATGATTGCCCATGTTCCAACCTTTCATCCTTGAAACCTAAGTGGCATGAACCACCATCATCAACACAATATTGCCTTGAAAGTTGTACAACAGCTCTGGCAGCTAGGCTTGGTTGTTCTGCAAACTCAGCCGCTGCTTGAGCAGCAGAGGTAGCATCCTTAAATTTCATGTTCCAATTCTGCCTTCCAATAGTAAATTTACCATTTCCAGGAAATGATTGCCCATGTTCCAACCTTTTATCCTTGAAACTTAAGTGGCATGAACCGCCATCATCAACACAATATTGCCTTGAAAGTTCTCCAACAGATCTGGCAGCTAGGCTTGCATGTTCTGCAAACTCAGTCGCTGCTTGAGTAGCAGAGGTAGCATCCTTAAATTTCATGTTCCAATTCTGCCTGTCAACAGAAAAATTACTATTACCGTCTCAAGGAAATGATTGCCCATGTTCCAACTTTTCATCCTTGAAAACTAAGTGGTATGAACCACCATCATCAATACAATATTGCTTTGAAAGTTCTACAACAGCTCTGGCAGCTAGGCTTGCATGTTATGCAAACTCACCCGCTGCTGTGCAGCAGAGGCAACATGCTTAAACTTTATGTTCCAATTCTACCTGCCAACAGAAACATTACCATCACCATCTCAAGGAAATGATTGCCCATGTTCCAACCTTTCATCCTTGAAAACTAAATGGCATGAACCACCATCATCAACACATTATTGCCTTAAAAGTTTTACAATAGCTCTGGCAGCTGGCATGAACCACCATCATCAACACAATATTGCCTTGAAAGTTCTACAATAGCTCTGGCAGCTAGGCTTGGTTGTTCTGCAAACTCAGCCGCTGCTTGAGCAGCAGAGGTAGCATCCTTAAATTTCATGTTCCAATTCTGCCTTCCAATAGTAAATTTACCATTTCCAGGAAATGATTGCCCATGTTCCAACCTTTTATCCTTGAAACTTAAGTGGCATGAACCACCATCATCAACACAATATTGCCTTGAAAGTTCTCCAACAGCTCTGGCAGCTAGGCTTGCATGTTCTGCAAACTCAGCCGCTTCTTGAGCAGTAGAGGTAGCATCCTTAAATTTCATGTTCCAATTCTGCCTGCCAACAGAACAATTACTATTACCATCTTAAGGAAATGATTGCCCATGTTTTAACCTTTCATCCTTGAAAACTAAGTGGCATGAACAACCATCATCAACATAATATTGCCTTGAAAGTTCTAAAATAGCTCTGGCAGCTAGGCTTGCATGTTTTGCAAACTCAGCCGCTGTTGTGCAGTAGAGGTAGCTTCCTTAAATTTCATGTTCCAATTCTGCCTGCCAACGAAAACATTACCATCACCATCTCAAGGAAATGATTGCCCATGTTCCAACCTTTCATCCTTGAAACCTAAGTGGCATGAACCACCATCATCAACACAATATTGCCTTGAAAGTTCTACAACAGCTCTGGCAGCTAGGCTTGGTTGTTCTGCAAACTCAGCCGCTGCTTGAGCAGCAGAGGTAGCATCCTTAAATTTCATGTTCCAATTCTGCCTTCCAATAGTAAATTTACCATTTCTAGGAAATGATTGCCCATGTTCCAACCTTTTATCCTTGAAACTTAAGTGGCATGAACCACCACCATCAACACAATATTGCCTTGAAAGTTCTCCAACAGCTCTGGCAGCTAGGCTTGCATGTTCTGCAAACTCAGCCGCTTCTTGAGCAGTAGAGGTAGCATCCTTAAATTTCATGTTCCAATTCTGCCTGCCAACAGAACAATTACTATTACCATCTCAAGGAAATGATTGCCAATGTTTTAACCTTTTATCCTTGAAAACTAAGTGGCATGAACCACCATCATCAACATAATATTGCCTTGAAAGTTCTAAAATAGCTCTGGCAGCTAGGCTTGCATGTTTTGCAAACTCAGCCGCTTTTGTGCAGTAGAGGTAGCATCCTTAAATTTCATGTTCCAATTCTGCCTGCCAACGAAAACATTACCATCACCATCTCAAGGAAATGATTGCCCATGTTCCAACCTTTCATCCTTGAAACCTAAGTGGCATGAACCACGATCATCAACACAATATTGCCTTGAAAGTTCTCCAACAACTCTGGCAGCTAGGCTTGCATGTTCTGCAAACTCAGCCGCTTCTTGAGCAGTAGAGGTAGCATCCTTAAATTTCATGTTCCAATTCTGCCTGCCAACAGAACAATTACTATTACCATCTCAAGGAAATGATTGCCCATGTTTTAACCTTTCATCCTTGAAAACTAAGTGGCATGAACCACCATCATCAACATAATATTGCCTTGAAAGTTCTAAAATAGCTCTGGCAGCTAGGCTTGCATGTTCTGCAAACTCAGCCGCTGTTGTGCAGTAGAGGTAGCATCCTTAAATTTCATGTTCCAATTCTGCCTGCCAACGAAAACATTACCATCACCATCTCAAGGAAATGATTGCCCATGTTCCAACCTTTCATCCTTGAAACCTAAGTGGCATGAACCACCATCATCAACACAATATTGCCTTGAATGTTCTACAACAGCTCTGGCAGCTAGGCTTGGTTGTTCTGCAAACTCAGCCGCTGCTTGAGCAGCAGAGGTAGCATCCTTAAATTTCATGTTCCAATTCTGCCTTCCAATATTAAATTTACCATTTCTAGGAAATGATTGCCCATGTTCCAACCTTTTATCCTTGAAACTTAAGTGGCATGAACCACCACCATCAACACAATATTGCCTTGAAAGTTCTCCAACAGCTCTGGCAGCTAGGCTTGCATGTTCTGCAAACTCAGCCGCTTCTTGAGCAGTAGAGGTAGCATCCTTAAATTTCATGTTCCAATTCTGCCTGCCAACAGAACAATTACTATTACCATCTCAAGGAAATGATTGCCCATGTTTTAACCTTTCATCCTTGAAAACTAAGTGGCACGAACCACCATCATCAACATAATATTGCCTTGAAAGTTCTAAAACAGCTCTGGCAGCTAGGCTTGCATGTTCTGCAAACTCAGCCGCTGTTGTGCAGTAGAGGTAGCATCCTTAAATTTTATGTTCCAATTCTGCCTGCCAACGAAAATATTACCATCACCATCTCAAGGAAATGATTGCCCATGTTCCAACCTATCATCCTTGAAACCTAAGTGGCATGAACCACCATCATCAAGACAATATTGCCTTAAAAGTTCTACAACAGCTCTGGCAGCTAGGCTTGGTTGTTCTGCAAACTCAGCCGCTGCTTGAGCAGCAGAGGTAGCATCCTTAAATTTCATGTTCCAATTCTGCCTTCCAATAGTAAATTTACCATTTCCAGAAAATGATTGCCCATGTTCCAACCTTTTATCCTTGAAACTTAAGTGGTATGAACCACCATCATCAACACAATATTGCCTTGAAAGTTCTCCAACAGCTCTGGCAGCTAGGCTTGCATGTTCTGTAAACTCAGCCGCTTCTTGAGCAGTAGAGGTAGCATCCTAAAATTTCATGTTCCATTTCTGCCTGCCAACAGAACAATTACTATTACCATCTCAAGGAAATTATTGCCCATGTTTTAACCTTTCATCCTTGAAAACTAAGTGGCATGAACCACCATCATCAACATAATATTGCCTTGAAAGTTCTAAAACAGCTCTGGCAGCTAGGCTTGCATGTTCTGCAAACTCAGCCGCTGTTGTGCAGTAGAGGTAGCATCCTTAAATTTCATGTTCCAATTCTGCCTGCCAACGAAAACATTACCATCACCATCTCAAGGAAATGATTGCCCATGTTCCAACCTTTCATCCTTGAAAACTAAATGGCATGAACCACCATCATCAACACAGTATTGCCTTGAAAGTTTTACAACAGCTCTGGCAGCTGGCATGAACCACCATCATCAACACAATATTTCCTTAAAAGTTCTACAACAGCTCCGACAGCTAGGCTTGGTTGTTCTGCAAACTCAGCCGCTGCTTGAGCAGCAGAGGTAGCATCCTTAAATTTCATGTTCCAATTCTTCCTTCCAATAGTAAATTTACCATTTCCAGGAAATGATTGCCCATGTTCCAACCTTTTATCCTTGAAACTTAAGTGGCATGAACCACCATCATCAACACAATATTGCCTTGAAAGTTCTCCAACAGCTCTGGCAGCTAGGCTTGCATGTTCTGCAAACTCAGCCGCTTCTTGAGCAGTAGAGGTAGCATCCTAAAATTTCATGTTCCATTTCTGCCTGCCAACAGAACAATTACTATTACCATCTCAAGGAAATGATTGCCCATGTTTTAACCTTTCATCCTTGAAAACTAAGTGGCATGAACCACCATCATCAACATAATATTGCCTTGAAAGTTCTAAAACAGCTCTGGCAGCTAGGCTTGCATGTTCTGCAAACTCAGCCGCTGTTGTGCAGTAGAGGTAGCATCCTTAAATTTCATGTTCCAATTCTGCCTGCCAACGAAAACATTACCATCACCATCTCAAGGAAATGATTGCCCATGTTCCAACCTTTCATCCTTGAAAACTAAATGGCATGAACCACCATCATCAACACAGTATTGCCTTGAAAGTTTTACAACAGCTCTGGCCGCTGGCATGAACCACCATCATCAACACAATATTTCCTTAAAAGTTCTACAACAGCTCCGACAGCTAGGCTTGGTTGTTCTGCAAACTCAGCCGCTGCTTGAGCAGCAGAGGTAGCATCCTTAAATTTCATGTTCCAATTCTTCCTTCCAATAGTAAATTTACCATTTCCAGGAAATGATTGCCCATGTTCCAACCTTTTATCCTTGAAACTTAAGTGGCATGAACCACCATCATCAACACAATATTGCCTTGAAAGTTCTCCAACAGCTCTGGCAGCTAGGCTTGCATGTTCTGCAAACTCAGCCGCTTCTTGAGCAGTAGAGGTAGCATCCTTAAATTTCATGTTCCAATTCTGCCTGCCAACAGAACAATTACTATTACCATCTCAAGGAAATGATTGCCCATGTTTTAACCTTTCATCCTTGAAAACTAAGTGGCATGAACCACCATCATCAACATAATATTGCCTTGAAAGTTCTAAAACAGCTCTGGCAGCTAGGCTTGCATGTTCTGCAAACTCAGCCGCTGTTGTGCAGTAGAGGTAGCATCTTTAAATTTCATGTTCCAATTCTGCCTGCCAACGAAAACATTACCATCACCATCTCAAGGAAATGATTGCCCATGTTCCAACCTTTCATCCTTGAAACATAAGTGGCATGAACCACCATCATCAACACAATATTGCCTTGAAAGTTCTACAACAGCTCTGGCTGCTAGGCTTGGTTGTTCTGCAAACTCAGCTGCTGCTTGAGCAGCAGAGGTAGCATCCTTCAAATTCATGTTCCAATTCTGCCTTCCAATAGTAAATTTACCATTTCCAGGAAATGATTGCCCATGTTCCAACCTTTTATCCTTGAAACTTAAGTGGCATGGACCACCATCATCAACACAATATTGCCTTGAAAGTTCTCCAACAGCTCTGGCAGCTAGGCTTGCATGTTCTGCAAACTCAGCCACTGCTTGAGCAGTAGAGGTAGCATCCTTAAATTTCATGTTCCAATTCTGCCTGCCAACAGAACAATTACTATTACCATCTCAAGGAAATGATTGCCCATGTTTTAACCTTTCATCCTTGAAAACTAAGTGGCATGAACCACCATCATCAACATAATATTGCCTTGAAAGTTCTAAAACAGCTCTGGCAGCTAGGCTTGCATGTTCTGCAAACTCAGCCGCTGTTGTGCAGTAGAGGTAGCATCCTTAAATTTCATGTTCCAATTCTGCCTTCCAACGAAAACATTACCATCACCATCTCAAGGAAATGATTGCCCATGTTCCAACCTTTCATCCTTGAAACCTAAGTGGCATGAACCACCATCATCAACACAATATTGCCCTGAAAGTTCTACAGCAGCTCTGGCAGCTAGGCTGGCATGTTCTGCAAACTCAATCGCTGCTTGAGCAGTAGAGGTAGCATCCTTAAATTTCATAATCCAATTCTGCCTACCAATAGATAAATTAATTTCCCATGTTCCAACCTTTCATCCTTGAAACCTAAGTGGCATGAACCACCATCATCGACACAATATTGCCTTGAAAGTTCTACAACAGCTCTGGCAGCTAGGCTTAGTTGTTTTGCAAACTCAGCCGCTGCTTGAGCAGCAGAGGTAGAATCCTTAAATTTTATGTTCAAATTCTGCCTGCCAATAGAAAATTTACCATCTCAAGGAAATGATTGCCCATGTTCCAACCTTTCATCCTTGAAACCTAAGTGGCATGAACCAACATCATTAACACAATATTGCCTTGAAAGTTCTACAACAGCTCTGGCAGCTAGGCTGGCATGTTCTGCAAAATCAGCCGCTGCTTGAGCAGCAGAGGTAGCATCCTTAAATTTAATGTTCGAACTCTGCCTGCCAAAAGAAACATTACCATTACCATCTCCAGGAAATGATTGCCCATGTTCCAACCTTTCATCCTTGAAACCTAAGTGGTATGAACTACCATCATCAACACAATATTGCCTTGAAAGTTTTACAATAGCTCTGGCAGCTAGGCTTGCATGTTCTCAGCCGCTGCTTGAGCATTAGAGGTAGCATCCTTAAATTTCATGTTTCAATTCTGCCTGGCAATAGAAAAATTACCATTACCATCTCCAGGAAATGATTACCCATGTTCCAACCTTTCATCCTTGAAACCTAAGTGGCATGAACAACCATCATCATCACAATATTGCCTTGAAAGTTCAACAACAGCTCTGGCAGCTAGGCTGGCATGTTCTACAAAATCAGCCGCTACTTGAGCAGCAGAGGTAGCATCCTTAAATTTAATGTTCCAACTCTGCCTGCCAACAGAAACATTACCATTACCATCTCTGTGAAATGATTGCCCATGTTCCAGCAGCAGAAGTAGCATCCTTAAATTTCATGTTCCAATTCTGCCTGCCAATAGAAATATTACCATTACCATCTCCAGGATATGATTGCCAACGTTCCAACCTTTTATCCTTGAAACCTAAGTGGCATGAACCACCATCATCAACACAATATTGCCTTGAAAGTTTTACAACAGCTCTGGCAGCTAGGCTTGCATGTTCTGCAAACGCAGTCGCTACTTGAGCAGCAGAGGTAGCATCCTTAAATTTCATGTTCCAATTCTACCTGCCAACAGAAAAATTACCATTACCATCTCAAGGAAATGATTGCCCATGTTCCAACCTTTCATCCTTGAAAACTAAGTGGCATGAACCACCATCATCAACACAATATTGCCTTGAAAGTTCTACAACAGCTCTAGCAGCTAGGCTTGGATGTTCTGCAAACTCAGCCGCTGCTTGAGCAGCAGTGGTAGCATCCTTAAATTTCATATTCCAATTCTGCCTGCCAATAGAAAATTTACCATCTCCATGAAATGATTGCCCATGTTCTAACGTTTTATCCTTGAAACCTAAGTGGCATGAACCATCATCATCAACATAATATTGCCTTGAAAGTTCTAAAACAGCTCTGGCAGCTAGGCTTGCATGTTCTGCAAACTCAGCCGCTGTTGTGCAGTAGAGGTAGCATCCTTAAATTTCATGTTCCAATTCTGCCTGCCAACGAAAACATTACCATCACCATCTCAAGGAAATGATTGCCCATGTTCCAACCTTTCATCCTTGATACCTAAGTGGCATGAACCACCATCATCAACACAATATTGCCTTGAAAGTTCTACAACCGCTCTGGCAGCTAGGCTGGCATGTTCTGCAAACTCAATCGCTGCTTGAGCAGCAGAGGTAGCATCCTTAAATTTCATAATCCAATTCTGCCTGCCAATAGATAAATTAATTGCCCATGTTCCAACCTTTCATCCTTGAAACCTAAGTGGCATGAACCACCATCATCGACACAATATTGCCTTGAAAGTTCTACAACAGCTCTGGCAGCTAGGCTTAGTTGTTTTGCAAACTCAGCCGCTGCTTGAGCAGCAGAGGTAGAATCCTTAAATTTTATGTTCAAACTCTGCCTGCCAATAGAAAATTTACCATCTCAAGGAAATGATTGCCCATGTTCCAACCTTTCATCCTTGAAACCTAAGTGGCATGAACCAACATCATCAACACAATATTGCCTTGAAAGTTCTACAACAGCTCTGGCAGCTAGGCTTGCATGTTCTCAGCCGCTGCTTGAGCATTAGAGGTAGCATCCTTAAATTTCATATTTCAATTCTGCCTGGCAATAGAAAAATTACCATTACCATCTCCAGGAAATGATTACCCATGTTCCAACCTTTCATCCTTGAAACCTAAGTGGCATGAACCAACATCATCAACACAATATTGCCTTGAAAGTTCTACAAGAGCTCTGGCAGCTAGGCTGGCATGTTCTACAAAATCAGCCGCTACTTGAGCAGCAGAGGTAGCATCCTTAAATTTAATGTTCCAACTCTGCCTGCCAACAGAAACATTACCATTACCATCTCTGTGAAATGATTGCCCATGTTCCAGCAGCAGAGGTAGCATCCTTAAATTTCATGTTCCAATTCTGCCTGCCAATAGAAATATTACCATTACCATCTCTAGGATATGATTGCCCACGTTCCAACCTTTTATCCTTGAAACCTAAGTGGCATGAACCACCATCATCAACACAATATTGCCTTGAAAGTTTTACAACAGCTCTGGCAGCTAGGCTTGCATGTTCTGCAAACGCAGTCGCTACTTGAGCAGCAGAGGTAGCATCCTTTAATTTCATGTTCCAATTCTACCTGCCAACAGAAAAATTACCATTACCATCTCAAGGAAATGATTTCCCATGTTCCAACCTTTCATCCTTGAAAACTAAGTGGCATGAACCACCATCATCAACACAATATTGCCTTGAAAGTTCTACAACAGCTCTAGCAGCTAGGCTTGGATGTTCTGCAAACTCAGCCGCTGCTTGAGCACCAGTGGTAGCATCCTTAAATTTCATATTCCAATTCTGCCTGCCAATAGAAAATTTACCATCTCCAGGAAATGATTGCCCATGTTCTAACGTTTTATCCTTGAAACCTAAGTGGCATGAACCATCATCATCAACACAATATTTCTTTGAAAGTTCTACAACAGCTCTGGCAGCTTGGCTTGCATGTTCTACAAACCCAGTCGCTGCTTGAGCAGCAGAGGTAGCATCCTTAAATTTCATATTCCAATTCTTCCTGCCAATAGAAATATTACCATTACAACATCTCTGGCAGCTAGGATTGCATGTTCTGGAAACTCAGCCACTCCTTGAGCAGCAAAGGTAGCATCCTTAAAATTCATGTTCCAATTCTACTTGCCAACAGAAAAATTAACATTATCATCTCCAGGAAATGCTTGCCCATGTTCCAACCTTTCATCCTTGAAACCTAAGTGGCATGAACCACCATCATCAACACAATATTGCCTTGAAAGTTCTACAACAACATTGGCAGCTAGGCTTGGATGTAATGCAAACTCAGCCGCTGCTTGAGCAGCAGAGGTAGCATCCTTAAATTTCATGTTCCAATTCTGCCTGCCAATAGAAAATTTACCATCTCTAGGAAATTATTGCCCATGTTCCAACCTTTTATCCTTGAAACCTAAGTGGCATGAACCACCACCATCAACACAATATTGCCTTGAAAGTTCTATAACAGCTCTTGTAGCTAGGCCTGCATGTTCTGCAAACTCAGTCGCTACTTGAGCAGCAGAGGTAGCATCCTTAAATTTCATGGTCCAATTCTGCTTGCCAATAGAAAATTTACCATCTCCAGGAAATGATTGCCCATGTTCCAACCTTTTATCCTTGAAACCTAAGTGGCATGAACCATCATCATCAACACAATATTTCCTTGAAAGTTCTACAACAGCTCTGGCAGCTAGGCTTGCATGTTCTGCAAACTCAGCCGCTGCTTGAGCAGCCGAGGTAGCATCCTTAAATTTTATGTTCCAATTATGCATGCCAATAGAAAATTTACCATCTCCAGGATATGATTGCCCATGTTCCAACCTTTTATCCTTGAAACCTAAGTGGCTTGAACCATCATCATCAACACAATATTGCCTTAAAAGTTCTACAACAGCTCTGGCAGCTAGGTTTGCATGTTCTGCAAACTCAGCTGCTGCTTGATTAGCAGAGGTAACATCCTTAAATTTCAAGCTCCAATTCTGCCTTCCAATAGAAAATTTACCATCTCCATGAAATGATTGCCCATGTTCCAACCTTTTATCCTTGAAAACTACGTGGCATGAACCATCATCATCAACACAATATTGCCTTGAAAGTTCTACAACATCTCTGGCAGCTAGGCATGCATGTTCTGCAAACTCAGCCGCTGCATGAGCAGCAGAGGTAGCATCCTTAAATTTCATGTTCCAATTCTGCCTGCCAATAGAAAATTTACCATCTCGAGGAAATGATTGCCCATGTTCCAACCTTTTATCCTTGAAACCTAAGTGGCATGAACCATCATCATCAACACAATATTTCCTTGAAAGTTCTACAACAGCTCTGACAGCTAGGCTTGCATGTTCTGCAAACTCAGTCGCTGCTTTAGCAGCAGAGGTAGCAAACTTAAATTTCATGTTCCAATTCTGCCTGCCAATAGAAAATTTACCATCTCCAGGAAATGATTACCCATGTTCCAACCTTTTATCCTTGAAACCTAAGTGGCATGAACCATCATCATCAACACAATATTTCCTTGAAAGTTCTACAACAGCTCTGACAGCTAGGCTTGCATGTTCTGCAAACTTAATCACTGCTTGAGCAGCAGAGGTAGCATCCTTAAATTTCATGTTCCAATTCTGCCTGCCAGTAGAAATATTACCATTACCATCTCAAGGAAATGATTGCCCCTGTTCCAACTTTTCATCCTTGAAACCTAAGTGGCATGAACCATCATCATCAACACAATATTGCCTTGAAAGTTCTACAACAGCTCTGGCAGCTTGGCTTGCATGTTTTGCAAATTTAGTCGCTACTTGAGTAGCAGAGGTAGCATCCTTAAATTTCATAGACCAAATCTGCCTGCCAATAGAAAAATTACCATTACCATCTCCAGAAAATGATTGCCCATGTTCCAACCTTTTATCCTTGAAACCTCAGTGGCATGAACCATCATCATCAACACAATATTGCCTTGAAAGTTCTACAACAGCTCTGGTAGCTAGGCTTGCATATTCTGCAAACTTAGCCGCTACTTGAGCAGTAGAGGTAGCATCCTTAAATTTCATGTTCCAATTCTGCCTGCCAATAGAAATATTACCATTACCATCTCCAGGTTATGATTGCCCACGTTGCAGGGAATGATTGCCCATGTTCCAACCTTTCATCCTAGAAACCTAAGTGGCATGAACCATCATCATCAATACAATATTGCCTTAAAAGTTCTACAACAGCTCTGGCAGCTAGGTTTTCATGTTCTGCCAACTCAGCCGCTGCTTGATTAGCAGAGGTAGCATCCTTAAATTTCATGTTCCAATTATGCCTGCCAATAGAAAATTTACCATCTCGAGGAAATGATTGCCCATGTTCCAACCTTTTATCCTTGAAATCTAAGTGGAATGAACCATCATCATCAACACAACATTGCCTTGAAAGTTCTACAACAGCTCTGGCAGCTAGGCTTGCATGTTCTGCATATTCAGTCGCTACTTGAGCAGCAGAGGTAGCATCCTTAAATTTCATGTTCCAATTCTGCCTGCCAATAGAAATATTACCATTACCATCTCCAGGATATGATTGCCCACGTTCCAACCTTTTATCCTTGAAACCTAAGTGGCATGAACTACCATCATCAACACAATATTGCCTTGAAAGTTTTACAACAGCTCTGGCAGCTAGGCTTGCATGTTCTGCAAATGCAGTCTCTACTTGAGCAGCAGAGGTAGCATCCTTAAATTTCATGTTCCAATTCTGCCTGCCAATAGAAAATTTACCATCTCCACGAAATGATTGCCCATGTTCCAACCTTTTATCCTTGAAATATAAGTGGAATGAACCATCATCATCAACACAATATTGCCTTGAAAGTTCTACAACAGCTCTGGCAGTTAGGCTTGCATGTTCTGCATATTCAGTCGCTACTTGAGCAGCAGAGGTAGCATCCTTAAATTTCATGTTCCAATTCTGCATGCCAATAGAAATATTACCATTACCATCTCCAGGATATGATTGCCCACGTTCCAACCTTTTATCCTTGAAACCTAAGTGGCATGAACCACCATCATCAACCCAATATTGCCTTGAAAGTTTTACAACAGCTCTGGCAGCTAGGCTTGCATGTTCTGCAAATGCAGTCGCTACTTGAGCAGCAGAGGTAGCATCCTTAAATTTCATGTTCCAATTCTACCTGCCAACAGAAAAATTACCATTACCATCTCTGTGAAATGATTGCCCATGTTCCAGCAACAGAGGTAGCATCCTTAAATTTCATGTTCCAATTCTGCCTGCCAATAGAAATATTACCATTACCATCTCTAGGATATGATTGCCCACGTTCCAACCTTTTATCCTTGAAACCTAAGTGGCATGAACCACCATCATCAACACAATATTGCCTTGAAAGTTTTACAACAGCTCTGGCAGCTAGGCTTGCATGTTCTGCAAACGCAGTCGCTACTTGAGCAGCAGAGGTAGCATCCTTTAATTTCATGTTCCAATTCTACCTGCCAACAGAAAAATTACCATTACCATCTCAAGGAAATGATTGCCCATGTTCTAACCTTTCATCCTTGAAAACAAAGTGGCATGAACCACCATCATCAACACAATATTGCCTTGAAAGTTCTACAACAGCTCTAGCAGCTAGGCTTGGATGTTCTGCAAACTCAGCCGCTGCTTGAGCAGCAGTGGTAGCATCCTTAAATTTCATATTCCAATTCTGCCTGCCAATAGAAAATTTACCATCTCCAGGAAATGATTGCCCATGTTCTAACGTTTTATCCTTGAAACCTAAGTGGCATGAACCATCATCATCAACACAATATTTCTTTGAAAGTTCTACAACAGCTCTGGCAGCTTGGCTTGCATGTTCTACAAACTCAGTCGCTGCTTGAGCAGCAGAGGTAGCATCCTTAAATTTCATATTCCAATTCTTCCTGCCAATAGAAATATTACCATTACAACATCTCTGGCAGCTAGGATTGCATGTTCTGGAAACTCAGCCACTCCTTGAGCAGCAAAGGTAGCATCCTTAAATTTCATGTTTCAATTCTACTTGTCAACAGAAAAATTAACATTATCATCTCCAGGAAATGCTTGTCCATGTTCCAACCTTTCATCCTTGAAACCTAAGTGGCATGAACCACCATCATCAACACAATATTGCCTTGAAAGTTCTACAACAACATTGGCAGCTAGGCTTGGATGTAATGCAAACTCAGCCGCTGCTTGAGCAGCAGAGGTAGCATCCTTAAATTTCATGTTCCAAATCTGCCTGCCAATAGAAAATTTACCATCTCCAGGAAATTATTGCCCATGTTCCAACCTTTTATCCTTGAAACCTAAGTGGCATGAACCACCACCATCAACACAATATTGCCTTGAAAGTTCTATAACAACTCTTGTAGCTAGGCCTGCATGTTCTGCAAACTCAGTCGCTACTTGAGCAGCAGTGGTAGCATCCTTAAATTTCATGGTCCAATTCTGCCTGCCAATAGAAATATTACCATTACCATCTCCAGGTTATGATTGCCCACGTTCCAGGGAATGATTGCCCATGTTCCAACCTTTCATCCTAGAAACCTAAGTGGCATGAACCATCATCATCAATACAATATTGCCTTAAAAGTTCTACAACAACTCTGGCAGCTAGGTTTTCATGTTCTGCCAACTCAGCCGCTGCTTGATTAGCAGAGGTAGCATCCTTAAATTTCATGTTCCAATTCTGCCTGCCAATAGAAAATTTACCATCTCCAGGAAATGATTGCCCATGTTCCAACCTTTTATCCTTGAAATCTAAGTGGAATGAACCATCATCATCAACACAACATTGCCTTGAACGTTCTACAACAGCTCTGGCAGCTAGGCTTGCATGTTCTGCATATTCAGTCGCTACTTGAGCAGCAGAGGTAGCATCCTTAAATTTCATGTTCCAATTCTGCCTGCCAATAGAAATATTACCATTACCATCTCCAGGATATGATTGCCCACGTTCCAACCTTTTATCCTTGAAACCTAAGTGGCATGAACCACCATCATCAACACAATATTGCCTTGAAAGTTTTACAACAGCTCTGGCAGCTAGGCTTGCATGTTCTGCAAATGCAGTCGCTACTTGAGCAGCAGAGGTAGCATCCTTAAATTTCATGTTCCAATTCTACCTGCCAACAGAAAAATTACCATTACCATCTCAAGGAAATGATTGCCCATGTTCCAACCTTTCATCCTTGAAAACTAAGTGGCATGAACCATCATCATCAACACAATATTGCCTTGAAAGTTCTACAACAGCTCTGGCAGCTAGACTTGTATGTTCTGCAAACTCAGCCGCTACATGAGCAGCAGAGGTAGCATCCTTAAATTTCATGTTCCAATTCTACCTGCCAATAGAAAATTTACCATCTCCAGGAAATGATTGCCCATGTTCCAACCTTTTATCCTTGAAACCTAAGTGGCATGAACCATCATCATCAACACAATATTTCCTTGAAAGTTCTACAACAGCTCTGGCAGCTAGACTTGTATGTTCTGCAAACTCAGCCGCTACATGAGCAGCAGAGGTAGCATCCTTAAATTTCATGTTCCAATTCTACCTGCCAATAGAAAATTTACCATCTCCAGGAAATGATTGCCCATGTTCCAACCTTTTATCCTTGAAACCTAAGTGGCATGAACCATCATCATCAACACAATATTTCCTTGAAAGTTCTACAACAGCTCTGGCAGCTAGGCTTGCATAATCTGCAAACTCAGCCGCTGCTTGAGCAGCCGAGGTAGCATCCTTAAATTTTATGTTCCAATTATGCCTGCCAATAGAAAATTTACCATCTCCAGGATATGATTGCCCATGTTCCAACCTTTTATCCTTGAAACCTAAGTGGCTTGAACCATCATCATCAACACAATATTGCCTTAAAAGTTCTACAACAGCTCTGGCAGCTAGGTTTGCATGTTCTGCAAACTCAGCTGCTGCTTGATTAGCAGAGGTAACATCCTTAAATTTCAAGCTCCAATTTTGCCTTCCAATAGAAAATTTACCATCTCCATGAAATGATTGCCCATGTTCCAACCTTTTATCCTTGAAAACTACGTGGCATGAACCATCATCATCAACACAATATTGCCTTGAAAGTTCTACAACATCTCTGGCAGCTAGGCATGCATGTTCTGCAAACTCAGCCGCTGCATGAGCAGCAGAGGTAGCATCCTTAAATTTCATGTTCCAATTCTGCCTGCCAATAGAAAATTTACCATCTCGAG
Source organism: Nicotiana tabacum (assembly GCF_000715075.1). Taxonomy (NCBI): domain Eukaryota; kingdom Viridiplantae; phylum Streptophyta; class Magnoliopsida; order Solanales; family Solanaceae; genus Nicotiana; species Nicotiana tabacum. Next base: position 874,841 of record NW_027438242.1, read on the forward strand.
GAAATGATTGCCCATGTTCCAACCTTTTATCCTTGAAACCTAAGTGGCATGAACCATCATCATCAACACAATATTTCCTTGAAAGTTCTAAAACAGCTCTGACAGCTAGGCTTGCATGTTCTGCAAACTCAGTCGCTGCTTGAGCAGCAGAGGTAGCAAACTTAAATTTCATGTTCCAATTCTGCCTGCCAATAGAAAATTTACCATCTCCAGGAAATGATTACCCATGTTCCAACCTTTTATCCTTGAAACCTAAGTGGCATGAACCATCATCATCAACACAATATTTCCTTGAAAGTTCTACAACAGCTCTGACAGCTAGGCTTGCATGTTCTGCAAACTTAATCACTGCTTGAGCAGCAGAGGTAGCATCCTTAAATTTCATGTTCCAATTCTGCCTGCCAGTAGAAATATTACCATTACCATCTCAAGGAAATGATTGCCCCTGTTCCAACTTTTCATCCTTGAAACCTAAGTGGCATGAACCATCATCATCAACACAATATTGCCTTGAAAGTTCTACAACAGCTCTGGCAGCTTGGCTTGCATGTTTTGCAAATTTAGTCGCTACTTGAGTAGCAGAGGTAGCATCCTTAAATTTCATAGACCAAATCTGCCTGCCAATAGAAAAATTACCATTACCATCTCCAGAAAATGATTGCCCATGTTCCAACCTTTTATCCTTGAAAACTACGTGGCATGAACCATCATCATCAACACAATATTGCCTTGAAAGTTCTACAACAGCTCTGGTAGCTAGGCTTGCATATTCTGCAAACTTAGCCGCTACTTGACCAGTAGAGGTAGCATCCTTAAATTTCATGTTCCAATTCTGCCTGCCAATAGAAATATTACCATTACCATCTCCAGGTTATGATTGCCCACGTTCCAGGGAATGATTGCCCATGTTCCAACCTTTCATCCTAGAAACCTAAGTGGCATGAACCATCATCATCAATACAATATTGCCTTAAAAGTTCTACAACAGCTCTGGCAGCTAGGTTTTCATGTTCTGCCAACTCAGCCGCTGCTTGATTAGCAGAGGTAGCATCCTTAAATTTCATGTTCCAATTCTGCCTGCCAACAGAAAATTTACCATCTCCAGGAAATGATTGCCCATGTTCCAACCTTTTATCCTTGAAATCTAAGTGGAATGAACCATCATCATCAACACAACATTGCCTTGAAAGTTCTACAACAGCTCTGGCAGCTAGGCTTGCATGTTCTGCATATTCAGTCGCTACTTGAGCAGCAGAGGTAGCATCCTTAAATTTCATGTTCCAATTCTGCCTGCCAATAGAAATATTACCATTACCATCTCCAGGATATGATTGCCCACGTTCCAACCTTTTATCCTTGAAACCTAAGTGGCATGAACCACCATCATCAACACAATATTGCCTTGAAAGTTTTACAACAGCTCTGGCAGCTAGGCTTGCATGTTCTGCAAATGCAGTCGCTACTTGAGCAGCAGAGGTAGCATCCTTAAATTTCATGTTCCAATTCTACCTGCCAACAGAAAAATTACCATTACCATCTCAAGGAAATGATTGCCCATGTTCCAACCTTTCATCCTTGAAAACTAAGTGGCATGAACCATCATCATCAACACAATATTGCCTTGAAAGTTCTACAACAGCTCTGGCAGCTAGACTTGTATGTTCTGCAAACTCAGCCGCTACATGAGCAGCAGAGGTAGCATCCTTAAATTTCATGTTCCAATTCTACCTGCCAATAGAAAATTTACCATCTCCAGGAAATGATTGCCCATGTTCCAACCTTTTATCCTTGAAACCTAAGTGGCATGAACCATCATCATCAACACAATATTTCCTTGAAAGTTCTACAACAGCTCTGGCAGCTAGACTTGTATGTTCTGCAAACTCAGCCGCTACATGAGCAGCAGAGGTAGCATCCTTAAATTTCATGTTCCAATTCTACCTGCCAATAGAAAATTTACCATCTCCAGGAAATGATTGCCCATGTTCCAACCTTTTATCCTTGAAACCTTAGTGGCATGAACCATCATCATCAACACAATATTTCCTTGAAAGTTCTACAACAACTCTGGTAGCTAGGCTTGGATGTCTTGCAAACTTAGCCGCTGCTTGAGCAGCAGAGGTAGCAACCTTAAATTTCATGTTCCAATTCTGCCTGCCAATAGAAAATTTACCATCTCCAGGAAATGATTGCCCATGTTCCAACCTTTTATCCTTGAAACCTAAGTGGCATGAACCATCATCATCAACATAATATTTTCTTGAAAGTTGTTCCACAGTTCTGATAGCTAGGCTTGCATGTTCTGCAAACTCAGCCGCTGCTTGAGCAGCAGAGGTAGCATCCTTAAATTTTATGTTCCAATTCTGCCTGCCAATAGGAATATTACCATTACCATCTCTAGGAAATGATTTCCCATGTTCCAACCTTTTATCCTTGAAACCTAAGTGACATGAACCACAATCATCAACACAATACTTCCTTGAAAGTTCTACAACAACTCTGGCAGCTAGGCTTGGATGTCTTGCAAACTCAGCCGCAGCTTGAGCAGCAGAGGTAGCAACCTTAAATTTCATGTTCCAATTCTGCCTGCCTATAGAAAATTTACCATCTCCAGGAAATGATTGCCCATGTTCCAACCTTTTATCCTTGAAACCTAAGTGGCATGAACCACCATCATCAACACAATATTTCCTTGAAAGTTCTACAACAACTCTGGTAGCTAGGCTTGGATGTCTTGCAAACTCAGCCGCTGCTTGAGCAGCAGAGGTAGCAACCTTAAATTTCATGTTCCAATTCTGCCTGCCAATAGAAAATTTACCATCTCCAGGAAATGATTGCCCATGTTCCAACCTTTTATCCTTGAAACCTAAGTGGCTTGAACTATCATCATCAACAAAATATTTCCTTGAAAGTTCTACAACAGCTCTGACAGCTAGGCTTGCATGTTCTGCAAACTTAGTCGCTGCTTGAGCAGCAGAGGTATCAACCTTAAATTTCATGTTCCAATTCTGCCTGCCAATAGAAAGTTTACCATCTCCAGGAAATGATTGCCCATGTTCCAACCTTTTATCCTTGAAACCTAAGTGGCATGAACCATCATCATCAACACAATATTTCCTTGAAAGTTCTACAACACCTCTGACGGCTAGGCTTGCATGTTCTGCAAACTCAGCCGCTGCTTGAGCAGCAGAGGTAGCATCCTTAAATTTCATGTTCCAATTCTACCTGCCAATAGAAATATTACCATTACCATCTCAAGGAAATGATTGACCCTATTCTAACCTTTCATCCTTGAAACCTAAGTGGCATGAACCTCCATCATTAACGCAATGTTGCCTTGAAAGTTCTACAACAACTCTGGCAGCTAGGCTTGGATGTCTTGCAAACTCAGCCGCTGCTTGAGCAGCAGAGGTAGCAACCTTAATTTTCATCTTCCAATTCGGCCTGCTAATAGAAAATTTACCATCTCCAGGAAATGATTGCCCATGTTCCAACCTTTTATCCTTGAAACCTAAGTGGCATGAACCATCATCATCAACACAATATTTCCTTGAAAGTTCTACAACTGCTCTGACAGCTAGGCTTGCATGTTCTGCAAACTCAGCCGCTGCTTGATTAGCAGAGGTAGCATCCTTAAATTTCATGTTCAAATTCTACCTACCAACAAAAAAATTACCATTACCATCTCCAGGAAATGATTGCCCATGTTCCGACCTTTCATTCTTGAAACCTAAGTGGCATGAACCACCATCATCTACACAATATTGCCTTGAATGTTCTACAACAGCTCTTGTATCTAGGCCTGCATGTTCTACAAATTCAGTAGCTACTTGAGCAGCAGAGGTAGCATCCTTAAATTTCATGGTCCAATTCTGCCTGCCAATAGAAAAATTACCATTACCATCTCCAGAAAATGATTGCCCATGTTCCAACCTTTTATCCTTGAAACCTCAGTGACATGAACCATCATCATCAACACAATATTGCCTTGAAAGTTCTACAACAGCTCTGGCAGCTAGGCTTGCATGATCTGCAAACTCAGCCGCTACTTGAGCAGTAGTTGTAGCATCCTTAAATTTCATGTTCCAATTCTGCTTGCCAACAGAAAAATTACCATCTCCAGGAAATGATTGCCCATGTTCTAACCTTTTATCCTTGAAACCTAAGCGGCATGAACCACCATCATCAACACAATATTGCCTTTAAAGTTCTACAACAGCTCCGGCAGCTAGGCTTGCATGTTCTTCAAACTCAGCCGCTGCTTGAGCTCCAGAGGTAGCATCCTTAAATTTCATGTTCCAATTCTGCCTGCCAAAAGAAATATTACCATTACCATCTCCAGGATATGATTGCCCACGTTCCAACCTTTTATCCTAGAAACCTAAGTGGCATGAACCACCATCATCAACACAATATTGCCTTGAAAGTTCTACAACAGCTCTTGTAGCTAGGCTTGTATGAGTTGCAAACTCAGTCGCTACTTGAGCAGCAGAGGTTGCATCCTTAAATTTCATGGTCCAATTCTGCCTGCCAATAGTAACATTACCATTACCATCTCCAGGAAATGATTGCCCATGTTCCAACCTTTCATCCTTGAAACCTAAGTGGCATGAACCATCATCATCAACACAATATTGCCTTGAAAGTTCTACAACAGCTCTGGCAGCTAGGCTTGCATGTTCTGCAAACTCAGCCGTTGCTTGAGCAGCAGAGGTAGCGTCCTTAAATTTCATGTTCCAATTCTGCCTACCAATATAAAATTTACAATCTCCAGGAAATGATTGCCCATGTTCCAACCTTTTATCCTTGAAACCTAAGTGGCATGAACCATCATCCTCAACATAATATTTTCTTGAAAGTTGTTCCACAGTTCTGATAGCTAGGCTTGCATGTTCTGCAAACTCAGCCGCTGCTTGAGCAGCAGAGGTAGCATCCTTAAATTTCATGTTCCAATTCTGCCTGCCAATAGGAATATTACCATTACCATCTCTAGGAAATGATTTCCCATGTTCCAACCTTTTATCCTTGAAACCTAAGTGACATGAACCACAATCATCAACACAATACTTCCTTGAAAGTTCTACAACAACTCTGGCATCTAGGCTTGGATGTCTTGCAAACTCAGCCGCTGCTTGAGCAGCAGAGGTAGCAACCTTAAATTTCATGTTCCAATTCTGCCTGCCAATAGAAAATTTACCATCTCCAGGAAATGATTGCCCATGTTCCAACCTTTTATCCTTGAAACCTAAGTGGCATGAACCATCATCATCAACACAATATTTCCTTAAAAGTTCTACAACAGCTCTGACAGCTAGGCTTGCATGTTCTGCAAACTCAGCCGCTGCTTGAGCAGCAGAGGTAGCAACCTCAAAATTTCATGTTCCAATTCTGCCTGCCAATAGAAAATTTACCATCTCCAGGAAATGATTGCCCATGTTCCAACCTTTTATCCTTGAAACCTAAGTGGCATGAACCATCATCATCAACACAATATTTCCTTGAAAGTTCTACAACAGCTCTGACAGCTAGGCTTGCATGTTCTGCAAACTCAGCCGCAGCTTGAGCAGCAGAGGTAGCACCCTTAAATTTCATGTTCCAATTCTGCCTGCCAATAGAAATATTACCATTACCATCTCAAGGAAATGATTGCCCCTATTCCAACCTTTCATCCTTGTAACCTAAGTGGCATGAACCACCATCATCAACGCAATATTGCCTTGAAAGTTCTACAACAACTCTGGCAGCTAGGCTTGGATGTCTTGCAAACTCAGCCGCTGCTTGAGCCGCAGAGGTAGCAACCTTAATTTTCATCTTCCAATTCAGCCTGCCAATAGAAAATTTACCATCTCCAGGAAGTGATTGCCCATGTTCCAACATTTTATCCTTGAAACCTAAGTGGCATGGACCATCATCATCAACACAATATTTCCTTGAAAGTTATACAACAGCTCTGACAGCTAGGCTTGCATGTTCTGCAAACTCAGCCGCTGCTTGAGCAGCAGAGGTAGCATCCTTAAATTTCATGTTCCAATTCTACCTACCAACAAAAGAATTACCATTACCATCTCCAGGAAATGATTGCCCATGTTCCGACCTTTCATTCTTGAAACCTAAGTGGCATGAACCACCATCATCTACACAATATTGCCATATTGCCTTGAATGTTCTACAACAGCTCTTGTATCTAGGCCTGCATGTTCTACAAATTCAGTCGCTACTTGAGCAGCAGAGGTAGCATCCTTAAATTTCATGGTCCAATTCTGCCTGCCAATAGAAAAATTACCATTACTATCTCCAGAAAATGATTGCCCATGTTCCAACCCTTTGTCCTTGAAACCTCAGTGACATGAACCATCATCATTAACACAATATTGCCTTGAAAGTTCTACAACAGCTCTGGCAGCTAGGCTTGCATGATCTGCAAACTCAGCCGCTACTTGAGCAGCAGTTGTAGCAACCTTAAATTTCATGTTCCAATTATGCTTGCCAACAGAAAAATTACCATCTCCAGGGAATGATTACCCGTGTTCCAACCTTTCATTCTTGAAACCTAAGTGGCATGAACCACCATCATCAACACAATATTGCCTTTAAAGTTCTACAACAGCTCTGGCAGCTAGGCTTGCATGTTCTGCAAACTCAGCCGCTGCTTGAGCTCCAGAGGTAGCATCCTTAAATTTCATGTTCCAACTATGCCTGCCAAAAGAAATATTACCATTACCATCTCCAGGATATGATTTCCCACGTTCCAACCTTTTATCCTTGAAACCTAAGTGGCATGAACCACCATCATCAACACAATATTGCCTTGAAAGTTCTACAACAGCTCTGGCAGTTAGGCTTGAATGTTCTGCAAACTCAGCCGCTGCATGAGCAGCAGAGGTAGCATCTTTAAATTTCATGTTCCAATTATACTTGCCAATAGAAAATTTAGCATCTCAAGGAAATGATTGCCCATGTTCCAACCTTTTATTCTTGAAACCTAAGTGGCATGAACCATCATCATCAACAAAATATTTCCTTGAAAGTTCTACAACAGCTCTGACAGCTAGGCTTGCATGTTCTGCAAACTCAGCCGCTGCTTGAGCAGCAGAGGTAGCATCTTTAAATTTCATGTTCCAATTCTTCCTGCCAATAGGAATATTACCATTACCATCTCTAGGAAATGATTTCCCATGTTCCAACCTTTTATCCTTAAAACCTAAGTGACATGAACCACAATCATCAACACAATACTTCCTTGAAAGTTCTACAACAACTCTGGCAGCTAGGCTTGGATGTCTTGCAAACTCAGCCGCAGCTTGAGCAGCAGAGGTAGCAACCTTAAATTTCATGTTCCAATTCTGCCTGCCAATAGAAAATTTACCATCTCCAGGAAATGATTGCCCATGTTCCAACCTTTTATCCTTGAAACCTAAGTGGCATGAACCACCATTATCTACACAATATTGCCATATTGCCTTGAATGTTCTACAACAGCTCTTGTATCTAGGCCTGCATGTTCTACAAATTCAGTCGCTACTTGAGCAGCAGAGGTAGCATCCTTAAATTTCATGGTCCAATTCTGCCTGCCAATAGAAAAATTACCATTACTATCTCCAGAAAATGATTGCCCATGTTCCAACCCTTTGTCCTTGAAACCTCAGTGACATGAACCATCATCATTAACACAATATTGCCTTGAAAGTTCTACAACAGCTCTGGCAGCTAGGCTTGCATGATCTGCAAACTCAGCCGCTACTTGAGCAGCAGTTGTAGCAACCTTAAATTTTATGTTCGAATTCTGCTTGCCAACAGAAAAATTACCATCTCCAGGGAATGATTACCCGTGTTCCAACCTTTCATTCTTGAAACCTAAGTGGCATGAACCACCATCATCAACACAATATTGCCTTTAAAGTTCTACAACAGCTCTGGCAGCTAGGCTTGCATGTTCTGCAAACTCAGCCGCTGCTTGAGCTCCAGAGGTAGCATCCTTAAATTTCATGTTCCAACTATGCCTGCCAAAAGAAATATTACCATTACCATCTCCAGGATATAATTTCCCACGTTCCAACCTTTTATCCTTGAAACCTAAGTGGCATGAACCACCATCATCAACACAATATTGCCTTGAAAGTTCTACAACAGCTCTTGTAGCTAGGCTTGAATGTTCTGCAAACTCAGTCGCTACTTGAGCAGCAGAGGTTGCATCCTTAAATTTCATGGTCCAATTCTGCCCGCCAATAGTAACATTATCATTACCATCTCCAGGAAATGATTGCCCATGTTCCAACCTTTCATCCTTGAAACCTAAGTGGCATGAACCATCATCATCAACACAATATTGCCTTAAAAGTTCTACAACAGCTCTGGCAGCTAGGCTTGCATGTTCTGCAAACTCAGCCGCTGCTTGATTAGCAGAGGTAGCATCCTTAAATTTCATGTTCCAATTATGCCTGCCAACAGAAAAATTACCATTACCATCTCCAGGAAATGATTGCCCATATTCCAACCTTTCATCCTTGAAACCTAAGTGGCATGAACCACCATCATCAACACCATATTGCCTTGAAAGTTCTACAACAGCTCTGGCAGTTAGGCTTGAATGTTCTGCAAACTCAGCCGCTACATGAGCAGCAGAGGTAGCATCTTTAAATTTCATGTTCCAATTATACTTGCCAATAGAAAATTTAGCATCTCAAGGAAATGATTGCCCATGTTCCAACCTTTTATTCTTGCAACCTAAGTGGCATGAACCATCATCATCAACAAAATATTTCCTTGAAAGTTCTACAACAGCTCTGACAGCTAGGCTTGCATGTTCTGCAAACTCAGCCGCTGCTTGAGCAGCAGAGGTAGCATCCTTAAATTTCATGTTCCAATTCTGCCTGCCAATAGGAATATTACCATTACCATCTCTAGGAAATGATTTCCCATGTTCCAACCTTTTATCCTTGAAACCTAAGTGACATGAACCACAATCATCAACACAATACTTCCTTGAAAGTTCTACAACAACTCTGGCAGCTAGGCTTGGATGTCTTGCAAACTCAGCCGCAGCTTGAGCAGCAGAGGTAGCAACCTTAAATTTCATGTTCCAATTCTGCCTGCCAATAGAAAATTTACCATCTCCAGGAAATGATTGCCCATGTTCCAACCTTTTATCCTTGAAACCTAAGTGGCATGAACCATCATCATCAACACAATATTTCCTTAAAAGTTCTACAACAGCTCTGACAGCTAGGCTTGCATGTTCTGCAAACTCAGCCGCTGCTTGAGCAGCAGAGGTAGCAACCTCAAAATTTAATGTTCCAATTCTGCCTGCCAATAGAAAATTTACCATCTCCAGGAAATGATTGCCCATGTTCCAACCTTTTATCCTTGAAACCTAAGTGACATGAACCATCATCATCAACACAATATTTCCTTAAAAGTTCTACAACAGCTCTGACAGCTAGGCTTGCATGTTCTGCAAACTCAGCCGCAGCTTGAGCAGCAGAGGTAGCACCCTTAAATTTCATGTTCCAATTCTGCCTGGCAATAGAAATATTACCATTACCATCTCAAGGAAATGATTGCCCCTATTCCAACGTTTCATCCTTGAATCCTAAGTGGCATGAACCACCATCATCAACGCAATATTGCCTTGAAAGTTCTACAACAACTCTGGCAGCTTGGCTTGGATGTCTTGCAAACTCAGCCGCTGCTTGAGCAGCAGAGGTAGCAACCTTAATTTTCATCTTCCAATTCTGTCTGCCAATAGAAAATTTACCATCTCCAGGAAATGATTGCCCATGATCCAACATTTTATCCTTGAAACCTAAGTGGCATGAACCATCATCATCAACACAATATTTCCTTGAAAGTTCTACAATAGCTCTGACAGCTAGGCTTGCATGTTCTGCAAACTCAGCCGCTGCTTGAGCAGCAGAGGTAGCATCCTTAAATTTCATGTTCCAATTCTACCTACCAACAAAAAAATTACCATTACCATCTCCAGGAAATGATTGCCCATGTTCCGACCTTTCATTCTTGAAACCTAAGTGGCATGAACCACCATCATCTACACAATATTGCCTTGAATGTTCTACAACAGCTCTTGTATCTAGGCCTGCATTGTCACGACCCAACTGGAGGGTCATGACTAGCACCCGGGCCATACTTGCCGAGCACCAACGTACATTTTATCTAACCTTCCTTATTATCTTTAAGGGCCGACAAGACCAATATAAATGAAAGACATGGATCATGAACATCCAACAATGAAAGATAATGTCATGAACATACGTAACATGGGACGACAAGACTGTCAAGAAACTATATATAAGGTACGAGCTACCATGGTGCCATGAAAGACTATACAACAAAAATCAGCCGACAAGGCATTCCAAACCATACATGAGTCGACACCTGTCTATGAGCCTCTAAAAGAACATAAGTGCTACAACATTGCCGGAACAGGGCCCCGACATACCCATAATGTCTATAACAAAAATGCATACCAAGACCACGGCAAGTCCGGAGAAAGGATCTTGCCAATAACGCTGAACCGGATAGCCTACTGTGATGGGGGAGCTGCGTCTACCCGTCTATCAGGACCTGCAGCACGACATGCAGCATCCACAAATAAAAAGGACGTTAGTACGAATAAAGTACTGAGTATGTAAGGCAGAATAGCATAAGTAAGAACAATAATGTAAACAGTGATAGGGAATATACAACCTATGACATCTGGGTACCTCTGAGGGCTACTGACATGAAATACATGATACATACATATATATATACATAAACGTTTAAAACATATGCCTTTGTGGGCATCATCATCATCATATCGTACCCGGCCATAATAGGCTCGGTAAAACGTACCCGGCCATCATAGGGCTCGGTAGAATCGTACCCGGCCACGTGGAGCTCGGTAAAACCCAACTGATCAGTGGTTGCACAATAGGTGCCATACCCGGCCAACTATAGCGCGGCTCGGTAGAGTAAAATAGATACATATATATGATGCATGCTGGACTCATTGGAATCACATTTTGAACCTTTCAGAGTGACGTAAGGTCGTGTATCCTTCGTACACGTTATTAGGATTAACTCTTCATCAAGAATCTTATAAGAATCAGGAACTACCAACAACATTGATAATATAAGAATAAGAGAAGTAACATCAATATCAATCATTTCATAAGAAGGGCAGCAATGTAAGTACTGCTAGCTTCTAAGAGTAGAGTATCTTTGGGAGCTCGTTCATTACATTATGTACAATTGGAGTCGTGCAAAAGAATGAAGGGGATAGCCTCACATACCTTGTATATACTGCCCAACCTCAAGCTATGCAAATATCACGACTCCTTAGTCTACAATAAAAGAAATGACACTATCATTATCGTTTAAGCGTCGTAACTATTATGTATCGACCGCAACCTATTTTACGATGAAACGGACAGCACCTCCCCTATTTATATGACTTCACACAAGTCAATACAATCACCAAACAGCCCAAACAACATCATTAATAATCATATTGAGCCTCCAAAACAGTCCACCAACTAACAACGTTACTACCAAGCCTTTCGATATATATTTCACAAGTTCTAGCATCAACGACTTAGCCACAACTTGGATAATCTTAAATATATATAGAGTAAGAGGTTCATTACCTTTAAACAGAAAGAACAACTCCAATTTGACCTTAATTTTCCACGAAATATCCCTTCAATTCTGCCACAAGAACAAGGAAGCGAAACTAGCAATTAATTCGGGTTTTTCGGCACTAGAATTACTTTAGAAGACTCGAAATCACCTAGGGTTGATATTAAAAACTTGAAGGTGTATTTACAGAACATAAAGCACTTAAAACAACCTCCCACACGAGCTGGAACAACACAAAAATCAGCAACAACAAGAAGAACAAGAAACTTACTAGCGCCACGGGATTCCCGATATTTGATTTGTGTTGTTTGCCCTTTGTTTGGATCTTGGATCATGAGAGAACCTTGAGAGACTGTTTTTAGGGTTATAAGGTCTGAATATACTGAAAAATAATGACTTAAAACGGGGTTGAGTTATCTTATATATGTCCAAATGTCTTAAACCGCCTTTGTGGGCCCCATAGAGAGCAGCTTGGCGCACTCTCGCGAAAACGCGAATATCTCTCTATTCCGAGATCGTATCGACGAACGGTTTAATGCGTTGGAAACTAGACTCATAGATCTTCAATTTGATAGGTAGATCACCCCATAATTCCAAGCACATTGGGAGTAAAATGCAGTAACATTTGACCTAAAGTTTAAGTAAAATTATAAACCTAAGTTGCGACAACTTTTATCGACTTTTATTTCATAACTCGCTTGACTTCAAGACTTATGATGCGGATATTATATGATTCAAATACATTAAAACAAGACCTCTTGGGACAGTTAATCACCTCTAGTGTTATCCGAAAATACGGGTTACAACATCCTTGATTAGCTTAACTTCAAATACTTGTTAACCACTCTTATACACCCTTGTATCGTTTAAGACCAATAGGATTAACTTATTATCATCTCAAAGATAATCTCTTCTTGGATTTACGTCGACTACCTTACGGCGTGATCTATGATATGCGAATTTGGGTTGTAACATCCTCTCCCCCTTAGGAACATTCGTCCTCGAATGTAAGGGTTTATGGGGTGTCTAACTCATCGTGGATTCCGACGGAGATTTCCGGCTGAGTTTCCCCCATAAAATGGACACTAGCCAAACTTGCAAGCAGTTAAACCCAACCTATGGCCATACAAGACTATACAAAGCATTATGGATATGTACATTATCTGCATATCACCATTTTGTATTAAAAAAAGAGTATTCACAAGCTATTGCTTACCTCATAGAGCCGTTTCACCTTATAATGCGTCCTTCTTTCCCCCGGTATCCTCGTTATTTTCACTCTGGAATAGGTAAGGGTATTTAGACTTCATCTCCTCTTCTGCTTCCCATGTCATTTCTTCTATATTCTTGTTCCTCCATAATACTTTCACGGAAGCTACATCCTTTGTTCTCAGCTTGCGGACTTGTCGATCTAATATAGCCACTGGCAGTTCATCATATGATAGATCCTTTGTAACTTGTACATCTTTGATAGGGATGACCCGAGAAGGGTCTCCAATACATTTCCTCAACATAGATACATGGAATACCGGGTGGACAAATTCCAATTCAGATGGCAATTCTAACTCGTAAGCAACCTGTCCAATTCGTCGAAGAATTTTGTACGGCCCAATATACCGTGGACTCAACTTACCCTTCTTCCCAAAACGCATAACACCCTTCATCGGCGAGATCTTCAGGAAAACCCAATCACCAACCTCAAATTCCAGATCACGACGTCGGACGTCGGAATAAGACTTTTGCCTGCTTTGTGCCGTCCTCAGTCTCTCTTGTATCACTTTCACCTTCTCAATGGCTTGGTGAATCAAATCTGGCCCATATAATTCTGTCTCACCGACTTCGAACCATCCAACTGGTGATCTACATCTCCTCCCGTACAGTGCCTCATACGGGGCCATTTTAATACTGGAATGGTAGCTATTATTGTAGGCAAATTCTATAAGTGCCAGATGGTCATCCCAATTCCCCTTAAAATCTAGAACACATGCTCGTAGCATATCTTCCAGCGTCTGGATGGTACGTTCAGCCTGTCCGTCAGTCTGCGGATGGAATGCAGTGCTGAGATTTACTTGTGTGCCTAAACCCTTCTGAAAAGACCTCCAAAAGTTAGCCGTAAATTGAGCTCCTCGGTCTGATATAATAGATACCGGCACACCATGAAGCCTAACAATCTCCTTGATATACAACTTCGCATAATCTTCAGCCGTGTAAGTTGTCTTAACTGGTAGAAAATGGGCAGATTTTGTAAGTCGATCAACTATCACCCAAATGGAGTCAAACTTATGATAAGAGCGAGGTAATCCAATAATGAAGTCCATATTAATCACCTCCCATTTCCAGGTCGGAATCTCTATATTCTGAATCAATCCACTGGGTTTCTGATGCTCGATCTTTACTTGTTGACAATTAGGACACTGGGCTACAAATTCTGCAATAGACTTCTTCATGTTGTCCCACCAATACTGCTCCTTAACGTCATGATACATCTTTGTCGAGCCAGGATGGATAGAATATCGGGACTGATGAATCTCAATCATAATCTTCTCTCGCAACCCTGCCACACTAGGCACACATAATCGGCCCTGGTATCTCAGTGTCCCATCTCCTCCGATCTTGAAAGCTGTAATCTTACACTGCTGAATTCCCTCTCTCAATCTTACTAAGGTAGGATCTTCATATTGCCGTGCTTTTACCTCGGCTACCAAAGATGATTCTGTTGTATTCTGTACAGTAACACCTCCGTCATCAGAGTCCAACAATCTGATTCTCATATTGGCCAGCTGGTGAAGCTCTTTGGTCAACCCTTGTCTACCTGCCTCAATATGTATTAAGCTTCCCATTGACTTACGGCTGAGAGCGTCTGCCACAACATTGGCTTTACCAGGATGGTACAATATCTCGACGTCATAGTCTTTCAGTAATTCAAGCCACCTACGCTGCCTCAAATTCAACTCCTTCTGCTTGAAGATGTATTGTAAACTTTTGTGATCTGTGTAGATGTCAATATGGACGCCGTATAAGTAGTGCCGCCATATCTTCAAAGCATATATTACTGCAGCCAATTCCAAATCATGAGTCGGGTAATTCTTTTCATGCTTCTTCAATTGTCGTGATGCATAAGCAATCACCTTCCCACGTTGTATCAATACGCACCCCAAACCTATACCTGAGGCATCACAATATACCACATAACCTTCTGTTCCTTCTGGGAGAGTGAGCACTGGCGCAGATGTCAATCGATTCTTTAGCTCCTGAAAACTATGTTCACAAGAATCAGACCACTGGAACTTGGTAGCTTTCTGTGTTAACTTAGTCAATGGTGCTGATATAGAGGAAAACCCTTCTACAAACCGCCTATAATATCCTGCTAGCCCCAGGAAGCTGCGGACTTCTGACGGTGTTGTAGGTCTTGGCCAATTCTTCACTGCATCGATCTTCTGAGTGTCGACACTAATACCCTCATCAGATATCACATGGCCAAGGAATGCTACTGAGTTCAGCCAGAATTCACATTTAGAGAGCTTAGCATATAACTTATGATCCTGAAGGGTCTGTAATACTATCCGCAAGTGGCCCGCATGTTCCGCCTCCGAACGAGAATACACCAGAATGTCATCAATGAATACGATCACGAACACATCAAGATAGGGCCTGAATACACTATTCATGAGATCCATAAAAGCTGCTGGGGCATTTGTTAGCCCGAACGACATCACCAAGAACTCAAAATGCCCATATCTTGTCCGGAAGGCCGTCTTTGGAATATCCTTCTCCTTAACCCTCACCTGATGATACCCTGAACGCAAGTCAATCTTGGAGAAATACTTGGCACCCTGGAGTTGGTCAAATAGGTCATCAATTCTTGGAAGTGGATACTTGTTCTTTATTGTAAACTTATTCAACTGTCGATAATCGATACACATCCTTAACGACCCATCTTTCTTCCGCACGAACAAGACTGGTGCACCCCAAGGTGAAGTGCTAGGCCTAATGAAACCCTTATCCAGCAAGTCCTTCAACTGAACCTTCAACTCTCGCAACTCTGCCGGGGCCATCCTGTATGGAGGGATAGAGATCGGGAGAGTGTCAGGCAACGCATCAATGCTAAACTCAATCTCCCTTTCAGGAGGAAGGCCTGGGAGTTCATCTGGGAAAACATCTGGAAATTCATTGACCACGGGGATGGATTGTAGAGTAGGCGGCTTCGCCTCCACATCCCTAACACGAACAAGATGATAAATGTAACCTTTTGAGATCATCTTCCTTGCCTTAAGATAGGAAATAAACCTACCTTTCGGCATAGCAATGTTCCCCTTCCATTCAATGGTGGGTTCACCCGGAAACTGAAACCTAACCATCTTCGTACGACAGTCAACAGTTGCATAGCATGAGGCCAACCAGTCCATTCCCATTATCACATCGAAATCAACCATTTCTAACTCAAATAAATTTGCCGAGGTTTGACGACTACAAATCATCACAGTGCAACCTTTATATACCCTTCTAGCAATCACAGAATCTCCTAACGGAGTGGATACCGCAAGTGGTTTACTTACCAATTCAGGTTCAATGCCAAACTTATTAGCCACAAAGGGTGTAACATATGATAAGGTAGATCCTGGATCAATTAGCGCATATACATCATAAGAAAACACAGACAATATACCTGTAACAACATCCGGAGACGATTCGAGATCTTGTCGACCTACTAGAGCATAGGTTCGATTTTGAGCACCACTCAAACTCGGCACTGAACCTCTACCTCTACCACGACCTGTCGACTGTTGAAAACCTTGTGCTGGAGGTCGAACTGATGAGGAAGAACCAGACACAGATCCAGTCGGTTGAGCCATACCACCACCTCCTCTGTTAGGACAATCCCGCATCATATGGCCACGCTGTCCGCAAGAATAGCACGCATCGGAACCTCGACGGCACAGTCCAAAGTGGGCCTTGCCGCACTAATCACAACGAGGTGTTGGGGGTCTCGTCTGACTAGTATCTCTATGAAATTGTGAGCCTGATGCCCTCGAACTCTGACCTGAACCAGAATAGGTAAATCGATCATACCGAGGCCTCTGAAACTGTGGAGGAGCACTAGCTACAGGTGGCGCCGAACTCCTCGAAGATTGGGGCCTGATACTGCCTCTGAACTCATCAGAATACCCTGCAAATCTTGCCCTCTTATGCTGGCCCCTATCCTGCTCCCTATCTGCCCTTTGCTGGCGCTTACGATCCTCTAGGGTCTGGGCATAAGCCTGAATACGGGAAATATCCATGCCCTCTACCAAGGAGGCTGTTGTGCACTCATTTATCAGATGTGGTCCCAACCCGTTCACGAACAGATGCACCCTATCACTCATCTCTGACACCATATGGGGAGCATACCTTGCTAAAGAATCAAACTGTATACTATACTCTCGTACACTCATATTACCCTGTCGAAGGTTCAAGAACTTATCAGCTCTTGCTCGTCGTATCTCAACTGGCAAGTAGTGACGAAGAAAGGCCTCAGAAAATTCCTTCCACACGGCTAGAGGAGCGTTCGGACCCCTAGATCTCTCCCAACTATCATACCAGAAAACCGCTAAATCCCGTAACCGATAAGAAGCCAACTCTACTGCCTCCGTATCACTAGCATGCATAACCCGCAATGTACGATGAACCTGATCAATAAATGTTTGTGGGTCCTCCTTGGGATCTGATCCGGTAAACACTGGAGGGTCTAGATTAATAAAATCACGAACTCTCGCACTAACCGGTTTATCAGCAACACCGGTATTCTGCCTCTGAGCCTGAGCAGCTACCAAGCTAGTCAACAACTGCACTGCACTGCGCATATCGTGGTCTGTAGTGCCAGACGGTGGAACTGGATGTACTGGGTGCCTCCTAATATCCTCTGGAGGAGACGGAGAGGTATGAGACGGCATCTCACTCTGAGCCTCACTTTGGCCTGCTCTGGCTGGAGGGACCTGAATGTTACCCTCGCCCACAGCTGTATCAAGCCGTTTACTAATCGCTTGCTTCCTAGTCGAAGGCATCGCTGAAAGAAAACAATGTGAATATTAGATATGAACACTTACAACTCAACTCTACGCACGATCTAGATTTAGGAAGAAGGTAACAACCCTAGATGTCATGTAGCCTCCTGATTATAAATGTGGCGCGCTACACATCCATAATCAAAACTCTACTAGACACGGCTCATAGACAACCCCTAGGATAGACTTGCTCTGATACCAAGTTTGTCACGACCCAACTGGAGGGTCATGACTAGCACCCGGGCCATACTTGCCGAGCACCAACGTACATTTTATCTAACCTTCCTTATTATCTTTAAGGGCCGACAAGACCAATATAAATGAAAGACATGGATCATGAACATCCAACAATGAAAGATAATGTCATGAACATACGTAACATGGGACGACAAGACTGTCAAGAAACTATATATAAGGTACGAGCTACCATGGTGCCATGAAAGACTATACAACAAAAATCAGCCGACAAGGCATTCCAAACCATACATGAGTCGACACCTGTCTATGAGCCTCTAAAAGAACATAAGTGCTACAACATTGCCGGAACAGGGCCCCGACATACCCATAATGTCTATAACAAAAATGCATACCAAGACCACGGCAAGTCCGGAGAAAGGATCTTGCCAATAACGCTGAACCGGATAGCCTACTGTGATGGGGGAGCTGCGTCTACCCGTCTATCAGGACCTGCAGCACGACATGCAGCATCCACAAATAAAAAGGACGTCAGTACGAATAAAGTACTGAGTATGTAAGGCAGAATAGCATAAGTAAGAACAATAATGTAAACAGTGATAGGGAATATACAACCTATGACATCTGGGTACCTCTGAGGGCTACTGACATGAAATACATGATACATACATATATATATACATAAACGTTTAAAACATATGCCTTTGTGGGCATCATCATCATCATATCGTACCCGGCCATAATAGGCTCGGTAAAACGTACCCGGCCATCATAGGGCTCGGTAGAATCGTACCCGGCCACGTGGAGCTCGGTAAAACCCAACTGATCAGTGGTTGCACAATAGGTGCCATACCCGGCCAACTATAGCGCGGCTCAGTAGAGTAAAATAGATACATATATATGATGCATGCTGGACTCATTGGAATCACATTTTGAACCTTTCAGAGTGACGTAAGGTCGGTATCCTTCGTACACGTTATTAGGATTAACTCTTCATCAAGAATCTTATAAGAATCAGGAACTACCAACAACATTGATAATATAAGAATAAGAGAAGTAACATCAATATCAATCGTTTCATAAGAAGGGCAGCAATGTAAGTACTGCTAGCTTCTAAGAGTAGAGTATCTTTGGGAGCTCGTTCATTACATTATGTACAATTGGAGTCGTGCAAAAGAATGAAGGGGATAGCCTCACATACCTTGTATATACTGCCCAACCTCAAGCTATGCAAATATCACGACTCCTTAGTCTACAATAAAAGAAATGACACTATCATTATCGTTTAAGCGTCGTAACTATTATGTATCGACCGCAACCTATTTTACGATGAAACGGACAGCACCTCCCCTATTTGTATGACTTCACACAAGTCAATACAATCACCAAACAGCCCAAACAACATCATTAATAATCATATTGAGCCTCCAAAACAGTCCACCAACTAACAACGTTACTACCAAGCCTTTCGATATATATTTCACAAGTTCTAGCATCAACGACTTAGCCACAACTTGGATAATCTTAAATATATATAGAGTAAGAGGTTCATTACCTTTAAACAGAAAGAACAACTCCAATTTGACCTTAATTTTCCACGAAATATCCCTTCAATTCTGCCACAAGAACAAGGAAGCGAAACTAGCAATTAATTCGGGTTTTTCGGCACTAGAATTACTTTAGAAGACTCGAAATCACCTAGGGTTGATATTAAAAACTTGAAGGTGTATTTACAGAACATAAAGCACTTAAAACAACCTCCCACACGAGCTGGAACAACACAAAAATCAGCAACAACAAGAAGAACAAGAAACTTACTAGCGCCACGGGATTCCCGATATTTGATTTGTGTTGTTTGCCCTTTGTTTGGATCTTGGATCATGAGAGAACCTTGAGAGACTGTTTTTAGGGTTATAAGGTCTGAATATACTGAAAAATAATGACTTAAAACGGGGTTGAGTTATCTTATATATGTCCAAATGTCTTAAACCGCCTTTGTGGGCCCCATAGAGAGCAGCTTGGCGCACTCTCGCGAAAACGCGAATATCTCTCTATTCCGAGATCGTATCGACGAACGGTTTAATGCGTTGGAAACTAGACTCATAGATCTTCAATTTGATAGGTAGATCACCCCATAATTCCAAGCACATTGGGAGTAAAATGCAGTAACATTTGACCTAAAGTTTAAGTAAAATTATAAACCTAAGTTGCGACAACTTTTATCGACTTTTATTTCATAACTCGCTTGACTTCAAGACTTATGATGCGGATATTATATGATTCAAATACATTAAAACAAGACCTCTTGGGACAGTTAATCACCTCTAGTGTTATCCGAAAATACGGGTTACAACATCCTTGATTAGCTTAACTTCAAATACTTGTTAACCACTCTTATACACCCTTGTATCGTTTAAGACCAATAGGATTAACTTATTATCATCTCAAAGATAATCTCTTCTTGGATTTACGTCGACTACCTTACGGCGTGATCTATGATATGCGAATTTGGGTTGTAACATCCTCTCCCCCTTAGGAACATTCGTCCTCGAATGTAAGGGTTTATGGGGTGTCTAACTCATCGTGGATTCCGACGGAGATTTCCGGCTGAGTTTCCCCCATAAAATGGACACTAGCCAAACTTGCAAGCAGTTAAACCCAACCTATGGCCATACAAGACTATACAAAGCATTATGGATATGTACATTATCTGCATATCACCATTTTGTATTAAAAAAAGAGTATTCACAAGCTATTGCTTACCTCATAGAGCCGTTTCACCTTATAATGCGTCCTTCTTTCCCCCGGTATCCTCGTTATTTTCACTCTGGAATAGGTAAGGGTATTTAGACTTCATCTCCTCTTCTGCTTCCCATGTCATTTCTTCTATATTCTTGTTCCTCCATAATACTTTCACGGAAGCTACATCCTTTGTTCTCAGCTTGCGGACTTGTCGATCTAATATAGCCACTGGCAGTTCATCATATGATAGATCCTTTGTAACTTGTACATCTTTGATAGGGATGACCCGAGAAGGGTCTCCAATACATTTCCTCAACATAGATACATGGAATACCGGGTGGACAAATTCCAATTCAGATGGCAATTCTAACTCGTAAGCAACCTGTCCAATTCGTCGAAGAATTTTGTACGGCCCAATATACCGTGGACTCAACTTACCCTTCTTCCCAAAACGCATAACACCCTTCATCGGCGAGATCTTCAGGAAAACCCAATCACCAACCTCAAATTCCAGATCACGACGTCGGACGTCGGAATAAGACTTTTGCCTGCTTTGTGCCGTCCTCAGTCTCTCTTGTATCACTTTCACCTTCTCAATGGCTTGGTGAATCAAATCTGGCCCATATAATTCTGTCTCACCGACTTCGAACCATCCAACTGGTGATCTACATCTCCTCCCGTACAGTGCCTCATACGGGGCCATTTTAATACTGGAATGGTAGCTATTATTGTAGGCAAATTCTATAAGTGCCAGATGGTCATCCCAATTCCCCTTAAAATCTAGAACACATGCTCGTAGCATATCTTCCAGCGTCTGGATGGTACGTTCAGCCTGTCCGTCAGTCTGCGGATGGAATGCAGTGCTGAGATTTACTTGTGTGCCTAAACCCTTCTGAAAAGACCTCCAAAAGTTAGCCGTAAATTGAGCTCCTCGGTCTGATATAATAGATACCGGCACACCATGAAGCCTAACAATCTCCTTGATATACAACTTCGCATAATCTTCAGCCGTGTAAGTTGTCTTAACTGGTAGAAAATGGGCAGATTTTGTAAGTCGATCAACTATCACCCAAATGGAGTCAAACTTATGATAAGAGCGAGGTAATCCAATAATGAAGTCCATATTAATCACCTCCCATTTCCAGGTCGGAATCTCTATATTCTGAATCAATCCACTGGGTTTCTGATGCTCGATCTTTACTTGTTGACAATTAGGACACTGGGCTACAAATTCTGCAATAGACTTCTTCATGTTGTCCCACCAATACTGCTCCTTAACGTCATGATACATCTTTGTCGAGCCAGGATGGATAGAATATCGGGACTGATGAATCTCAATCATAATCTTCTCTCGCAACCCTGCCACACTAGGCACACATAATCGGCCCTGGTATCTCAGTGTCCCATCTCCTCCGATCTTGAAAGCTGTAATCTTACACTGCTGAATTCCCTCTCTCAATCTTACTAAGGTAGGATCTTCATATTGCCGTGCTTTTACCTCGGCTACCAAAGATGATTCTGTTGTATTCTGTACAGTAACACCTCCGTCATCAGAGTCCAACAATCTGATTCTCATATTGGCCAGCTGGTGAAGCTCTTTGGTCAACCCTTGTCTACCTGCCTCAATATGTATTAAGCTTCCCATTGACTTACGGCTGAGAGCGTCTGCCACAACATTGGCTTTACCAGGATGGTACAATATCTCGACGTCATAGTCTTTCAGTAATTCAAGCCACCTACGCTGCCTCAAATTCAACTCCTTCTGCTTGAAGATGTATTGTAAACTTTTGTGATCTGTGTAGATGTCAATATGGACGCCGTATAAGTAGTGCCGCCATATCTTCAAAGCATATATTACTGCAGCCAATTCCAAATCATGAGTCGGGTAATTCTTTTCATGCTTCTTCAATTGTCGTGATGCATAAGCAATCACCTTCCTACGTTGTATCAATACGCACCCCAAACCTATACCTGAGGCATCATAATATACCACATAACCTTCTGTTCCTTCTGGGAGAGTGAGCACTGGCGCAGATGTCAATCGATTCTTTAGCTCCTGAAAACTATGTTCACAAGAATCAGACCACTGGAACTTGGTAGCTTTCTGTGTTAACTTAGTCAATGGTGCTGATATAGAGGAAAACCCTTCTACAAACCGCCTATAATATCCTGCTAGCCCCAGGAAGCTGCGGACTTCTGACGGTGTTGTAGGTCTTGGCCAATTCTTCACTGCATCGATCTTCTGAGTGTCGACACTAATACCCTCATCAGATATCACATGGCCAAGGAATGCTACTGAGTTCAGCCAGAATTCACATTTAGAGAGCTTAGCATATAACTTATGATCCTGAAGGGTCTGTAATACTATCCGCAAGTGGCCCGCATGTTCCGCCTCCGAACGAGAATACACCAGAATGTCATCAATGAATACGATCACGAACACATCAAGATAGGGCCTGAATACACTATTCATGAGATCCATAAAAGCTGCTGGGGCATTTGTTAGCCCGAACGACATCACCAAGAACTCAAAATGCCCATATCTTGTCCGGAAGGCCGTCTTTGGAATATCCTTCTCCTTAACCCTCACCTGATGATACCCTGAACGCAAGTCAATCTTGGAGAAATACTTGGCACCCTGGAGTTGGTCAAATAGGTCATCAATTCTTGGAAGTGGATACTTGTTCTTTATTGTAAACTTATTCAACTGTCGATAATCGATACACATCCTTAACGACCCATCTTTCTTCCGCACGAACAAGACTGGTGCACCCCAAGGTGAAGTGCTAGGCCTAATGAAACCCTTATCCAGCAAGTCCTTCAACTGAACCTTCAACTCTCGCAACTCTGCCGGGGCCATCCTGTATGGAGGGATAGAGATCGGGAGAGTGTCAGGCAACGCATCAATGCTAAACTCAATCTCCCTTTCAGGAGGAAGGCCTGGGAGTTCATCTGGGAAAACATCTGGAAATTCATTGACCACGGGGATGGATTGTAGAGTAGGCGGCTTCGCCTCCACATCCCTAACACGAACAAGATGATAAATGTAACCTTTTGAGATCATCTTCCTTGCCTTAAGATAGGAAATAAACCTACCTTTCGGCATAGCAATGTTCCCCTTCCATTCAATGGTGGGTTCACCCGGAAACTGAAACCTAACCATCTTCGTACGACAGTCAACAGTTGCATAGCATGAGGCCAACCAGTCCATTCCCATTATCACATCGAAATCAACCATTTCTAACTCAAATAAATTTGCCGAGGTTTGACGACTACAAATCATCACAGTGCAACCTTTATATACCCTTCTAGCAATCACAGAATCTCCTAACGGAGTGGATACCGCAAGTGGTTTACTTACCAATTCAGGTTCAATGCCAAACTTATTAGCCACAAAGGGTGTAACATATGATAAGGTAGATCCTGGATCAATTAGCGCATATACATCATAAGAAAACACAGACAATATACCTGTAACAACATCCGGAGACGATTCGAGATCTTGTCGACCTACTAGAGCATAGGTTCGATTTTGAGCACCACTCAAACTCGGCACTGAACCTCTACCTCTACCACGACCTGTCGACTGTTGAAAACCTTGTGCTGGAGGTCGAACTGATGAGGAAGAACCAGACACAGATCCAGTCGGTTGAGCCATACCACCACCTCCTCTGTTAGGACAATCCCGCATCATATGGCCACGCTGTCCGCAAGAATAGCACGCATCGGAACCTCGACGGCACAGTCCAAAGTGGGCCTTGCCGCACTAATCACAACGAGGTGTTGGGGGTCTCGTCTGACTAGTATCTCTATGAAATTGTGAGCCTGATGCCCTCGAACTCTGACCTGAACCAGAATAGGTAAATCGATCATACCGAGGCCTCTGAAACTGTGGAGGAGCACTAGCTACAGGTGGCGCCGAACTCCTCGAAGATTGGGGCCTGATACTGCCTCTGAACTCATCAGAATACCCTGCAAATCTTGCCCTCTTATGCTGGCCCCTATCCTGCTCCCTATCTGCCCTTTGCTGGCGCTTACGATCCTCTAGGGTCTGGGCATAAGCCTGAATACGGGAAATATCCATGCCCTCTACCAAGGAGGCTGTTGTGCACTCATTTATCAGATGTGGTCCCAACCCGTTCACGAACAGATGCACCCTATCACTCATCTCTGACACCATATGGGGAGCATACCTTGCTAAAGAATCAAACTGTATACTATACTCTCGTACACTCATATTACCCTGTCGAAGGTTCAAGAACTTATCAGCTCTTGCTCGTCGTATCTCAACTGGCAAGTAGTGACGAAGAAAGGCCTCAGAAAATTCCTTCCACACGGCTAGAGGAGCGTTCGGACCCCTAGATCTCTCCCAACTATCATACCAGAAAACCGCTAAATCCCGTAACCGATAAGAAGCCAACTCTACTGCCTCCGTATCACTAGCATGCATAACCCGCAATGTACGATGAACCTGATCAATAAATGTTTGTGGGTCCTCCTTGGGATCTGATCCGGTAAACACTGGAGGGTCTAGATTAATAAAATCACGAACTCTCGCACTAACCGGTTTATCAGCAACACCGGTATTCTGCCTCTGAGCCTGAGCAGCTACCAAGCTAGTCAACAACTGCACTGCACTGCGCATATCGTGGTCTGTAGTGCCAGACGGTGGAACTGGATGTACTGGGTGCCTCCTAATATCCTCTGGAGGAGACGGAGAGGTATGAGACGGCATCTCACTCTGAGCCTCACTTTGGCCTGCTCTGGCTGGAGGGACCTGAATGTTACCCTCGCCCACAGCTGTATCAAGCCGTTTACTAATCGCTTGCTTCCTAGTCGAAGGCATCGCTGAAAGAAAACAATGTGAATATTAGATATGAACACTTACAACTCAACTCTACGCACGATCTAGATTTAGGAAGAAGGTAACAACCCTAGATGTCATGTAGCCTCCTGATTATAAATGTGGCGCGCTACACATCCATAATCAAAACTCTACTAGACACGGCTCATAGACAACCCCTAGGATAGACTTGCTCTGATACCAAGTTTGTCACGACCCAACTGGAGGGTCATGACTAGCACCCGAGCCATACTTGCCGAGCACCAACGTACATTTTATCTAACCTTCCTTATTATCTTTAAGGGCCGACAAGACCAATATAAATGAAAGACATGGATCATGAACATCCAACAATGAAAGATAATGTCATGAACATACGTAACATGGGACGACAAGACTGTCAAGAAACTATATATAAGGTACGAGCTACCATGGTGCCATGAAAGACTATACAACAAAAATCAGCCGACAAGGCATTCCAAACCATACATGAGTCGACACCTGTCTATGAGCCTCTAAAAGAACATAAGTGCTACAACATTGCCGGAACAGGGCCCCGACATACCCATAATGTCTATAACAAAAATGCATACCAAGACCACGGCAAGTCCGGAGAAAGGATCTTGCCAATAACGCTGAACCGGATAGCCTACTGTGATGGGGGAGCTGCGTCTACCCGTCTATCAGGACCTGCAGCACGACATGCAGCATCCACAAATAAAAAGGACGTCAGTACGAATAAAGTACTGAGTATGTAAGGCAGAATAGCATAAGTAAGAACAATAATGTAAACAGTGATAGGGAATATACAACCTATGACATCTGGGTACCTCTGAGGGCTACTGACATGAAATACATGATACATACATATATATATACATAAACGTTTAAAACATATGCCTTTGTGGGCATCATCATCATCATATCGTACCCGGCCATAATAGGCTCGGTAAAACGTACCCGGCCATCATAGGGCTCGGTAGAATCGTACCCGGCCACGTGGAGCTCGGTAAAACCCAACTGATCAGTGGTTGCACAATAGGTGCCATACCCGGCCAACTATAGCGCGGCTCAGTAGAGTAAAATAGATACATATATATGATGCATGCTGGACTCATTGGAATCACATTTTGAACCTTTCAGAGTGACGTAAGGTCGGTATCCTTCGTACACGTTATTAGGATTAACTCTTCATCAAGAATCTTATAAGAATCAGGAACTACCAACAACATTGATAATATAAGAATAAGAGAAGTAACATCAATATCAATCGTTTCATAAGAAGGGCAGCAATGTAAGTACTGCTAGCTTCTAAGAGTAGAGTATCTTTGGGAGCTCGTTCATTACATTATGTACAATTGGAGTCGTGCAAAAGAATGAAGGGGATAGCCTCACATACCTTGTATATACTGCCCAACCTCAAGCTATGCAAATATCACGACTCCTTAGTCTACAATAAAAGAAATGACACTATCATTATCGTTTAAGCGTCGTAACTATTATGTATCGACCGCAACCTATTTTACGATGAAACGGACAGCACCTCCCCTATTTGTATGACTTCACACAAGTCAATACAATCACCAAACAGCCCAAACAACATCATTAATAATCATATTGAGCCTCCAAAACAGTCCACCAACTAACAACGTTACTACCAAGCCTTTCGATATATATTTCACAAGTTCTAGCATCAACGACTTAGCCACAACTTGGATAATCTTAAATATATATAGAGTAAGAGGTTCATTACCTTTAAACAGAAAGAACAACTCCAATTTGACCTTAATTTTCCACGAAATATCCCTTCAATTCTGCCACAAGAACAAGGAAGCGAAACTAGCAATTAATTCGGGTTTTTCG
This sequence comes from Nicotiana tabacum, assembly GCF_000715075.1. NCBI lineage: Eukaryota > Viridiplantae > Streptophyta > Magnoliopsida > Solanales > Solanaceae > Nicotiana > Nicotiana tabacum. Next base: position 902,162 of record NW_027438242.1, read on the forward strand.
GCACTAGAATTACTTTAGAAGACTCGAAATCACCTAGGGTTGATATTAAAAACTTGAAGGTGTATTTACAGAACATAAAGCACTTAAAACAACCTCCCACACGAGCTGGAACAACACAAAAATCAGCAACAACAAGAAGAACAAGAAACTTACTAGCGCCACGGGATTCCCGATATTTGATTTGTGTTGTTTGCCCTTTGTTTGGATCTTGGATCATGAGAGAACCTTGAGAGACTGTTTTTAGGGTTATAAGGTCTGAATATACTGAAAAATAATGACTTAAAACGGGGTTGAGTTATCTTATATATGTCCAAATGTCTTAAACCGCCTTTGTGGGCCCCATAGAGAGCAGCTTGGCGCACTCTCGCGAAAACGCGAATATCTCTCTATTCCGAGATCGTATCGACGAACGGTTTAATGCGTTGGAAACTAGACTCATAGATCTTCAATTTGATAGGTAGATCACCCCATAATTCCAAGCACATTGGGAGTAAAATGCAGTAACATTTGACCTAAAGTTTAAGTAAAATTATAAACCTAAGTTGCGACAACTTTTATCGACTTTTATTTCATAACTCGCTTGACTTCAAGACTTATGATGCGGATATTATATGATTCAAATACATTAAAACAAGACCTCTTGGGACAGTTAATCACCTCTAGTGTTATCCGAAAATACGGGTTACAACATCCTTGATTAGCTTAACTTCAAATACTTGTTAACCACTCTTATACACCCTTGTATCGTTTAAGACCAATAGGATTAACTTATTATCATCTCAAAGATAATCTCTTCTTGGATTTACGTCGACTACCTTACGGCGTGATCTATGATATGCGAATTTGGGTTGTAACATGCCATGTCCTGTCATGTCCAGTCACTACTTGAGCAGCAGAGGTAGCATCCTTAAATTTCATGGTCCAATTCTGCCTGCCTGTAGAAAAATTACCATTACCATCTCCAGAAAATGATTGCCCATGTTCCAACCTTTTATCCTTGAAACCTCAGTGACATGAACCATCATCATCAATACAATATTGCCTTGAAAGTTCTACAACAGCTCTGGCAGCTAGGCTTGCATGATCTGCAAACTCAGCCGCTACTTGAGCAGCCGTTGTAGCATCCTTAAATTTTATGTTCCAATTCTGCTTGCCAACAGAAAAATTACCATCTCCAGGAAATGATTGCCCGTGTTCCAACCTTTCATTCTTGAAACCTAAGTGGCATGAACCACCATCATCAACACAATATTGCCTTTAAAGTTCTACAACAGCTCTGGCAGCTAGGCTTGCATGTTCTGCAAACTCAGCCGCTGCTTGATTAGCAGAGGTAGCATCCTTAAATTTCATGTTCCAATTATGCCTGCCAACAGAAAAATTACCATTACCATCTCCAGGAAATGATTGCCCATATACCAACCTTTCATCCTTGAAACCTAAGTGGCATGAACCACCATCATCAACACAATATTGCCTTGAAAGTTCTACAACAGCTCTGGCAGTTAGGCTTGAATGTTCTGCAAACTCAGCCGCTGCATGAGCAGCAGAGGTAGCATCTTTAAATTTCATGTTCCAATTATACTTGCCAATAGAAAATTTAGCATCTCAAGGAAATGATTGCCCATATTCCAACCTTTTATTCTTGAAACCTAAGTGGCATGAACCATCATCATCAACAAAATATTTCCTTGAAAGTTCTACAACAGCTCTGACAACTAGGCTTGCATGTTCTGCAAACTCAGCCGCTGCTTGAGCAGCAGAGGTAGCATCCTTAAATTTCATGTTCCAATTCTGCCTGCCAATAGGAATATTACCATTACCATCTCTAGGAAATAATTTCCCATGTTCCAACCTTTTATCCTTGAAACCTAAGTGACATGAACCACAATCATCAACACAATACTTCCTTGAAAGTTCTACAACAACTCTGGCAGCTAGGCTTGGATGTCTTGCAAACTCAGCCGCAGCTTGAGCAGCAGAGGTAGCAACCTTAAATTTCATGTTCCAATTCTGCCTGCCAATAGAAAATTTACCATCTCCAGGAAATGATTGCCCATGTTCCAACCTTTTATCCTTGAAACCTAAGTGGCATGAACCATCATCATCAACACAATATTTCCTTAAAAGTTCTACAACAGCTCTGACAGCTAGGCTTGCATGTTCTGCAAACTCAGCCGCTGCTTGAGCAGCAGAGGTAGCAACCTCAAAATTTAATGTTCCAATTCTGCCTGCCAATAGAAAATTTACCATCTCCAGGAAATGATTGCCCATGTTCCAACCTTTTATCCTTGAAACCTAAGTGACATGAACCATCATCATCAACACAATATTTCCTTAAAAGTTCTACAACAGCTCTGACAGCTAGGCTTGCATGTTCTGCAAACTCAGCCGCAGCTTGAGCAGCAGAGGTAGCACCCTTAAATTTCATGTTCCAATTCTGCCTGGCAATAGAAATATTACCATTACCATCTCAAGGAAATGATTGCCCCTATTCCAACGTTTCATCCTTGAATCCTAAGTGGCATGAACCACCATCATCAACGCAATATTGCCTTGAAAGTTCTACAACAACTCTGGCAGCTTGGCTTGGATGTCTTGCAAACTCAGCCGCTGCTGGAGCAGCAGAGGTAGCAACCTTAATTTTCATCTTCCAATTCTGTCTGCCAATAGAAAATTTACCATCTCCAGGAAATGATTGCCCATGATCCAACATTTTATCCTTGAAACCTAAGTGGCATGAACCATCATCATCAACACAATATTTCCTTGAAAGTTCTACAATAGCTCTGACAGCTAGGCTTGCATGTTCTGCAAACTCAGCCGCTGCTTGAGCAGCAGAGGTAGCATCCTTAAATTTCATGTTCCAATTCTACCTACCAACAAAAAAATTACCATTACCATCTCCAGGAAATGATTGCCCATGTTCCGACCTTTCATTCTTGAAACCTAAGTGGCATGAACCACCATCATCTACACAATATTGCCTTGAATGTTCTACAACAGCTCTTGTATCTAGGCCTGCATGTTCTACAAATTCAGTCGCTACTTGAGCAGCAGAGGTAGCATCCTTAAATTTCATGGTCCAATTCTGCCTGCCTGTAGAAAAATTACCATTACCATCTTCAGAAAATGATTGCCCATGTTCCAACCTTTTATCCTTGAAACTTCAGTGACATGAACCATCATCATCAATACAATATTGCCTTGAAAGTTCTACAACAGCTCTGGCAGCTAGGCTTGCATGATCTGCAAACTCAGCCGCTACTTGAGCAGCCGTTGTAGCATCCTTAAATTTTATGTTCCAATTCTGCTTGCCAACAGAAAAATTACCATCTCCAGGAAATGATTGCCCATGTTCCAACCTTTCATTCTTGAAACCTAAGTGGCATGAACCACCATCATCAACACAATATTGCCTTTAAAGTTCTACAACAGCTTTGGCAGCTAGGCTTGCATGTTCTGCAAACTCAGCCGCTGCTTGAGCTCCAGAGGTAGCATCCTTAATTTTCATGTTCCAATTATGCCTGCCAAAAGAAATATTACCATTACCATCTCCAGGATATGATTGCCCATGTTCCAACCTTTTATCCTTGAAACCTAAGTGCCATGAACAACCATCATTAACACAATATTGCCTTGAAAGTTCTACAACAGCTCTTGTAGCTAGGCTTGTAAGTTCTGCAAACTCAGTCGCTACTTGAGCAGCAGAGGTTGCATCCTTAAATTTCATGGTCCAATTCTGCCTGCCAATAGTAACATTATCATTACCATCTCCAGGAATTGATTGCCCATTTTCCAACCTATCATCCTTGAAACCTAAGTGGCATCAACCATCATCATCAGCACAATATTGCCTTAAAAGTTCTACAACAGCTCTGGCAGCTAGGCTTGCATGTTCTGCAAACTCAGCCGCTGCTTGATTAGCAGATGTAGCATCCTTAAATTTCATGTTCCAATTATGCCTGCCAACAGAAAAATTACCATTACCATCTCCAGGAAATCATTGCCCATATTCCAACCTTTCATCCTTGAAACCTAAGTGGCATGAACCACCATCATCAACACAATATTGCCTTGAAAGTTCTACAACAGCTCTGGCAGTTAGGCTTGAATGTTCTGCAAGCTCAGCCGCTGCATGAGCAGCAGAGGTAGCATCTTTAAATTTCATGTTCCAATTATGCCTGCCAATAGAAAATTTACCATCTCAAGGAAATGATTGCCCATGTTCCAACCTTTTATTCTTGAAACCTAAGTGGCATGAACCATCATCATCAACAAAATATTTCCTTGAAAGTTCTACAACAGCTCTGACAACTAGGCTTGCATGTTCTGCAAACTCAGCCGCTGCTTGAGCAGCAGAGGTAGCATCCTTAAATTTCATGTTCCAATTCTGCCTGCCAATAGAAGAATTACCATTACCATCTCATGATTGCCCATGTTCCAACCTTTTATCCTTGAAACCTAAGTGGCATGAACCATTATCATCAACACAATATTCCCTTGAAAGTTCTACAACAGCTCTGACAGCTAGGCTTGCATGTTCTGCAAACTCAGCTGCTGCTTGAGCAGCAGAGGTAGCATCCTTAAATTTCATGTTCCAATTCTGCCTGCCAATAGAAATATTACCATTACCATCTCAAGGAAATGATTGCCCCTGTTCCAACCTTTCATCCTTGAAACCTAAGTGGCATGAACCACCATCATCAACGCAATATTGCCTTGAAAGTTCTACAACAGCTCTGGCAGCTAGTCTTGGATGTTCTACAAACTCAGCCGCTTCTTGATTAGCAGAGGTAGCATCCTTAAATTTCATGTTCCAATTATGCCTGCCATAGAAAAATTACCATTACCATCTCCAGGAAATGATTGCCCATATTCCAACATTTCATCCTTGAAACCTAAGTGGCATGAACCACCATCATCCACACAATATTGCCTTGAAAGTTCTACAACAGCTCTGGCAGCTAGGCTTGAATGTTCTGCAAACTCAGCCACTGCATGAGCAGCAGAGGTAGCATCTTTAAATTTCATGTTCCAATTCTGCCTGCCAATAGAAAATTTACCATCTCCAGGAAATGATTGCCCATGTTCCAACCTTTTATCCTTGAAACCTAAGTGGCATGAACCATCATCATCAACACAATATTTCCTTGAAAGTTCTACAACAGCTCTGACAGCTAGGCTTGCATGTTCTGCAAACTCAGCCGCTGCTTGAGCAGCAGGGGTAGCATCCTTAAATTTCATGTTCCAATTCTGCCTGCCAATAGATATATTACCATTACCATCTCAAGGAAATGATTGCCCCTGTTCCAACCTTTCATCCTTGAAACCTAAGTGGCATGAACCACCATCATCAACACAATATTGCCTTGAAAGTTCTACAACAACTCTGGCAACTAGGCTTGGATGTCTTGCAAACTCAGCCGCTGCTTGAGCAGCAGAGGTAGCATCCTTAAATTTCATGTTCCAATTCTACCTGCCAACAAAAATATTACCATTACCATCTCCAGGAAGTGATTGCCCATGTTCCGACTTTTCATTCTTGAAATCTAAGTGGCATAAACCACCATCATCTACACAATATTGCCTTGAATGTTCTACAACAGCTCTTGTATCTAGGCCTGCATGTTCTAAAAATTCAGTCGCTACTTGAGTAGCAGAGGTAGCATCCTTAAATTTCATGGTCCAATTCTGCCTGCCAATAGAAGAATTACCATTACCATCTCCAGAAAATGATTGCCCATGTTCCAACCTTTTATCCTTGAAATCTCAGTGACATGAACCATCATCATCAACACAATATTGCCTTGAAAGCTCTACAACAGCTCTGGCAGCTAGGCTTGCATGATCTGGAAACTCAGCCGCTACTTGAGCAGCAGTTGTAGCATCCTTAAATTTCATGTTCCAATTCTGCTTGCCTACAGAAAAATTACCATCTCCATGAAATGATTGCCCATGTTCCAACCTTTCATCCTTGAAACCTAAGTGGCATGAACCATCATCATCAACATAATATTGCCTTGAAAGTTCTACAACAGCTCTGGCAGCCAGGCTTGCATGTTCTGCCAACTCAGTCGCTACTTGAGCAGCAAAGGTAGCATCCTTAAATTTCATGTTCCAATTCTGCCTGCCAATAGAAAAATTACCATTACCATCTCCAGAAACTGATTGCCAATGTTCCAACCTTTTATACTTGAAAACTAAGTGGCATGAACCATCATCATCAACACAATATTGCCTTGAAAGTTCTACAAAAGCTTTGGCAGCTAGGCATGCATGTTCTGCAAACTCAGCCGTTGCTTGAGCAGCAGAGGTAGCATCCTTAAATTTTATGTTCCAATTCTGTGTGCCAATAGAAAAATTACCATTACCATCTCAAGGAAATGATTTCCCCTGTTCCAACCTTTCATCCTTGAAACCTAATTGGCATGAACCACCATCATCAACACAATATTGCCTTGAAAGTTCTACAACAACTCTGGCAGCTAGGCTTGGATGGCTTGCAAACTAAGTCGCTGCTTGAGCAGCAGAGGTAGCAACCTTAAATTTCATGTTCCAATTCTGCCTACCAATAGAAAATTTACCATCTTCAGGAAATGATTGCCCATGTTCCAACCTTTTATCCTTGAAACCTAAGTGGCATGAACCATCATCATCAACACAATATTTCCTTGAAAGTTCTACAACAGCTCTGACAGCTAGGCTTGCATATTCTGCAAATTCACTCGCTACTTGAGCAGCAGAGGTAACATCCTTAAATTTCATGTTCCAATTCTGCCTGCCAATAGAAAATTTACCATATCCAGGAAATGATTGCCCATGTTCCAAACTTTTATTTTTGAAACCTAAGTGGGATGAACCATCATCATCAATACAATATTTCCTTGAAAGTTCTACAACAGCTCTGACAGCTAGGCTTGCATGTTCTGCAAACTCAGCCGCTGCTTGAGCAGCAGGGGTAGCATCCTTAAATTTCATGTTCCAATTCTGCCTGCCAATAGATATATTACCATTACCATCTCAAGGAAATGATTGCCCATGTTCCAACCTTTTATCCTTGAAACCTAAGTGGCATGAACCACCACCATCAACACAATATTGGCTTGAAAGTTCTACAACAGCCCTTGTAGCTAGGCCTGCATGTTCTGCAAACTCAGTCGCTACTTGAGCAGCAGAGGTAGCATCCTTAAATTTCATGGTCAAATTTTTGCCTGCCAATAGAAAAATTACCATTACCATCTCCAGAAAATGATTACCCATGTTCCAACCTTTTATCCTTGAAACCTCAGTGGCATGAACCATCATCATCAACACAATATTGCCTTGAAAGTTCTACAACAGCTCTCGCAGCTAGGCTTGCATATTCTGTAAACTCAGCCACTGCTTGATTAGCAGAGGTAGCATCCTTAAATTTCATGTTCCAATTCTGCCTGCCAATAGAAAATTTACCATCTCCAGGAAATGATTACCATGTTCCAACCTTTTATCCTTGAAACCTAAGTGGCATGAACCATCATCATCAACACAATATTTCCTTGAAAGTTCTACAACAGCTCTGACAGCTAGGCTTGCATGTTCTGCAAACTCAGCCGCTGCTTGAGCAGCAGGGGTAGCATCCTTAAATTTCATGTTCCAATTCTGCCTGCCAATAGATATATTACCATTACCATCTCAAGGAAATGATTGCCCCTGTTCCAACCTTTCATCCTTGAAACCTAAGTGGCATGAACCACCATCATCAACACAATATTGCCTTGAAAGTTCTACAACAACTCTGGCAACTAGGCTTGGATGTCTTGCAAACTCAGCCGCTGCTTGAGCAGCAGAGGTAGCATCCTTAAATTTCATGTTCCAATTCTACCTGCCAACAAAAATATTACCATTACCATCTCCAGGAAGTGATTGCCCATGTTCCGACTTTTCATTCTTGAAACCTAAGTGGCATGAACCACCATCATCTACACAATATTGCCTTGAATGTTCTACAACAGCTCTTGTATCTAGGCCTGCATGTTCTAAAAATTCAGTCGCTACTTGAGTAGCAGAGGTAGCATCCTTAAATTTCATGGTCCAATTCTGCCTGCCAATAGAAGAATTACCATTACCATCTCCAGAAAATGATTGCCCATGTTCCAACCTTTTATCCTTGAAATCTCAGTGACATGAACAATCATCGTCAACACAATATTGCCTTGAAAGCTCTACAACAGCTCTGGCAGCTAGGCTTGCATGATCTGCAAACTCAGCCGCAACTTGAGCAGCAGTTGTAGCATCCTTAAATTTCATGTTCCAATTCTGCTTGCCTACAGAAAAATTACCATCTCCAGGAAATGATTGCCCATGTTCCAACCTTTCATCCTTGAAACCTAAGTGGCATGAACCACCATTATCAACACAATATTGCCTTTAAAGTTCTACAACAGCTCTGGCAGCTAGGCTTGCATGTTCTACAAACTCAGCCACTACTTGAGCAGCAGAGGTAGCATCCTTAAGCCAATAGAAAAATTACCATTACCATCTCTAGAAAATGATTGCCATGTTCCAACCTTTTATCCTTGAAAACTAAGTGGCATGAACCATCATCATCAACACAATATTGCCTTGAAAGTTCTACAACAGCTCTGGCAGCTAGGCTTGCATGTTCTGCAAACTCAGCCGTTGCTTCAGCAGCAGAGGTAGCATCCTTAAATTTATGGTTAAATTCTTCTTGCCAATAGAAAATTTACCATCTCTAGGAAATGATTGCCCATGTTCCAAACTTTTATTCTTGAAACCTAAGTGGCATGAACCATAATCATCAACACAATATTTCTTTGAAAGTTCTACAACAGCTCTGGCAGCTAGGCTTGCATGTTCTGCAAACTCAACCGCTGCTTGAGCAGCAGAGGTAGCATCATTAAATTTCATGTTCTAAATATGCCTGCCAATAGAAAATTTACCATCTCCAGGAAATGATTGCCCATGTTCCAACCTTTTATCCTTGAAACCTAAGTGGCATGAACCATCATCATCAACACAATATTTCCTTGAAAGTTCTACAACAGCTCTGGCAGCCATGCTTGCATGTTCTGCAAACTTAGTCGCTACTTGAGTAGCAAAGGTGGCATCCTTAAATTTCATGTTCCAATTCTGCTTGCCAATAGAAACATTACCATTACCATCTCCAGAAAATGATTGCCCATGTTCCAACCTTTTATCCTTGAAAACTAAGTGGCATAAACCATCATCATCAACACAATATTGCCTTGAAAGTTCTACAACAGCTCTGGCAGCTAGGCTTGCATGTTCTCCAAACTCAGCCGCTGCTTGAGCAGCAGAGGTAGCATCCTTAAATTTCATGTTCCAATTCTGCCTGCCAATAGAAGAATTACCATTACCATCTCAAGGAAATGATTGCCCTTGTTCCAACCTTTCATCCTTGAAAACTAAGAGGCATGAACCATCATCATCAACACAATATTGCCTTAAAAGTTCTACAACAGCTCTGGCAGCTAGGCTGTCATGTTCTGCAAACTCAGCCGCTGCATGAGCAGCAGTGGTAGCATCCTTAAATTTCATGTTCCAATTCTTCCTGCCAATAAACAATTTACCATCTCCAGGAAATGGTTGCCCATCATCATCAACATAATATTGCCTAAAGTTCTACAACAGCTCTGGCAGCCAGGCTTGCATGTTCTGCCAACTCAGTCGCTACTTGAGCAGCAAAGGTAGCATCCTTAAATTTCATGTTCCAATTCTGCCTGCCAATAGAAAAATTACCATTACCATCTCCAGAAACTGATTGCCAATGTTCCAACCTTTTATACTTGAAAACTAAGTGGCATGAACCATCATCATCAACACAATATTGCCTTGAAAGTTCTACAAAAGCTTTGGCAGCTAGGCATGCATGTTCTGCAAACTCAGCCGTTGCTTGAGCAGCAGAGGTAGCATCCTTAAATTTTATGTTCCAATTCTGCGTGCCAATAGAAAAATTACCATTACCATCTCAAGGAAATGATTTCCCCTGTTCCAACCTTTCATCCTTGAAACCTAATTGGCATGAACCACCATCATCAACACAATATTGCCTTGAAAGTTCTACAACAACTCTGGCAGCTAGGCTTGGATGGCTTGCAAACTAAGTCGCTGCTTGAGCAGCAGAGGTAGCAACCATAAATTTCATGTTCCAATTCTTCCTACCAATAGAAAATTTACCATCTTCAGGAAATGATTGCCCATGTTCCAACCTTTTATCCTTGAAACCTAAGTGGCATGAACCATCATCATCAACACAATATTTCCTTGAAAGTTCTACAACAGCTCTGACAGCTAGGCTTGCATATTCTGCAAATTCACTCGCTACTTGAGCAGCAGAGGTAACATCCTTAAATTTCATGTTCCAATTCTGCCTGCCAATAGAAAATTTACCATATCCAGGAAATGATTGCCCATGTTCCAAACTTTTATTTTTGAAACCTAAGTGGGATGAACCATCATCATCAATACAATATTTCCTTGAAAGTTCTACAACAGCTCTGACAGCTAGGCTTGCATGTTCTGCAAACTCAGCCGCTGCTTGAGCAGCAGGGGTAGCATCCTTAAATTTCATGTTCTAATTCTGCCTGCCAATAGATATATTACCATTACCATCTCAAGGAAACGATTGCCCATGTTCCAACCTTTTATCCTTGAAACCTAAGTGGCATGAACCACCACCATCAACACAATATTGGCTTGAAAGTTCTACAACAACCCTTGTAGCTAGGCCGGCATGTTCTGCAAACTCAGTCGCTACTTGAGCAGCAGAGGTAGCATCCTTAAATTTCATGGTCAAATTCTGCATGCCAATAGAAAAATTACCATTACCATCTCCAGAAAATGATTACCCATGTTCCAACCTTTTATCCTTGAAACCTCAGTGGCATGAACCATCATCATCAACACAATATTGCCTTGAAAGTTCTACAACAGCTCTCGCAGCTAGGCTTGCATATTCTGTAAACTCAGCCACTGCTTGATTAGCAGAGGTAGCATCCTTAAATTTCATGTTCCAATTCTGCCTGCCAATAGAAAATTTACCATCTCCAGGAAATGATTACCATGTTCCAACCTTTTATCCTTGAAACCTAAGTGGCATGAACCATCATCATCAACACAATATTTCCTTGAAAGTTCTACAACAGCTCTGGCAGCTAGGCTTGCATGTTCTGCAAACTTAGCCGCTGCTTGAGCAGCAGAGGTAGCATCCTTAAATTTCATGTTCCAATTCTGCCTGCCAATAGAAATATTACCATTACCATCTCCAGGATATGATTGCCCACGTTCCAACCTTTTATCCTTGAAACCTAAGTGGCATGAACCACCATCATCAACACAATATTGCCTTGAAAGTTCTACAACAGCTCTTGTAGCTAGGCTTGCATGTTCTGCAAACTCAGTCGCTACTTGAGCAGCAGAGGTAGCATCCTTAAATTTCATGGTCCAATTCTGCCTGCCAATAGAAAAATTACCATTACTATCTCCAGAAAATGATTACCCATGTTCCAACCTTTTATCTTTGAAACCTAAGTGGCATGAACCATCATCATCAACACAATATTGCCTTGAAAGTTCTACAATAGCTCTCGCAGCTAGGCTTGCATGTTCTGCAAACTCTGCCTCTGCTTGATTAGCAGAGGTAGCATCCTTAAATTTCATGTTCCAATTCTGCCTGCCAAAAGAAAATTTACCATCTCCATCTCAAGGAAATGATTGCCATGTTCCAACCTTTTATCCTTGAAACCTAAGTGGCATGAACCATCATCATCAACACAATATTTCCTTGAAAGTTCTACAACAGCTCTGGCAGCTAGGCTTGCATGTTCTGCAAACTTAGCCGCTGCTTGAGCAGCAGAGGTAGCATCCTTAAATTTCATGTTTCAATTCTGCCTGCCAATAGAAATATTACCATTACCATCTCCAGGATATGATTGCCCACGTTTCAACCTTTTATCCTTGAAACCTAAGTGGCATGAACCACCATCATTAACACAATATTGCCTTGAAAGTTCTACAACAGCTCTTGTAGCTAGGCCTGCATGTTCTGCAAACTCAGTCGCAACTTGAGCAACAGAGGTAGCATCCTTAAATTTCATGGTCCAATTCTGCCTGCCAATAGAAACATTACCATTACCATCTCCAGGAAATGAATGCCAATGTTCCAACCTATCCTTGAAACCTATCTGGAGATGGTAATGGTAATTTTTCTATTGGCAGGCAGAATTGGAACATGAAATTTAAGGATGCTACCTCTGCTGCTCAAATAGCGACTGAGTTTGCAGAACATGCAAGCCTAGCTGCCAGAGCTGTTGTAGAACTTTCAAGGCAATATTGTGTTGATGGTAGTGGTTCATGCCACTTAGTTTTCAAGAATGAAAGGTTGGAACATGGGAAATCATTTCCTTGAGATGGTAATGGTAATTTTTCTATTGGCAGGCAGAATTGGAATATGAAATTTAAGGATGCTACCTCTGCTACTCAAATAGCGACTGAGTTTGCAGAACATGCAAGCCTAGCTGCCAGAGCTGTTGTAGAACTTTCAAGGCAATATTGTGTTGATGGTAGTGGTTCATGCCACTTAGTTTTCAAGAATGAAAGGTTGGAACATGGGCAATCATTTCCTTGAGATGGTAATGGTAATTTTTCTGTTGGCAGGCAGTATTGGAACATAAAATTTAAGGATGCTACCTTTACTGCTCAAGCAGCGGCCAAGTTTGCAAAACATGCAAGCCTAGCTGCCAGAGTTATTGTAGAACTTTCAAGGCAATATTGTGTTGATGATGGTGGTTCATGCCCCTTAGGTTTCAAGGATGAAAGGTTGGAACATGGGCAATCATTTCCTGGAGATGGTAATGGTAATGTTTTTACTGGCAGGCAGAATTGGAACATGAAATTTAAGGATGCTACCTCTGATGCTCAAGCAGCAGCTGAGTTTGAAGAACGTGCAAGCCTAGCTGCCAGAGCTATTGTAGAACTTTCAAGGCAATATTATGTTGATGATGGTGGTTCATGCCACTTAGGTTTCAATGATAAAAGGTTGGCACATGGTCAATCATTTCCTGGAGATGGTAAATTTTCTATTGACATGCAGAATTGGAACATGAAATTTAAGGATGCTACCTCTGCTGCTCAAGCAGCGGCTGAGTTTTCAGAACATGCACGCCTAGCTGCAAGAGCTGTTGTAGAACTTTCAAGGCAATATTATGTTGATGATGGTGGTTCATGCCACTTAAGTTTCAAGGATGAAAGGTTGGAACATGGGCATGCATTTCCTGGAGATAGTAATGTTAATTTTTCTATTGGCAAGCAGAATAAGAATATGAAATTTAAGGTTGCTACCTCTGCTGCTCAAGCATCGGCTGAGTTTGCAGAACCTGCAAGCCTAGCTGCCAGAAGCTATTGTAGAACTTTCAAGGCATTATTGTGTTGATGATGGTGGTTCATGCCACTTAGGTTTCAAGGATAAAAGGTTGGAACTTGGGCAACCATTTCCTTGAGATGGTAATGGTAATTTTTCTATTGGCAGGCAGTATTGGAACATGAAATTTAAGGATGCTACCTCTGCTGCTCAAGCAACGGCTGAGTTTGCAGAACATGCATGCCTAGCTGCCAAAGCTTTTGTAGAACTTTCAAGGCAATATTGTGTTGATGATGATGGTTCATGCCACTTAGTTTTCAAGTATAAAAGGTTGGAACATTGGCAATCAGTTTCTGGAGATGGTAATGGTAATTTTTCTATTGGCAGGCAGAATTGGAACATGAAATTTAAGGATGCTACCTCTGCTGCTCAAGCAGCGGCTGAGTTTGCAGAACATGCAAGCCTAGCTGCCCAGAGCTGTTATAGAACTTTCAAGGAAATATTGTGTTGATGATGATGGTTCATGCCACTTAGTTTTCAAGGATGAAATGTTGGAACATGGGCCATCATTTCCTTGAGGTGGTAATGGTAATTTTTCTGTTGGCAGCCAGAATTGGAACATGAAAATTAAGGATGCTACCTCTGCTGCTCAAGTAGCGGTTGAGTTTGCAGAACATGAAAGCCTAGCTACAAAAGCTATTGTAGAACTTTCAAGGCAATATTGTGTTGATGATGGTGGTTCATTCCACTTAGGTTTCAAGGATGAAAGTTTGGAACATGGGCAAGCATTTCCTGGAGATGGTAATGTTAATTTTTCTGTTGGCAAGCAGAATTGGAACATGAAATTTAAGGATGCTACCTCTGCTGCTCAAGCAAGGGCTGAGTTTGCAGAACATGCAAGCCTAGCTGCCAGAGCTGTTGTAGAACTTTCAAGCCAATATTGTGTTGATGATGTTTGTTCATGCCACTTAGGTTTCAAGGATGAAAGGTTGGAACATGGGCAATCATTTCCTTGAGATGGAAATGGTAATTCTTCTATTGGCAGGCAGTATTGGAAAATGAAATTTAAGGATGCTACCTCTATTGCTCAAGCAGCGACTGAGTTTGGAGAACATGCAAGCCTTGCTGCCAGAGCTGTTGGAGAACTTTCAAGGCAATATTGTATTGATGATGATGGTTTATGCCACTTAGGTTTCAAGGATGAAAGGCTGGAACATGGGCAAGCATTTCCTGGAGATGGTAATGTTAATTTTTCTGTTGGCAAGCAAAATTGGAACATGAAATTTAAGGATGCTACCTCTGTTGCTCAAGCAAGGGCTGAGTTTGCATAACATGCAAGCCTAGCTGCCAGAGCTGTTGTCGAACTTTCAAGGCAATATTGTGTTGATAATGATGGTTCATGCCACTTAGTTTTCAAGGATGAAAGGTTTAAATTGGGCAATCATTTTCTTGAGATGGTAATGGTAATTTTTCTGTTGGCTGGCTGAATTGGAACATGAAATTTAAGGATGCTGCCTCTGCTGCTCAAGCTGCAGCTGAGTTTGGAGAACATGCAAGCCTAGTTGCCAGAGCTGTTGGAGAACTTTCAAGGCAATATTGTGTTGATGATGGTGGTTCATGCCACTTTGGTTTCAAGGATGAAAGGTTGGAACATGGGAAAGCATTTCCTTGAGATGGTAATGTTAATTTTTCTGTTGGCAAGCAGAATTCGAACATGAAATTTAAGGATGCTACCTCTGCTGCTCAAGCAGCGGCTGAGTTTGCAGAACATGCAAGCCTAGCTTCCAGAGCTGTTGTAGAACTTTCAAAGAAATATTGTGTTGATGATGGTGGTTCATGCCACTTAGGTTTCAAGGATGAAAGGTTGGAACATGGGCAATCATATCCTGGAGATGGTAATGGTAATATTTCTATTGGCAGGCAGAATTGGAACATGAAATTTAAGGATGCTACCTCTGCTGCTCAAGCAGCGGCTAAGTTTGGAGAACATGCAAGCCTAGCTGCCAGAGCTGTTGGAGAACATTCAAGGCAATATTGTGTTGATGATGGTGGTTCATGCCACTTAGGTTTCAAGGATGAAAGGTTGGAACATGGTTAATCATTTCCTGGAGATGGTAATGGTAATTTTTCTACTGGCAGGCAGAATTGGAACATGAAATTTAAAGATGCTACCTCTGTAGCTCAAGAAGCGACTGAGTTTGGAGAACATGCAAGCCTAGCTGCCAGAGCTATTGGAGAACTTTCAAGGCAATATTGTGCTGATGATGGTGGTTTATGCTACTTAGGTTTCAAGGATGAAAGGTTGGAACATGGGCAAGCATTTCCTGGAGATGGTAATGTTAATTTTTCTGTTGGCAAGCAGAATTGGAACATGAAATTTAAGGATGCTACCTCTGTTGCTCAAGCAAGGGCTGAGTTTGCATAACATGCAAGCCTAGCTGCCAGAGCTGTTGTAGAACTTTCAAGGCAATATTGTGTTGATAATGATGGTTCATGCCACTTAGTTTTCAAGGATAAAAGGTTTGAACTTGGGCAATCATTTCCTTGAGATGGTAATGGTAATTTTTCTGTTGGCAGGCAGAATTGGAACATGAAATTTAAGGATGCTACCTCTGCTGCTCAAGCAGCAGCTGAGTTTTGAGAACATACAAGCCTAGCTGCCAGAGCTGTTGGAGAACTTTCAAGGCGATATTGTGTTGATGATGGTGGTTCATGCCACTTAGTTTTCAAGGATGAAAGGTTGGAACATTGGAAAGCATTTCCTGGAGTTGGTATTGTTAATTTTTCTATTGGCAAGCAGAATTGGAACATGAAATTTAAGGATGCTACCTCTGCTGCTCAAGCAGCGGCTGAGTTTGCAGAACATGCAAGCCTAGCTACAAAAGCCATTATAGAACTTTCAAGGTAATATTGTGTTGATGATGGTGGTTCATTCCACTTAGTTTTCAAGGATGAAAGGTTGGAACATGGGCAATCATATCCTGGGGATGGTAATGGTAATATTTCTATTGGCAGGCAGAATTGGAACATGAAATTTAAGGATGCTACCTCTGCTGTTCAAGCAGCGGCTGAGTTTGGAGAAAATGCAAGCCTAGCTGCCAGAGCTGTTGGAGAACTTTCAAGGAAATATTGTGTTGATGATGGTGGTTCATGCCACTTAGGTTTCAAGGATGAAAGGTTGGAACATGGTCAATCATTTCCTGGAGATGGAAATGGTAATTTTTCTATTGGCAGGCAGAATTGGAACATGAAATTTAAGGATGCTACCTCTGCTGCTCAAGTAGCGGCTGAGTTTGCAGAACATGCAAGCCTAGCTGCCAGAGCTATTGTCAAACTTTCAAGGCAATATTGTGTTGATGATGATGGTTCATTCCACTTAGTTTTCAAGGATGAAAGGTTGGAACATGGGCAATCATTTCCTTGAGGTGGTAATGGTAATTTTCCTATTGGCAGGCAGCATTGGAAAATGAAATTTAAGGATGCTACCTCTGTTGCTCAAGCAGAGACTGAGTTTAGAGAAAATGCAAGCCTAGCTGCCAGAGCTGTTGGAGAACTTTCAAGGAAATATTTGGTTGATGATGGTGGTTCATGCCACTTAGGTTTCAAGGATGAAAGGTTGGAACATGGTCAATCATTTCCTGGAGATGGAAATGGTAATTTTTCTATTGGCAGGAAGAATTGGAACATGAAATTTAAGGATGCTACCTCTGCTGCTCAAGTAGCGGCTGAGTTTGCAGAACATGCAAGCCTAGCTGCCAGAGCTATTGTCAAACTTTCAAGGCAATATTGTGTTGATAATGATGGTTCATGCCACTTAGTTTTCAAGGATGAAAGGTTGGAACATGGGCAATCATTTCCTTGAGGTGGTAATGGTAATTTTCCTATTGGCAGGCAGCATTAGAAAATGAAATTTAAGGATGCTACCTCTGTTGCTCAAGCAGCGGCTGAGTTTGCAGAACATGCAAGCCTAGCTGCCAGAGCTGTTGTAGAACTTTCAAGGCAATATTGTGTTGATGATGGTGGTTCATGCCACTTAGGTTTCAAGGATGAAAGGTTGGAACATGGGCAAGCATTTCCTGGAGATGGTAATGTTAATTTTTCTGTTGGCAAGCAGAATTGGAACATGAAATTTAAGGATGCTACCTCTGTTGCTCAAGCAAGGGCTGAGTTTGCATAACATGCAAGCCAAGCTGCCAGAGCTATTGTACAACTTTCAAGGCAATATTGTGTTGATAATGATGGTTCATGCCACTAAGTTTTCAAGGATGAATGGTTTGAACTTGGGCAATCATTTCCTTGAGATGGTAATGGTAATTTTTCTATTGGCAGGCAGAATTGGAACATGAAATTTAAGGATGCTGCCTTTGCTGCTCAAGCAGCAGCTGAGTTTGGAGAACATTCAAGCCTAGCTGCCAGAGCTGCTGGAGAACTTTCAAGGCAATATTGTGTTGATGATGGTGGTTAATGCCACTTAGGTTTCAAGGATGAAAGGTTGGAACATGGGAAAGCATTTCCTGGAGATGGTAATGTTAATTTTATTGTTGGCAAGCAGAATTGGAACATGAAATTTAAGGATGCTACCTCTACTGCTCAAGCAGCGGCTGAGTTTGCAGAACATTCAAGCCTAGCTGCCAGAGCTGTTGTAGAACTTTCAAGGAAATATTGTGTTGATAATGATGGTTCATGCCACTTAGTTTTCAAGGATGAATGGTTTGAACTTGGGCAATCATTTCCTTGAGATGGTAATGGTAATTTATCTGTTGGCAGGCAGAATTGGAACATGAAATTTAAGGATGCTGCCTCTGCTGCTCGAGCAGCAGCTGAGTTTGGAGAACATGCAAGCCTAGCTGCCAGAGCTGTTGGAGAACATTCAAGGCAATATTGTGTTGATGATGGTGGTTCATGCCACTTAGGTTTAAAGGATGAAAGGTTGGAACATGGGAAAGCATTTCCTGGAGATGGTAATGTTAATTTTTCTGTTGGCAAGCAGAATTGGAACATGAAATTTAAGGATGCTACCTCTGCTGCTCAAGCAGCGGCTGTGTTTGCAGAACATGCAAGCCTAGCTGTCAGAGCTGTTGTAGAACTTTCAAGGAAATATTGTGTTGATGACGGTGGTTCATGCCACTTAAGTTTCAAGGATGAAAGGTTGGAACATGGGCAATCATATCCTGGAGATGGTAATGGTAATATTTCTATTGGCAGGCAGGATTGAAACATGAAATTTAAGGATGCTACCTCTGCTGCTCAAGCAGCGGCTGAGTTTGAAGAACATGCAAGCCTAGCTGCCAGAGCTGTTGGAGAACTTTCAAGGCAATATTGTGTTGATGATGGTGGTTCATGCCACTTAGGTTTCAAGGATGAAAGGTTGGAACATGGTCAATCATTTCCTGGAGATGGTAATGGTAATTTTTCTATTGGTAAGCAGAATTGGAACATGAAATTTAAGGATGCTACCTCTGCTGCTCAAGCAGCGGCTGAGTTTGCAGAACATGCAAGCCTAGCTGCCAGAGCTGTTGTACAACTTTCAAGGCAATATTGTGTTGATAATGATGGTTCATGCCACTTAGTTTTCAAGGATGAATGGTTTGAAATTGGGCAATCATTTCCTTGAGATGGTAATGGTAATTTTTGTGTTGGCAGCCAGAATTGGAACATGAAATTTAAGGATGCTGCCTCTGCTGCTCAAGCAGCAGCTGAGTTTGGAGAACATGCAAGCCTAGCTGCCAGAGCTGCTGGAGAACTTTCAAGGTAACATTGTGTTGATGATGGTGGTTAATGCCACTTAGGTTTCAAGGATGAAAGGTTGGAACATGGGAAAGCATTTCCTGGAGATTGTTATGTTAATTTTTCTGTTGGCAAGCAGAATTGGAACATGAAATTTAAGGATGCTACCTCTGCTGCTCAAGAAGCGGCTGAGTTTGCAGAACATGCAAGCCTAGCTGCCAGAGCTGTTGGAGAACTTTCAAGGTAATATTGTGCTGATGATGGTGGTTCATGCCACTTAGGTTTCTAGGATGAATGGTTTGAACTTGGGCAATCATTTCCTTGAGATGGTAATGGTAATTTTTCTGTTGACAGGCAGAATTGGAACATGAAATTTAAGGATGCTGCCTCTGCTGCTCAAGCAGCAGCTGAGTTTGGAGAACATGCAAGCCTAGCTGCCAGAGCTGTTGAAGAACATTCAAGGCAATATTGTGTTGATGATGGTGGTTCATGCCACTTAGGTTTCAAGGATGAAAGGTTGGAACATGGGAAAGCATTTCCTGGAGATGGTAATGTTAATTTTTCTGTTGGCAAGCAGAATTGGAACATGAAATTTAAGGATGCTACCTCTGCTGCTCAAGCAGCGGCTGAGTTTGCAGAACATGCAAGCCTAGCTGCCAGAGCTGTTGTAGAACTTTTAAGGAAATATTGTGTTGATGATGTTGGTTCATGCCACTTAAGATTCAAGGATGAAAGGTTGGAACATGGGCAATCATATCCTGGAGATGGTAATGGTAATATTTATATTGGCAGGCAGAATTGAAACATGAAATTTAAGGATGCTACCTCTGCTGCTCAAGCAGCGGCTGAGTTTGGAGAACATGCAAGCCTAGCTGCCAGAGCTGTTGGAGAACTTTCAAGGCAATATTGGGTTGATGATGGTGGTTCATGCCACTTAGGTTTCAAGGATGAAAGGTTGGAGCAGGGTCAATCATTTCCTGGAGATGGTAATGGTAATTTTTCTATTGGCAGGCAGAATTGGAACATGAAATTTAAGGATGCTACCTCTGCTGCTCAAGCAGAGACTGAGTTTGCAGAATATGAAAGCCTAGCTGCCAGAGCTGTTGTCAAACTTTCAAGGCAATATTATGTTGATGATGATGGTTCATGCCACTTAGTTTTCAAGGATGAAAGGTTGAAACATGGGCAATCATTTCCATGAGGTGGTAATGGTAATTTTTCTGTTGGAAGGCAGAATTGGAACATGAAAATTAAGGATGCTACCTCTACTGCTCAAGTAGCGACTGAGTTTGCAGAACATGCAAGCCTAGCTGCTAGAGCTATTGTAGAACTTTCAAGGCAATATTATGTTGATGGTAGTGATACATGCCACTTAGTTTTCAAGAATGAAAGGTTGGAACATGGGCAATCATTTTCTTGAGATGGTAATGGTAATTTTTCTGTTGGCAGGCAGTATTGGAACATAAAATTTAAGGATGCTACCTCTACTGCTCAAGCAGCGGCTAAGTTTGCAGAACATGCAAGCCTAGCTGCCAGAGCTGTTGTAGAACTTTCAAGGCAATATTGTGTTGATGATGGTGGTTCATGCCACTTAGGTTTCAAGGATGAAAGGTTGGAACATGGGCAATCATTTCCTAGAGATGGTAATGGTAATTTTTCTATTGGCAGGCAGAATTGGAACATGAAATTTAAGGATGCTACCTTTGCTGCTCAAGCAGCAGCTGAGTTTGCAGAACATGCAAGCCTAGCTGCCAGAGCTTTTGTTGAACTTTCAAGGCAATATTGTGTTGATGATGGTGGTTCATGCCACTTAGGTTTCAAGGATAAAAGGTTGGCACATGGTCAATTATTTCCTGGACATGGTAAATTTTCTATTGACAGACAGAATTGGAACATGAAATTTAAGGATGCTACCTCTGCTGCTCAAGCAGCGACTGAGTTTTCAGAACATGCACGCCTAGCTACAAGAGCTGTTGTAGAACATTCAAGGCAATATTGTGTTGATGTTGGTGGTTCATGTAACTTATGTTTCAAGGATGAAAGGTTGGAACATGGGCAAGCATTTCCTGGAGATAGTAATGTTAATTTTTCTATTGTCAAGCAGAATTGGAATATGAAATTTAAGGTTGCTACCTCTGCTGCTCAAGCAGCGGCTGAGTTTGCAGAACATGCAAGCCTAGCTGCCAGATCTGTTGTAGAACTTTGAAGGCATTATTGTGTTGATGATGGTGGTTCATGCCACTTAGGTTTTAAGGATAAAACGTTGGAACATGGGCAATCATTTCCTTGAGATGGTAATGGTAATTTTTCTATTGGCAGGCAGTATTGGAACATGAAATTTAAGCATACTACCTCTGCTGCTCAAGCAGCGGCTGAGTTTGGAGAACATGCAAGCCTAGCTTCCAGAGCTATTGGGGAACTTTCAAGGTAATATTGTGTTGATGATGATGGTTCATGCCACTTAGGTTTCAAGGATAAAAGGTTGGCACATGGTCAATCATTTCCTGGAGATGGTAAATTTTCTATTGACAGGAAGAATTGGAACATGAAATTTAAGGATGCTACCTCCGCTGCTCAAGCAGCGGCTGAGTTTGCAGAACATGCAAGCCTAGCTGCCAGAGCTGTTGTAGAACTTTCAAGGAAATATTGTGTTGATGATGGTTGTTCATGCCACTTAAGATTCAAGGATGAAAGGTTGGAACATGGGCAATCATTTCCCGGAGATGGTAATGGTAATTTTTCTATTGGCAAGCAGAATTGGAACATGAAATTTAAGGATACTACCTCTGCTGCTCAAGCAACGGCTGAGTTTGGAGAACATGCAAGCCTAGCTGCCAGAGTTGTTGGAGAACTTTCAAGGCAATATTGTGTTGATGATGGTGGTTCATGCCACTTAGGTTTCAAGGATGAAAGGTTGGAGCATGGTCAATCATTTCCTGGAGATGGTAATGGTAATTTTTCTATTGGCAGGCAGAATTGGAACATGAAATTTAAGGATGCTACCTCTGCTGCTCAAGCAGAGACTGAGTTTGCAGAATATGCAAGCCTAGCTGCCAGAGCTGTTGTCAAACTTTCAAGGCAATATTATGTTGATGATGATGGTTCATGCCACTTTGTTTTCAAGGATGAAAGGTTGAAACATGGTTAATCATTTCCTGGAGATGGTAATGGTAATTTTTCTACTGGCAGGCAGAATTGGAACATGAAATTTAAAGATGCTACCTCTGTAGCTCAAGAAGCGACTGAGTTTGGAGAACATGCAAGCCTAGCTGCCAGAGCTATTGGAGAACTTTCAAGGCAATATTGTGCTGATGATGGTGGTTTATGCTACTTAGGTTTCAAGGATGAAAGGTTGGAACATGGGCAAGCATTTCCTGGAGATGGTAATGTTAATTTTTCTGTTGGCAAGCAGAATTGGAACATGAAATTTAAGGATGCTACCTCTGTTGCTCAAGCAAGGGCTGAGTTTGCATAACATGCAAGCCTAGCTGCCTGAGCTGTTGTAGAACTTTCAAGGCAATATTGTGTTGATAATGATGGTTCATGCCACTTAGTTTTCAAGGATAAAAGGTTTGAACTTGGGCAATCATTTCCTTGAGATGGTAATGGTAATTTTTCTGTTGGCAGGCAGAATTGGAACATGAAATTTAAGGATGCTGCCTCTGCTGCTCAAGCAGCAGCTGAGTTTGGAGAACATACAAGCCTAGCTGCCAGAGCTGTTGGAGAACTTTCAAGGCGATATTGTGTTGATGATGGTGGTTCATGCCACTTAGTTTTCAAGGATGAAAGGTTGGAACATTGGAAAGCATTTCCTGGAGTTGGTATTGTTAATTTTTCTATTGGCAAGCAGAATTGGAACATGAAATTTAAGGATGCTACCTCTGCTGCTCAAGCAGCGGCTGAGTTTGCAGAACATGCAAGCCTAGCTACAAAAGCCATTATAGAACTTTCAAGGTAATATTGTGTTGATGATGGTGGTTCATTCCACTTAGTTTTCAAGGATGAAAGGTTGGAACATGGGCAATCATATCCTGGGGATGGTAATGGTAATATTTCTATTGGCAGGCAGAATTGGAACATGAAATTTAAGGATGCTACCTCTGCTGTTCAAGCAGCGGCTGAGTTTGGAGAAAATGCAAGCCTAGCTGCCAGAGCTGTTGGAGAACTTTCAAGGAAATATTGTGTTGATGATGGTGGTTCATGCCACTTAGGTTTCAAGGATGAAAGGTTGGAACATGGTCAATCATTTCCTGGAGATGGAAATGGTAATTTTTCTATTGGCAGGCAGAATTGGAACATGAAATTTAAGGATGCTACCTCTGCTGCTCAAGTAGCGGCTGAGTTTGCAAAACATGCAAGCCTAGCTGCCAGAGCTATTGTCAAACTTTCAAGGCAATATTGTGTTGATGATGATGGTTCATTCCACTTAGTTTTCAAGGATGAAAGGTTGGAACATGGGCAATCATTTCCTTGAGGTGGTAATGGTAATTTTCCTATTGGCAGGCAGCATTGGAAAATGAAATTTAAGGATGCTACCTCTGTTGCTCAAGCAGAGACTGAGTTTAGAGAAAATGCAAGCCTAGCTGCCAGAGCTGTTGGAGAACTTTCAAGGAAATATTTGGTTGATGATGGTGGTTCATGCCACTTAGGTTTCAAGGATGAAAGGTTGGAACATGGTCAATCATTTCCTGGAGATGGAAATGGTAATTTTTCTATTGGCAGGAAGAATTGGAACATGAAATTTAAGGATGCTACCTCTGCTGCTCAAGTAGCGGCTGAGTTTGCAGAACATGCAAGCCTAGCTGCCAGAGCTATTGTCAAACTTTCAAGGCAATATTGTGTTGGTGATGATGGTTCATGCCACTTAGTTTTCAAGGATGAAAGGTTGGAACATGGGCAATCATTTCCTTGAGGTGGTAATGGTAATTTTCCTATTGGCAGGCAGCATTGGAAAATGAAATTTAAGGATGCTACCTCTGTTACTCAAGCAGAGACTGAGTTTGGAGAACATGCAAGCCTAGCTGCCAGAGCTGTTGGAGAGCTTTCAAGGCAATATTGTGTTGATGATGGTGGTTTATGCCTCTTAGGTTTCAAGGATGAAAGGTTGGAACATGGGCAAGCATTTCCTGGAGATGGTAATGTTAATTTTTCTGTTGGCAAGCAGAATTGGAACATGAAATTTAAGGATGCTACCTCTGTTGCTCAAGCAAGGGCTGAGTTTGCATAACATGCAAGCCAAGCTGCCAGAGCTATTGTACAACTTTCAAGGCAATATTGTGTTGATAATGATGGTTCATGCCACTAAGTTTTCAAGGATGAATGGTTTGAACTTGGGCAATCATTTCCTTGAGATGGTAATGGTAATTTTTCTGTTGGCAGGCAGAATTGGAACATGAAATTTAAGGATGCTGCCTTTGCTGCTCAAGCAGCAGCTGAGTTTGGAGAACATTCAAGCCTAGCTGCCAGAGCTGCTGGAGAACTTTCAAGGCAATATTGTGTTGATGATGGTGGTTAATGCCACTTAGGTTTCAAGGATGAAAGGTTGGAACATGGGAAAGCATTTCCTGGAGATGGTAATGTTAATTTTATTGTTGGCAAGCAGAATTGGAACATGAAATTTAAGGATGCTACCTCTACTGCTCAAGCAGCGGCTGAGTTTGCAGAACATTCAAGCCTAGCTGCCAGAGCTGTTGTAGAACTTTCAAGAAAATATTGTGTTGATAATGATGGTTCATGCCACTTAGTTTTCAAGGATGAATGGTTTGAACTTGGGCAATCATTTCCTTGAGATGGTAATGGTAATTTATCTGTTGGCAGGCATAATTGGAACATGAAATTTAAGGATGCTGCCTCTGCTGCTCGAGCAGCAGCTGAGTTTGGAGAACATGCAAGCCTAGCTGCCAGAGCTGTTGGAGAACATTCAAGGCAATATTGTGTTGATGATGGTGGTTCATGCCACTTAGGTTTAAAGGATGAAAGGTTGGAACATGGGAAAGCATTTCCTGGAGATGGTAATGTTAATTTTTCTGTTGGCAAGCAGAATTGGAACATGAAATTTAAGGATGCTACCTCTGCTGCTCAAGCAGCGGCTGTGTTTGCAGAACATGCAAGCCTAGCTGTCAGAGCTGTTGTAGAACTTTCAAGGAAATATTGTGTTGATGACGGTGGTTCATGCCACTTAAGTTTCAACGATGAAAGGTTGGAACATAGGCAATCATATCCTGGAGATGGTAATGGTAATATTTCTATTGGCAGGCAGGATTGAAACATGAAATTTAAGGATGCTACCTCTGCTGCTCAAGCAGCGGCTGAGTTTGAAAAACATGCAAGCCTAGCTGCCAGAGCTGTTGGAGAACTTTCAAGGCAATATTGTGTTGATGATGGTGGTTCATGCCACTTAGGTTTCAAGGATGAAAGGTTGGAACATGGTCAATCATTTCCTGGAGATGGTAATGGTAATTTTTCTATTGGTAAGCAGAATTGGAACATGAAATTTAAGGATGCTACCTCTGCTGCTCAAGCAGCGGCTGAGTTTGCAGAACATGCAAGCCTAGCTGCCAGAGCTGCTGGAGAACTTTCAAGGTAATATTGTGTTGATGATGGTGGTTAATGCCACTTAGGTTTCAAGGATGAAAGGTTGGAACATGGGAAAGCATTTCTTGGAGATTGTTATGTTAATTTTTCTGTTGGCAAGCAGAATTGGAACATGAAATTTAAGGATGCTACCTCTGCTGCTCAAGAAGCGGCTGAGTTTGCAGAACATGCAAGCCTAGCTGCCAGAGCTGTTGGAGAACTTTCAAGGCAATATTGTGCTGATGATGGTGGTTCTTGCCACTTAGGTTTCTAGGATGAATGGTTTGAACTTGGGCAATCATTTCCTTGAGATGGTAATGGTAATTTTTCTGTTGACAGGCAGAATTGGAACATGAAATTTAAGGATGCTGCCTCTGCTGCTCAAGCAGCAGCTGAGTTTGGAGAACATGCAAGCCTAGCTGCCAGAGCTGTTGAAGAACATTCAAGGCAATATTGTGTTGATGATGGTGGTTCATGCCACTTAGGTTTCAAGGATGAAAGGTTGGAACATGGGAAAGCATTTCCTGGAGATGGTAATGTTAATTTTTCTGTTGGCAAGCAGAATTGGAACATGAAATTTAAGGATGCTACCTCTGCTGCTCAAGCAGCGGCTGAGTTTGCAGAACATGCAAGCCTAGCTGCCAGAGCTGTTGTAGAACTTTTAAGGAAATATTGTGTTGATGATGTTGGTTCATGCCACTTAAGATTCAAGGATGAAAGGTTGGAACATGGGCAATCATATCCTGGAGATGGTAATGGTAATATTTATATTGGCAGGCAGAATTGAAACATGAAATTTAAGGATGCTACCTCTGTTGCTCAAGCAGCGGCTGAGTTTGGAGAACATGCAAGCCTAGCTGCCAGAGCTATTGGAGACCTTTCAAGGCAATATTGTGTTGATGATGGTGGTTCATGCCACTTAGGTTTCAAGGATGAAAGGTTGGAGCAGGGTCAATCATTTCCTGGAGATGGTAATGGTAATTTTTCTATTGGCAGGCAGAATTGGAACATGAAATTTAAGGATGCTACCTCTGCTGCTCAAGCAGAGACTGAGTTTGCAGAATATGCAAGCCTAGCTGCCAGAGCTGTTGTCAAACTTTCAAGGCAATATTATGTTGATGATGATGGTTCATGCCACTTAGTTTTCAAGGATGAAAGGTTGAAACATGGGCAATCATTTCCATGAGGTGGTAATGGTAATTTTTCTGTTGGAAGGCAGAATTGGAACATGAAAATTAAGGATGCTACCTCTACTGCTCAAGTAGCGACTGAGTTTGCAGAACATGCATGCCTAGCTGCTAGAGCTATTGTAGAACTTTCAAGGCAATATTATGTTGATGGTAGTGATACATGCCACTTAGTTTTCAAGAATGAAAGGTTGGAACATGGGCAATCATTTTCTTGAGATGGTAATGGTAATTTTTCTGTTGGCAGGCAGTATTGGAACATAAAATTTAAGGATGCTACCTCTACTGCTCAAGCAGCGGCTAAGTTTGCAGAACATGCAAGCCTAGCTGCCAGAGCTGTTGTAGAACTTTCAAGGCAATATTGTGTTGATGATGGTGGTTCATGCCACTTAGGTTTCAAGGATGAAAGGTTGGAACATGGGCAATCATTTCCTAGAGATGGTAATGGTAATTTTTCTATTGGCAGGCAGAATTGGAACATGAAATTTAAGGATGCTACCTTTGCTGCTCAAGCAGCAGCTGAGTTTGCAGAACATGCAAGCCTAGCTGCCAGAGCTTTTGTTGAACTTTCAAGGCAATATTGTGTTGATGATGGTGGTTCATGCCACTTAGGTTTCAAGGATAAAAGGTTGGCACATGGTCAATTATTTCCTGGACATGGTAAATTTTCTATTGACAGACAGAATTGGAACATGAAATTTAAGGATGCTACCTCTGCTGCTCAAGCAGCGACTGAGTTTTCAGAACATGCACGCCTAGCTACAAGAGCTGTTGTAGAACATTCAAGGCAATATTGTGTTGATGTTGGTGGTTCATGTAACTTATGTTTCAAGGATGAAAGGTTGGAACATGGGCAAGCATTTCCTGGAGATAGTAATGTTAATTTTTCTATTGTCAAGCAGAATTGGAATATGAAATTTAAGGTTGCTACCTCTGCTGCTCAAGCAGCGGCTGAGTTTGCAGAACATGCAAGCCTAGCTGCCAGAGCTGTTGTAGAACTTTCAAGGCATTATTGTGTTGATGATGGTGGTTCATGCCACTTAGGTTTTAAGGATAAAACGTTGGAACATGGGCAATCATTTCCTTGAGATGGTAATGGTAATTTTTCTATTGGCAGGCAGTATTGGAACATGAAATTTAAGCATACTACCTCTGCTGCTCAAGCAGCGGCTGAGTTTGGAGAACATGCAAGCCTAGCTTCCAGAGCTATTGGGGAACTTTCAAGGTAATATTGTGTTGATGATGATGGTTCATGCCACTTAGGTTTCAAGGATAAAAGGTTGGCACATGGTCAATCATTTCCTGGAGATGGTAAATTTTCTATTGACAGGAAGAATTGGAACATGAAATTTAAGGATGCTACCTCTGCTGCTCAAGCAGCGGCTGAGTTTGCAGAACATGCAAGCCTAGCTGCCAGAGCTGTTGTAGAACTTTCAAGGAAATATTGTGTTGATGATGGTGGTTCATGCCACTTAAGATTCAAGGATGAAAGGTTGGAACATGGGCAATCATATCCTGGAGATGGTAATGGTAATATTTATATTGGCAGGCAGAATTGAAACATGAAATTTAAGGTTGCTACCTCTGCTGCTCAAGCAGCGGCTGAGTTTGGAGAACATGCAAGCCTAGCTGCCAGAGCTGTTGGAGAACTTTCAAGGCAATATTGTGTTGATGATGGTGGTTCATGCCACTTAGGTTTCAAGGATGAAAGGTTGGAGCATGGTCAATCATTTCCTGGAGATGGTAATGGTAATTTTTCTATTGGCAGGCAGAATTGGAACATGAAATTTAAGGATGCTACCTCTGCTGCTCAAGCAGAGACTGAGTTTGCAGAATATGCAAGCCTAGCTGCCAGAGCTGTTGTCAAACTTTCAAGGCAATATTATGTTGATGATGATGGTTCATGCCACTTAGTTTTCAAGGATGAAAGGTTGAAACATGGGCAATCATTTCCATGAGGTGGTAATGGTAATTTTTCTGTTGGAAGGCAGAATTGGAACATGAAAATTAAGGATGCTACCTCTACTGCTCAAGTAGCGACTGAGTTTGCAGAACATGCATGCCTAGCTGCTAGAGCTATTGTAGAACTTTCAAGGCAATATTATGTTGATGGTAGTGATACATGCCACTTAGTTTTCAAGAATGAAAGGTTGGAACATGGGCAATCATTTTCTTGAGATGGTAATGGTAATTTTTCTGTTGGCAGGCAGTATTGGAACATAAAATTTAAGGATGCTACCTCTACTGCTCAAGCAGCGGCTAAGTTTGCAGAACATGCAAGCCTAGCTGCCAGAGCTGTTGTAGAACTTTCAAGGCAATATTGTGTTGATGATGGTGGTTCATGCCACTTAGGTTTCAAGGATGAAAGGTTGGAACATGGGCAATCATTTCCTAGAGATGGTAATGGTAATTTTTCTATTGGCAGGCAGAATTGGAACATGAAATTTAAGGATGCTACCTTTGCTGCTCAAGCAGCAGCTGAGTTTGCAGAACATGCAAGCCTAGCTGCCAGAGCTTTTGTAGAACTTTCAAGGCAATATTGTGTTGATGATGGTGGTTCATGCCAATTAGGTTTCAAGGATAAAAGGTTGGCACATGGTCAATCATTTCCTGGACATGGTAAATTTTCTATTGACAGGCAGAATTGGAACATGAAATTTAAGGATGCTACCTCTGCTGCTCAAGCAGCGACTGAGTTTTCAGAACATGCACGCCTAGCTACAAGAGCTGTTGTAGAACATTCAAGGCAATATTGTGTTGATGTTGGTGGTTCATGTAACTTATGTTTCAAGGATGAAAGGTTGGAACATGGGCAAGCATTTCCTGGAGATAGTAATGTTAATTTTTCTATTGTCAAGCAGAATTGGAATATGAAATTTAAGGTTGCTACCTCTGCTGCTCAAGCAGCGGCTGAGTTTGCAGAACATGCAAGCCTAGCTGCCAGATCTGTTGTAGAACTTTGAAGGCATTATTGTGTTGATGATGGTGGTTCATGCCACTTAGGTTTTAAGGATAAAACGTTGGAACATGGGCAATCATTTCCTTGAGATGGTAATGGTAATTTTTCTATTGGCAGGCAGTATTGGAACATGAAATTTAAGCATACTACCTCTGCTGCTCAAGCAGCGGCTGAGTTTGGAGAACATGCAAGCATAGCTTCCAGAGCTGTTGGGGAACTTTCAAGGTAATATTGTGTTGATGATGATGGTTCATGCCACTTAGGTTTCAAGGATAAAAGGTTGGCACATGGTCAATCATTTCCTGGAGATGGTAAATTTTCTATTGACAGGCAGAATTGGAACATGAAATTTAAGGATGCTACCTCTGCTACCCAAGCAGCGACTGAGTTTTCAGATCATGCACGCCTAGCTGCAAGAGCTGTTGTAGAACATTCAAGGCAATATTATGTTGATGTTGGTGGTTCATGCAACTTAAGTTTCAAGGATGAAAGGTTGGAACATGGGCAAGCATTTCCTGGAGATGGTAATGGTAATTTTTCAGTTGGCAGGAAGAATTGGAACATGAAATTTAAGGATGCTACCTCTGCTGCTCAAGAAGCGACTGAGTTTGCAGAACATGCAAGCCTAGCTGCCAGAGCTGTTGTCAAACTTTCAAGGCAATATTGTGTTGATCATGATGGTTCATGCCACTTAGTTTTCAAGGATGAAAGCTTGGAACATAGGCAATCATTTCCTTGAGGTGGTAATGGTAATTTTTCTGTTGGCAGGCAGAATTGGAACATGAAAATTAAGGATGCTACCTCTGCTGCTCAAGTAGCGACTGAGATTGCAGAACATGCAAGCCTAGTTGCCAGAGCTGTTGTAGAACTTTCAAGGCAATATTTTGTTGATGGTAGTGGTACATGCCACTTAGTTTTTAAGAATGAAAGGTTGGAACATGGGCAATCATTTCCTTGAGGTAGTAATGGTAATTTTTCTGTTGGCAGGCAGAATTGGAACATGAAAATTAAGGATGCTACCTCTGCTGCTCAAGTAGCAACTGAGTTTGCAGAACATGCAAGCCTAGCTGCCAGAGCTGTTGTAGAACTTTCAAGGCAATATTGTGTTGATGGTAGTGTTACATGCCACTTAGTTTTCAAGAATGAAATGTTAGAACATGGGCAATCATTTCCTTGAGATGGTAATGGTAATTTTTTTGTTAGCAAGCAGTATTGGAACATAAAATTTAAGGATGCTACCTCTACTGCTCAAGCAGCGGCTAAGTTTGCAGAACATGCAAGCCTAGCTGCCAGAGCTGTTGTAGAACTTTCAAGGCAATATTGTGTTGATGATGGTGGTTCATGTCACTTAGGTTTCAAGGATGAAAGGTTGGAACATGGGCAATCATTTCCTGGAGATGGTAATGGTAATTTTCCTATTGGCAGGCAGAATTGGAACAAGAAATTTAAGGATGCTACCTTTGTTGCTCAAGCAGCAGCTAAGTTTGCAGAACATGCAAGCCTAGCTGCCAGAGCTGTTGTAGAACTGTAAAGGAAATATTGTGTTGATGATGGTGGTTCATACCACTTAGGTTTCAAGGATAAAAGGTTGGCACATGGTCAATCATTTCCTGGAGAAGGTAAATTTTCTATTGACAGGCAGAATTGGAACATGAAATGTAAGGATACTACCTCCGCTGCTCAAGCAGCGTCTGAGTTTTCAGAACATGCACGCCTAGCTGCAAGAGCTGTTGTAGAACTTTCAAGGCAATATTGTGTTGATGATGGTGGTTCATGCCACTTAAGTTTCAAGGATCAAAGGTTGGAACATGGGCAAGCATTTCCGGGAGATAGTACTGTTAATTTTTCTATTGGCAAGCAGAATTGGAATATGAAATTTATGATTGCTACCTCTGCTGCTCAAGCAGCGACTGAGTTTGCAGAATATGCAAGCCTAGCTGCCAGATCTGTTGTAGAACTTTAGAGGCATTATTGTGTTGATGATGGTGGTTCATGCCACTTAGTTTTCAAGGATGAAAGGTTGGAACATGGGCAATCATTTCCTTGAGGTGGTAATGGTAATTTTTCTGTTGGCAGGCAGAATTGGAACATGAAAATTAAGGATGCTACCTCTGCTGCTCAAGTAGCGACTGAGTTTGCAGAACATGCAAGCCTAGCTGCCAGAGCTATTGTAGAACTTTCAAGGCAATATTTTTTTGATGGTAGTGGTACATGCCACTTAGTTTTTAAGAATGAAAGGTTGGAACATGGGCAATCATTTCCTTGAGGTGGTAATGGTAATTTTTCTGTTGGCAGGCAGAATTGGAACATGAAAATTAAGGATGCTACCTCTGCTGCTCAAGTAGCAACTGAGTTTGCAGAACATGCAAGCCTAGCTGCCAGAGCTGTTGTAGAACTTTCAAGGCAATATTGTGTTGATGGTAGTGTTACATGCCACTTAGTTTTCAAGAATGAAATGTTAGAACATGGGCAATCATTTCCTTGAGATGGTAATGGTAATTTTTTTGTTAGCAAGCAGTATTGGAACATAAAATTTAAGGATGCTACCTCTACTGCTCAAGCAGCGGCTAAGTTTGCAGAACATGCAAGCCTAGCTGCCAGAGCTGTTGTAGAACTTTCAAGGCAATATTGTG
This sequence comes from Nicotiana tabacum, assembly GCF_000715075.1. Taxonomy (NCBI): domain Eukaryota; kingdom Viridiplantae; phylum Streptophyta; class Magnoliopsida; order Solanales; family Solanaceae; genus Nicotiana; species Nicotiana tabacum. The sequence continues at coordinate 934,619 of NW_027438242.1, forward strand.
CTGATGATGGTGGTTCATGCCACTTAGGTTTCAAGGATGAAAGGTTGGAACATGGGCAATCATTTCCTGGAGATGGTAATGGTAATTTTCCTATTGGCAGGCAGAATTGGAACATGAAATTTAAGGATGCTACCTTTGTTGCTCAAGCAGCAGCTAAGTTTGCAGAACATGCAAGCCTAGCTGCCAGAGCTATTGTAGAACTTTAAAGAAAATATTGTGTTGATGATGGTGGTTCATACCACTTAGGTTTCAAGGATAAAAGGTTGGCACATGGTCAATCATTTCCTGGAGAAGGTAAATTTTCTATTGACAGGTAGAATTGGAACATGAAATGTAAGGATGCTACCTCCGCTGCTCAAGCAGCGGCTGAGTTTTCAGAACATGCACGCCTAGCTGCAAGAGCTGTTGTAGAACTTTCAAGGCAATATTGTGTTGATGATGGTGGTTCATGCCACTTAAGTTTCAAGGATCAAAGGTTGGAACATGGGCAAGCATTTCCGGGAGATAGTACTGTTAATTTTTCTATTGGCAAGCAGAATTGGAATATGAAATTTATGATTGCTACCTTTGCTGCTCAAGCAGCGACTGAGTTTGCAGAACATGCAAGCCTAGCTGCCAGATCTGTTGTAGAACTTTAGAGGCATTATTGTGTTGATGATGGTGGTTCATGCCACTTAGTTTTCAAGGATGAAAGGTTGGAACATGGGCAATCATTTCCTTGAGGTGGTAATGGTAATTTTACTGTTGGCAAGCAGAATTGGATCATGAAAATTAAGGATGCTACCTCTGCTGCTCAAGTAGCAACTGAGTTTGCAGAACATCCAAGCCTAGCTGCCAGAGCTGTTGTTGAACTTTCAAGGCAATATTGTGTTGATGGTAGTGTTACATGCCAATTAGTTTTCGAGAATGAAATGTTAGAACATGGGCAATCATTTCCTTGAGATGGTAATGGTAATTGTTCTGTTGACAAGCAGTATTGGAACATAAAATTTAAGGATGCTGCCTCTACTGCTCAAGCAGCGGCTAAGTTTGCAGAACATGCAAGCCTAGCTGCCAGAGCTGTTGTAGAACTTTGAAGGGAAGATTGTGTTAATGATGGTGGTTCATGCCACTTAGGTTTCAAGGATGAAAGGTTGGAACATGGGCAATCATTTCCTGGAGATGGTAAAGGTAATTTTTCTATTGGCAGGCAGAATTGGAACATGAAATTTAAGGATGCTACCTTTGTTGCTCAAGCAGCAGCTAAGTTTGCAGAACATGCACGCCTAGCTGCCAGAGCTGTTGTAGAACTTTAAAGGAAATATTGTGTTGATGATGGTGGTTCATGCCACTTAGGTTTCAAGGATAAAAGGTTGGAACATGGGCAATCATTTCCTTGAGATGGTAATGGTAATTTTTCTATTGGCAGGCAGTATTGGAACATGAAATTTATGGATGCTACCTCTGCTGCTCAAGCAGCGGCTGAGTTTTCAGAACATGCACGCCAAGCTGCAAGAGTTGTTGTAGAACTTTCAAGGCAATATTGCATTGATGATGGTGGTTCATGCCACTTAAGTTTCAAGGATGAAAGGTTGGAACATGGGCAAGCATTTCCTGGAGATAGTAATGTTAATTTTTCTATTGTCAAGCAGAATTGGAATATGAAATTTAAGGTTGCTACCTCTGCTGCTCAAGCAGCGGCTGAGTTTGCAGAACATGCAAGCCTAGCTGCCAGAGCTGTTGTAGAACTTTCAAGGCATTATTGTGATGATGATAGTGGTTCATGCCACTTAGGTTTCAAGGATAAAAGGTTGGAACATGGGCAATCATTTCCTTGAGATGGTAATGGTAATTTTTCTATTGGCAGGCAGTATTGGAACATGAAATTTAAGGATGCTACCTCTGCTGCTCAAGTAGTGGCTGAGTTTTCAGAACATGCACGCCTAGCTGCAAGAGCTGTTGTAGAACTTCCAAGGCAATATTGTGTTGATGTTGGTGGTTCATGCAACTTAAGTTTCAAGGATGAAAGGTTGGAACATGGGCAAGCATTTCCTGGAGATGGTAATGGTAATTTTTCAGTTGGCAGGCAGAATTGGAACATGAAGTTTAAGGATGCTACTTGTGCTGCTCAAGAAGCGACTGAGTTTTCAGAACATGCACGCCTAGCTGCAAGAGCTGTTGTAGAACATTCAAGGCAATATTGTGTTGATGTTGGTGGTTCATGCAACTTAACTTTCAAGGATGAAAGGTTGGAACATGGGCAAGCATTTCCTGGAGATAGTAATGTTAATTTTTCTATTGTCAAGCAGAATTGGAATATGAAATTTAAGGTTGCTACCTCTGCTGCTCAAGCAGCGGCTGAGTTTGCAGAACATGCAAGCCTAGCTGCCAGAGCTGTTGTAGAACTTTCAAGGCAATATTTTGTTGATGGTAGTGGTACATGCCACTTATTTTTTAAGAATGAAAGTATGGAACATGGGCAATCGTTTCCTTGAGGTGGCAATGGTAATTTTTCTGTTGGCAGGCAAAATTGGAACATGAAAATTAAGGATGCTACCTCTGCTGCTCAAGTAGCGACTGAGTTTGCAGAACATGCAAGCCTAGCTGCCAGAGCTATTGTAGAACTTTCAAGGCAATATTTCGTTGATGGTAGTGGTACATGCCACTTAGTTATCAAGAATGTAATGTTAGAACATGGGCAATCATTTCCTTGAGATGGTAATGGTAATTTTTCTATTGGCAGGCAGTATTGGAACATAAAATTTAAGGATGCCACCTCTACTGCTCAAGTAGCGGCTAAGTTTGCAGAACATGCAAATCTAACTGCCAGAGCTGTTGTAGAACTTTCAAGGCAATATTGTGTTGATGATGGTGGTTCATGCCACTTAGGTTTCAAGGATGAAAGGTTGGAACATGGGCAATCATTTCATGGAGATGGTAATGGTAATTTTTCTATTGGCGGGCAGAATTGGAACATGAAATTTAAGGATGCTACCTTTGCTGCTCAAGCAGCAGCTGAGTTTGCAGAACATGCAAGCCTAGCTGCCAGAGCTGTTGTAGAACTTTCAAGGCAATAATGTTTTGATGATGGTGGTTCATGCCACTTAGGTTTCAAGGATAAAAGGTTGGCACATGGTCAATCATTTCCTGGAGATGGTAAATTTTCTATTGACAGGCAGAATTGGAACATGAAATTTAAGGATGCTACCTCTGCTACCCAAGCAGCGACTGAGTTTTCAGAACATGCACGCCTAGCTACAAGAGCTATTTGAGAACTTTCAAGGCAATATTGTGTTGATGATGGTGGTTCATGCCACTTAAGTTTCAAGGATGAAAGGTTGGAACATGGGCAAGAATTTCCTAGAGATAGTACTGTTAATTTTTCTATTGGCAAGCAGAATTGGAATATGAAATTTAAGGTTGATACCTCTGCTGCTCAAGCAGCGGCTGAGTTTGCAGAACATGCAAGCCTAGCTGCCAGATCTATTGTAGAACTTTCAAGGCATTATTGTGTTGATGATAGTGGTTCATGCCACTTAGGTTTTAAGTATAAAAGGTTGGAACATGGGCAATCGTTTCCTTGAGATGGTAATGGTAATTTTTCTATTGGCAGGCAGTATTGGAACATGAAATTTAAGGATGCTACCTCTGCTGCTCAAGCAGCGGCTGAGTTTGGAGAACATGCAAGCCTAGCTTCCAGAGCTGTTGGGGAACTTTAAAGGCAATATTGTGTTGATGATGGTGGTTCATGCCACTTAGGTTTCAAGGATGAAAGGTTGGAACATGGGCAATCATTTCCTGGAGATGGTAATGGTAATTTTTCTGTTGGCAGGCAGAATTGGAACATGAAATTTAAGGATGCTACCTCTGCTGCTCAAGCAGGGGCTAAGTTTGCAGAACATGCAAGCCTAGCTGCCAGAGCTGTTGTAGAACTTCCAAGGCAATATTGTGTTGATGATGGTGGTTCATGCCACTTAGGTTTCAAGGATGAAAGGTTGGAACATGGGCAATCATTTCCTGGAGATGGTAATGGTAAGTTTTCTACTGGCAGGCAGAATTGGAACATGAAATTTAAGGATGCTACCTCTGCTGCTCAAACAGCGGCTGAGTTTGCAAATCATGCAAGCCTAGCTGTCAGAGTTGTTGTCAAACTTTCAAGGCAATATTTTGTTGATGATGATGGTTCATGCCACTTAGTTTTCAAGGATGAAAGGTTGGAACATGGGCAATCATTTCCTTGAGGTGGTAATGGTAATTTTTCTGTTGGAAGGCAGAACTGGAACATGAAAATTAAGGATGCTACCTCTATTGCTCAAGTAGCGACTAAGTTTGCAGAACATGCAAGCCTAGCTGCCAGAGCTGTTGTAGAACTTTCAAGGCAACATTGTGTTGATGGTAGTGGTACATGCCACCTAGTTTTCAAGAATGAAAGGTTGGAACATGGGCAATCATTTCCTTGAGATGGTAATGGTAATTTTTTTGTTGGCAGGCAGTATTTGAACATAAAATTTAAGGATGCTACCTCTACTGCTCAAGCAGCGGCTAAGTTTGCAGAACATGCAAGCCTAGCTGCCAGAGCTATTGCAGAACTTTCAAGGCAATATTGTGTTGATGATGGTGGTTCATGCCACTTAGATTTCAAAGATGAAAGGTTGGAACATGGGCAATCATTTCCTGGAGATGGTAATGGTAATTTTTCTATTGGTAGGCAGAATTGGAACATGAAATTTAAGGATGCTACCTTTGCTGCTCAAGCAGCAGCTGAGTTTGCAGAACATGCAAGCCTAGCTGCCAGAGCTTTTGTAGAACTTTAAAGGCAATATTGTGTTGATGATGGTGGTTCATGCCACTTAGGTTTCAAGGATAAAAGGATGGCACATGGTCAATCATTTCCTAGAGATGGTGAATTTTCTATTGACAGGCAGAATTGGAACATGAAATTTAAGGATGCTACCTCTGCTGCTCAAGCAGCGACTGAGTTTTCAGAACATGCACGTCTAGCTGCAAGAGCTGTTGTAGAACATTCAAGGCAATATTGTGTTGATGTTGGTGGTTCATGCAACTTAAGTTTCAAGGATGAAAGGTTGGAACATGGGCAAGCATTTCCTGGAGATAGTAATGTTAATTTTTCTATTGTCAAGAAGAATTGGAATATGAAATTTAAGGTTGCTACCTCTGCTGCTCAAGCAGCGGCTGAGTTTGCAGAACATGCAAGCCTAGCTGCCAGAGCTGTTGTACAACTTTCAAGGCATTATTGTGTTGATGATGGTGGTTCATGCCACTTAGGTTTCAAGGATAAAAGGTTGGAACATGGGCAATCATTTCCTTGAGGTGGTAATGGTAATTTTTCTGTTGGCTGGCAGAATTGGAATATGAAAATTAAGGATGCTACCTCTGCTGCTCAAGTAGCGACTGAGTTTGCAGAACATGCAAGCCTAGCTGCCAGAGCTGTTGTAGAACTTTCAAGGCAATATTTTGTTGATGGTAGTGGTACATGCCACTTAGTTTTTAAGAATGAAAGGTTGGAACATGGGCAATCATTTCCTTTAGGTGGTAATGGTAATTTTTCTGTTGGCAAGCAGAATTGGAACATGAAAATTAAGGATGCTACCTCTGCTGCTCAAGTAGCGACTGAGTTTGCAGAACATACAAGCCTAGCTGCCAGAGCTGTTGTAGAACTTTCAGGGCAATATTGTGTTGATGATGATGGTTCATGCCACTTAGGTTTCAAGGATGAAAGGTTGGAACATGGGCAATCATTTCCTTGAGGTGGTAATGGTAATTTTTCTGTTGGCAGTCAGAATTGGAACATGAAAATTAAGGATGCTACCTCTGCTGCTCAAGTAGCGGCTGAGTTTGCAGAACATGCAAGCCTAGCTACAAAAGCTATTATAGAACATTCAAGGCAATATTGTGTTGATGATGGTGGTTCATTCCACTTAGGTATCAAGGATGAAGGGTTGGAACATAGGCAAGCATTTCTTGGAGTTGGTAATGTTAATTCTTTTGTTGGCAAGTAGAATTGGAACATGAAATTTAAGGAAGCTACCTCTGCTGCTCAAGCAGCGGCAGAGTTTGCAGAACATGCAAGCCTAGCTGCCAGAGCTGTTGTAGAACTTTCAAGAAAATGTTGTGTTGATGATGGTGGTTCATGCCACTTAGGTTTCAAGGATGAAAGGTTGGAACATGGGCAATCATATCCTGGAGATGGTAATGGTAATATTTATATTGGCAGGCAGAATTGAAACATGAAATTTAAGGATGCTACCTCTGCTGCTCAAGCAGCGGCTGAGTTTGGAGAACATGCAAGCCTAGCTGCCAGAGCTGTTGGAGAACTTTCAAGGCAATATTGTGTTGATGATGGTGGTTCATGCCACTTAGGTTTCAAGGATGAAAGGTTGGAACATGGTCAATCATTTCCTAGAGATGGTAATGGTAATTTTTCTATTAGCAGGCAGAATTGGAACATGAAATTTAAGGATGCTACCTTTGTTGCTCAAGCAGCAACTGAGTTTGCAGAAAATGCAAGCCTAGCTGCCAGAGCTGTTGTAGAACTTTAAAGGAAATATTGTGTTGATGATGGTTGTTCATGCCACTTAGGTTTCATGGATAAAAGGTTGGCACATGGTCAATCATTTCCTGGAGATGGTAAATTTTTATTGACAGGCAGAATTGGAACATGAAATTTTAGGATGCTACCTCTGCTGCTCAAGCAGCGACTGAGTTTTCAGAACATGCACGCCTAGCTGCAAGAGCTGTTGTAGAACATTCAAGGCAATATTCTGTTGATGTTGGTGGTTCATGCAACTTAAGTTTCAAGGATGAAAGGTTGGAACATGGGCAAGCATTTCCTGGAGATGGCACTGTTAATTTTTCTATTGTCAAGCAGAATTGGAACATGAAATTTAAGGTTGCTACCTCTGCTGCTCAAGCAGCAGCTGAGTTTGCAGAACATGCAAGCCTAGCTGCAAGAGCTGTTGTAGAACTTTCAAGGCATTATTGTGTTGATGATGGTGGTTCATGCCACTTAGGCTTCAAGGATAAAAGGTTGGAACATGGGCAAGCATTTCCTGGAGATGGTAATGGTAATTTTTCAGTTGGCAGGCAGAATTGGAACATGAAATTTAAGGATGCTACCTCTGCTGCTCAAGAAGCGACTGAGTTTGCAGAGCATGCAGGCCTAGCTGCCAGAGCTATTGTATAACTTTCAAGGCAATATTTTATTGATGGTAGAGGTACATGCCACTTAGTTTTTAAGAATGAAAGGTTGGAACATGGGCAATCATTTCCTTGAGGTGGTAATGGTAATTTTTCTGTTGGCAGGCAGAATTGGAACATGCAAATTAAGGATGCTACATCTGCTGCTCAAGTAGCGACTGAGTTTGCAGAACATGCAAGCCTAGTTGCCAGAGCTGTTGTAGAACTTTCAAGGCAATATTGTGTTGATGGTAGTGGTACATGCCACTTAGTTTTCAAGAATGAAATGTTAGAACATGGGCAATCTTTTCCTTGAGGTGGTAATGGTAATTTTTCTGTTGGCAAGCAGTATTGGAACATAAAATTTAAGGATGCTACCTCTACTACTCAAGCAGGGGCTAAGTTTGCAGAACATGCAAGCCTAGCTGCCAGAGCTATTGTAGAACTTCCAAGGCAATATTATGTTGATGATGGTGGTTCATGCCACTCAGGTTTCAAGGATGAAAGGTTGGAACATGGGCAATCATTTCCTGGAGATGGTAATGGTAATTTTTCTATTGGCAGGCAGAGTTGGAACATGAAATTTAAGGATGCTACCTTTGTTGCTCAAGCAGCAGCAAAGTTTGCAGAACATGCAAGCCTAGCTACCAGAGCTGTTGTAGAACTTTAAAGGCAATATTGTGTTGATGATGGTGGTTCATGCCACTTAGGTTTCAAGGATAAAAGGTTGGCACATGGTAAATCATTTCCTGGAGATGGTAAATTTTCTATTGACAGGCAGAATTGGAACACGAAATTTAAGGATGCTACCTCTGCTGCTCAAGCAGCGGCTGAGTTTTCAGAACATGCACGCCTAGCTGCAAGAGCTGTTATAGAACTTTCAAGGCAATATTGTGTTGATGTTGGTGGTTCATGCAACTTAAGTTTCAAGGATGAAAGGTTGGAACATAGGCAAGCATTTCCTGGAGATGGTAATGGTAATTTTTCAGTTGGCAGGCAGAATTGGAACATCAAATTTAAGGATTCTACCTCTGCTGCTCAAGAAGCGACTGAGTTTGCAGAACATGCAAGCCTAGCTGCCAGAGCTGTTGTAGAACTTTCAAGGCAATATTGTGTTGATGATGATGGTTCATGCCGCATAGTTTTCAAGGATGAATGGTTGGAACATGGGCAATCATTTCCTTGAGGTGGTAATGGTAATTTTTCTGTTGGCAGGCAGAATTGGAACATGAAAATTAAGGATGCTACCTCTGCTGCTCAAGTAGCGACTGAGTTTGCAGAACATGCAAGCCTAGCTGCCAGAGCTATTGTAGAACTTTCAAGGCAATATTTTTTTGATGGTAGTGGTACATGCCACTTAGTTTTTAAGAATGAAAGGTTGGAACATGGGCAATCATTTCCTTGAGGTGGTAATGGTAATTTTTCTGTTGGCAGGCAGAATTGGAACATGAAAATTAAGGATGCTACCTCTGCTGCTCAAGTAGCGACTGAGTTTGCAGAACATGCAAGCCTAGCTGCCAGAGCTGTTGTAGAACTTTCAAGGCAATATTGTGTTGATGGTAGTGGTACATGCCACTTAGTTTTCAAGAATGAAATGTTAGAACATGGGCAATCATTTCCTTGAGATGGTAATGGTAATTTTTCTGTTGGCAAGCAGTATTGGAACATAAAATTTAAGGATGCTACCTCTACTGCTCAAGCAGGGGCTAAGTTTGCAGAACATGCAAGCCTAGCTGCCAGAGCTATTGTAGAACTTCCAAGGCAATATTATGTTGATGATGGTGGTTCATGCCACTCAGGTTTCAAGGATGAAAGGTTGGAACATGGGCAATCATTTCCTGGAGATGGTAATGGTAATTTTTCTATTGGCAGGCAGAGTTGGAACATGAAATTTAAGGATGCTACCTTTGTTGCTCAAGCAGCAGCTAAGTTTGCAGAACATGCAAGCCTAGCTACCAGAGCTGTTGTAGAACTTTAAAGGCAATATTATGTTGATGATGGTGGTTCATGCCACTTAAGTTTCAAGGATAAAAGGTTGGAACATGGGCAATCATTTCCTGGAGATGGTAATGGTAATTTTTCTGTTGGCAGGCAGAATTGGAACATGAAAATTAAGGATGCTACCTCTGCTGCTCAAGCAAGGGCTGAGTTTGCATAACATGCAAGCCTAGCTGCCAGAGCTGTTGTAGAACTTCCAAGGCAATATTGTGTTGATGATGGTGGTTCATGCCACTTAGGTTTCAAGGATGAAAGGTTGGAACATGGGCAATCATTTCCTGGAGATGGTAATGGTAATTTTTCTATTGGCAGGCAGAGTTGGAACATGAAATTTAAGGATGCTACCTTTGTTGCTCAAGCAGCAGCTAAGTTTGCAGAACATGCAAGCCTAGCTACCAGAGCTGTTGTAGAACTTTAAAGGCAATATTGTGTTGATGATGGTGGTTCATGCCACTTAGGTTTCAAGGATAAAAGGGTGGAACATGGGCAATCATTTCCTAGAGATGGTAATGGTAATTCTTCTGTTGGCAGGCAGAATTGGAACATGAAATTTAAGGATGCTACCTCTGCTGCTCAAGCAGCGGCTGAGTTTGCAGAACATTAAAGCCTAACTGCCAGAGCTATTGTAGAACTTTAAAGGCAATATTGTGGTTATGATGGTTGTTCATGCCACTTAGTTTTCAAGGATGAAAGGTTGGAATACGGGCAATCATTTCTTGGAGATGGTAATGGTAATTTTTCTATTGGCAGGCAGAGTTGGAACATGAAATTTAAGGATGCTACCTTTGTTGCTCAAGCAGCAGCTAAGTTTGCAGAACATGCAAGCCTAGCTACCAGAGCTGTTGTAGAACTTTAAAGGCATTATTGTGTTGATGATGGTGGTTCATGCCACTTAGGTTTCAAGGATAAAAGGTTGGAACATGGGCAATCATTTCCTTGAGATGGTAATGGTAATTTTTCTATTGGCAGGCAGTATTGGAACACGAAATTTAAGGATGCTACCTCTGCTGCTCAAGCAGCGGCTGAGTTTTCAGAACATGCACGCCTAGCTGCAAGAGCTGTTATAGAACTTTCAAGGCAATATTGTGTTGATGTTGGTGGTTCATGCAACTTAAGTTTCAAGGATGAAAGGTTGGAACATAGGCAAGCATTTCCTGGAGATGGTAATGGTAATTTTTCAGTTGGCAGGCAGAATTGGAACATCAAATTTAAGGATTCTACCTCTGCTGCTCAAGAAGCGACTGAGTTTGCAGAACATGCAAGCCTAGCTGCCAGAGCTGTTGTAGAACTTTCAAGGCAATATTGTGTTGATGATGATGGTTCATGCCGCATAGTTTTCAAGGATGAATGGTTGGAACATGGGCAATCATTTCCTTGAGGTGGTAATGGTAATTTTTCTGTTGGCAGGCAGAATTGGAACATGAAAATTAAGGATGCTACCTCTGCTGCTCAAGTAGCGACTGAGTTTGCAGAACATGCAAGCCTAGCTGCCAGAGCTATTGTAGAACTTTCAAGGCAATATTTTTTTGATGGTAGTGGTACATGCCACTTAGTTTTTAAGAATGAAAGGTTGGAACATGGGCAATCATTTCCTTGAGGTGGTAATGGTAATTTTTCTGTTGGCAGGCAGAATTGGAACATGAAAATTAAGGATGCTACCTCTGCTGCTCAAGTAGCGACTGAGTTTGCAGAACATGCAAGCCTAGCTGCCAGAGCTATTGTAGAACTTTCAAGGCAATATTTTTTTGATGGTAGTGGTACATGCCACTTAGTTTTTAAGAATGAAAGGTTGGAACATGGGCAATCATTTCCTTGAGGTGGTAATGGTAATTTTTCTGTTGGCAGGCAGAATTGGAACATGAAAATTAAGGATGCTACCTCTGCTGCTCAAGTAGCGACTGAGTTTGCAGAACATGCAAGCCTAGCTGCCAGAGCTGTTGTAGAACTTTCAAGGCAATATTGTGTTGATGGTAGTGGTACATGCCACTTAGTTTTCAAGAATGAAATGTTAGAACATGGGCAATCATTTCCTTGAGATGGTAATGGTAATTTTTCTGTTGGCAAGCAGTATTGGAACATAAAATTTAAGGATGCTACCTCTACTGCTCAAGCAGGGGCTAAGTTTGCAGAACATGCAAGCCTAGCTGCCAGAGCTGTTGTAGAACTTCCAAGGCAATATTGTGTTGATGATGGTGGTTCATGCCACTTAGGTTTCAAGGATGAAAGGTTGGAACATGGGCAATCATTTCCTGGAGATGGTAATGGTAATTTTTCTATTGGCAGGCAGAGTTGGAACATGAAATTTAAGGATGCTACCTTTGTTGCTCAAGTAGCAGCTAAGTTTGCAGAACATGCAAGCCTAGCTACCAGAGCTGTTGTAGAACTTTAAAGGCAATATTGTGTAGATGATGGTGGTTCATGCCACTTAGGTTTCAAGGATAAAAGGGTGGAACATGGGCAATCATTTCCTAGAGATGGTAATGGTAATTCTTCTGTTGGCAGGCAGAATTGGAACATGAAATTTAAGGATGCTACCTCTGCTGCTCAAGCAGCGGCTGAGTTTGCAGAACATTAAAGCCTAACTGCCAGAGCTATTGTAGAACTTTAAAGGCAATATTGTGGTTATGATGGTTGTTCATGCCACTTAGTTTTCAAGGATGAAAGGTTGGAATATGGGCAATCATTTCTTGGAGATGGTAATGGTAATTTTTCTATTGGCAGGCAGAGTTGGAACATGAAATTTAAGGATGCTACCTTTGTTGCTCAAGCAGCAGCTAAGTTTGCAGAACATGCAAGCCTAGCTACCAGAGCTGTTGTAGAACTTTAAAGGCATTATTGTGTTGATGATGGTGGTTCATGCCACTTAGGTTTCAAGGATAAAAGGTTGGAACATGGGCAATCATTTCCTTGAGATGGTAATGGTAATTTTTCTATTGGCAGGCAGTATTGGAACACGAAATTTAAGGATGCTACCTCTGCTGCTCAAGCAGCGGCTGAGTTTTCAGAACATGCACGCCTAGCTGCAAGAGCTGTTATAGAACTTTCAAGGCAATATTGTGTTGATGTTGGTGGTTCATGCAACTTAAGTTTCAAGGATGAAAGGTTGGAACATAGGCAAGCATTTCCTGGAGATGGTAATGGTAATTTTTCAGTTGGCAGGCAGAATTGGAACATCAAATTTAAGGATTCTACCTCTGCTGCTCAAGAAGCGACTGAGTTTGCAGAACATGCAAGCCTAGCTGCCAGAGCTGTTGTAGAACTTTCAAGGCAATATTGTGTTGATGATGATGGTTCATGCCGCATAGTTTTCAAGGATGAATGGTTGGAACATGGGCAATCATTTCCTTGAGGTGGTAATGGTAATTTTTCTGTTGGCAGGCAGAATTGGAACATGAAAATTAAGGATGCTACCTCTGCTGCTCAAGTAGCGACTGAGTTTGCAGAACATGCAAGCCTAGCTGCCAGAGCTATTGTAGAACTTTCAAGGCAATATTTTTTTGATGGTAGTGGTACATGCCACTTAGTTTTTAAGAATGAAAGGTTGGAACATGGGCAATCATTTCCTTGAGGTGGTAATGGTAATTTTTCTGTTGGCAGGCAGAATTGGAACATGAAAATTAAGGATGCTACCTCTGCTGCTCAAGTAGCGACTGAGTTTGCAGAACATGCAAGCCTAGCTGCCAGAGCTGTTGTAGAACTTTCAAGGCAATATTGTGTTGATGGTAGTGGTACATGCCACTTAGTTTTCAAGAATGAAATGTTAGAACATGGGCAATCATTTCCTTGAGATGGTAATGGTAATTTTTCTGTTGGCAAGCAGTATTGGAACATAAAATTTAAGGATGCTACCTCTACTGCTCAAGCAGGGGCTAAGTTTGCAGAACATGCAAGCCTAGCTGCCAGAGCTGTTGTAGAACTTCCAAGGCAATATTGTGTTGATGATGGTGGTTCATGCCACTTAGGTTTCAAGGATGAAAGGTTGGAACATGGGCAATCATTTCCTGGAGATGGTAATGGTAATTTTTCTATTGGCAGGCAGAGTTGGAACATGAAATTTAAGGATGCTACCTTTGTTGCTCAAGTAGCAGCTAAGTTTGCAGAACATGCAAGCCTAGCTACCAGAGCTGTTGTAGAACTTTAAAGGCAATATTGTGTAGATGATGGTGGTTCATGCCACTTAGGTTTCAAGGATAAAAGGGTGGAACATGGGCAATCATTTCCTAGAGATGGTAATGGTAATTCTTCTGTTGGCAGGCAGAATTGGAACATGAAATTTAAGGATGCTACCTCTGCTGCTCAAGCAGCGGCTGAGTTTGCAGAACATTAAAGCCTAACTGCCAGAGCTATTGTAGAACTTTAAAGGCAATATTGTGGTTATGATGGTTGTTCATGCCACTTAGTTTTCAAGGATGAAAGGTTGGAATATGGGCAATCATTTCTTGGAGATGGTAATGGTAATTTTTCTATTGGCAGGCAGAGTTGGAACATGAAATTTAAGGATGCTACCTTTGTTGCTCAAGCAGCAGCTAAGTTTGCAGAACATGCAAGCCTAGCTACCAGAGCTGTTGTAGAACTTTAAAGGCATTATTGTGTTGATGATGGTGGTTCATGCCACTTAGGTTTCAAGGATAAAAGGTTGGAACATGGGCAATCATTTCCTTGAGATGGTAATGGTAATTTTTCTATTGGCAGGCAGTATTGGAACACGAAATTTAAGGATGCTACCTCTGCTGCTCAAGCAGCGGCTGAGTTTTCAGAACATGCACGCCTAGCTGCAAGAGCTGTTATAGAACTTTCAAGGCAATATTGTGTTGATGTTGGTGGTTCATGCAACTTAAGTTTCAAGGATGAAAGGTTGGAACATAGGCAAGCATTTCCTGGAGATGGTAATGGTAATTTTTCAGTTGGCAGGCAGAATTGGAACATCAAATTTAAGGATTCTACCTCTGCTGCTCAAGAAGCGACTGAGTTTGCAGAACATGCAAGCCTAGCTGCCAGAGCTGTTGTAGAACTTTCAAGGCAATATTGTGTTGATGATGATGGTTCATGCCGCATAGTTTTCAAGGATGAATGGTTGGAACATGGGCAATCATTTCCTTGAGGTGGTAATGGTAATTTTTCTGTTGGCAGGCAGAATTGGAACATGAAAATTAAGGATGCTACCTCTGCTGCTCAAGTAGCGACTGAGTTTGCAGAACATGCAAGCCTAGCTGCCAGAGCTATTGTAGAACTTTCAAGGCAATATTTTTTTGATGGTAGTGGTACATGCCACTTAGTTTTTAAGAATGAAAGGTTGGAACATGGGCAATCATTTCCTTGAGGTGGTAATGGTAATTTTTCTGTTGGCAGGCAGAATTGGAACATGAAAATTAAGGATGCTACCTCTGCTGCTCAAGTAGCGACTGAGTTTGCAGAACATGCAAGCCTAGCTGCCAGAGCTGTTGTAGAACTTTCAAGGCAATATTGTGTTGATGGTAGTGGTACATGCCACTTAGTTTTCAAGAATGAAATGTTAGAACATGGGCAATCATTTCCTTGAGATGGTAATGGTAATTTTTCTGTTGGCAAGCAGTATTGGAACATAAAATTTAAGGATGCTACCTCTACTGCTCAAGCAGGGGCTAAGTTTGCAGAACATGCAAGCCTAGCTGCCAGAGCTGTTGTAGAACTTCCAAGGCAATATTGTGTTGATGATGGTGGTTCATGCCACTTAGGTTTCAAGGATGAAAGGTTGGAACATGGGCAATCATTTCCTGGAGATGGTAATGGTAATTTTTCTATTGGCAGGCAGAGTTGGAACATGAAATTTAAGGATGCTACCTTTGTTGCTCAAGCAGCAGCTAAGTTTGCAGAACATGCAAGCCTAGCTACCAGAGCTGTTGTAGAACTTTAAAGGCAATATTGTGTTGATGATGGTGGTTCATGCCACTTAGGTTTCAAGGATAAAAGGTTGGCACATGGTCAATCATTTCCTGGAGATGGTAAATTTTCTATTGACAGGCAGAATTGGAACATGAAATTTGAGGATGCTACCTCTGTTGCTCAAGCAGCGACTGAGTTTTCAGAACATGCACGCCTAGCTGCAAGAGCTATTGTAGAACATTCAAGGCAATATTGTGTTGATGTTGGTGGTTCATGCAACTTAAGTTTCAAGGATGAAAGGTTGGAACATGGGCAAGAATTTCCTGGAGATAGTAATGTTAATTTTTCTGGTTGCAAGCAGAATTGGAACATGAAATTTAAGGATGCTACCTCTGCTGCTCAAGCAAGGGCTGAGTTTGCAGAACATGCAAGCCTAGCGGCCAGAGATGTTGTAGAACTTTCAAGGCATTATTGTGTTGATGATGGTGGTTCATGCCACTTAGGTTTCAAGGATAAAAGGTTGGAACATGGGCAATCATTTCTTTGAGATGGTAATGGTAATTTTTCTATTGGTAGGCAGTATTGGAACATGAAATTTAAGGATGCTACCTCTGCTGCTCAAGCAGCGGCTGAGTTTTCAGAACATGCACGCCTAGCTGCAAGAGCTGTTATAGAACTTTCAAGGCAATATTGTGTTGATGTTGGTGGTTCATGCAACTTAAGCTTCAAGGATGAAAGGTTGGAACATGGGCAAGCATTTCCTGGAGATGGTAATGGTAATTTACAGTTGGCAGGCAGAATTGGAACATAAAATTTAAGGATGCTACCTCTGCTGCTCAAGAAACGACTGAGTTTGCAGAATATGCAAGCCTAGCTGCCAGAGCTGTTGTCAAACTTTCAAGGCAATATTGTGTTGATGATGATGGTTCATGCCACTTAGTTTTCAAGGATGAAAGGTTGGAACATGGGAAATCATTTCCTTGAGGTGGTAATGGTAATTATTCTATTGGCAGGCAGAATGGGAACATGAAAATTAAGGATGCTACCTCTGCTGCTCAAGTAGCGACTGAGTTTGCAGAACATGCAAGCCTAGCTGCCAGAGCTGTTGTAGAACTTTCAAGGCAATATTGTGTTGATGGTAGTGGTACATGCCACATAGTTTTCAAGAATGAAATGTTAGAACATGGGCAATCATTTCCTTGAGATGGTAATGGTAATTTTTCGGTTGGCAGGCAGTATTGGAACATAAAATTTAAGGATGCTACCTCTACTGCTCAAGTAGCGGCTAAGTTTGCAGAACATGCAAGCCTAGCTGCCAGAGTTGTTGTAGAACTTTCAAGGCAATATTGTGTTGATGATGGTGGTTCAAGCCACTTAGGTTTCAAGGATGAAAGGTTGGAACATGGGCAATCATTTCCTGGAGATGGTAATGGTAATTTTTCTATTGGCGGGAAGAATTGGAACATGAAATTTAAGGATGCTACCTTTGCTACTCAAGCAGCAGCTGAGTTTGCAGAACATGCAAGCCTAGCTGCCAGAGCTGTTGTAGAACTTTCAAGGCAATAATGTGTTGATGATGGTAGTTCATGCCACTTAGGTTTCAAGGATAAAAGGTTGGCACATAGTCAATCATTTCCTGGAGATGGTAAATTTTCAATTGACAGGCAGAATTGGAACATGAAATTTGAGGATGCAACCTCTGTTGCTCAAGCAGCGACTGAGTTTTCAGAACATCCACGCCTAGCTGCAAGAGCTATTGTAGAACATTCAAGGCAATATTGTGTTGATGTTGGTGGTTCATGCAACATAAGTTTCAAGGATGAAAGATTGGAACATGGGCAAGCATTTCCTGGAGATAGTAATGTTAATTTTTCTGGTTGCAAGCAGAATTGGAACATGAAATTTAAGGATGCTACCTCTGCTGCTCAAGCAAGGGCTGAGTTTGCAGAACATGCAAGCCTAGCAGCCAGAGCTGTTGTAGAACTTTCAAGGCATTATTATGTTGATGATGGTGGTTCATGCCACTTAGGTTTCAAGGATAAAAGGTTGGAACATGGGCAATCATTTCCTTGAGATGGTAATGGTAATTGTTCTATTGGCAGGCAGTATTGGAACATGAAATTTAAGGATGCTACCTCTGCTGCTCAAGCAGCGGCTGAGTTTTCAGAACATACACGCCTAGCTGCAAGAGCTGTTATAGAACTTTCAAGGCAATATTGTGTTGATGTTGGTGGTTCATGCAACTTAAGCTTCAAGGATGAAAGGTTGGAACATGGGCAAGCATTTCCTGGAGATGGTAATGGTAATTTTTCAGTTGGCAGGCAGAATTGGAACATAAAATTTAAGGATGCTACCTCTGCTGCTCAAGTAGCGACTGAGTTTGCAGAACATGCAAGCCTAGCTGCCAGAGCTGTTGTAGAACTTTCAAGGCAATATTGTGTTGATGGTAGTGGTACATGCCACATAGTTTTCAAGAATGAAATGTTAGAACATGGGCAATCATTTCATTGAGATGGTAATGGTAATTTTTTGGTTGGCAAGCAGTATTGGAACATAAAATTTAAGGATGCTACCTCTGGTGCTCAAGTAGCGGTTGAGTTTGCAGAACAAGCAAGCCTAGCTACAAAAGCTATTGTAGAACTTTCAAGGCAATATTGAGTTGATGATGGTGGTTCATTCCACTTAGGTTTCAAGGATGAAAGGTTGGAACATGGGCAAGCATTTCCTGGAGATGGTAATGGTAATTTTCTATTGGCAGGCACAATTGGAACATGAAATTTAAGGATGCTACCTCTGCTGCGAAGGCAGCGGCTGAATTTGTAGAACATGCAAGCCTTGCTGCCAGATCTGTTGTAGAACTTTCAAGGCAATATTGTGTTGATGATGATGGTTCATGCCACTTAGGTTTCAAGGATGAAAGGTTGGAACATGGGCAATCATTTCCTTGAGATGGTAATGGTAATTTTCTATTGGCAGGCACAATTGGAACATGAAATTTAAGGATGCTACCTCTGCTGCGCAGGCAGCGGCAGAGTTTTCAGAACATGCAAGCCTAGCTGCCAGAGCTGTTGGAGAACTTTCAAGGCAATATTGTGTTGATGATGGTGGTTCATTCCACTTAGGTTTCAAGGATGAAAGGTTGGAACATGGGCAATCATTTCCTTGAGATGGTAATGGTAATTTTTCTGTTGGCAGGCAGTATTGGAACATGAAATTTAAGGATGCTACCTCTGCTGCTCAAGCAGTGGCTGAGTTTGGAGAACATGCAAGCCTAGCTGCCAGAGCTGTTGTAGAACTTTCAAGGCAATATTGTGTTGATGATGATGGTTCATGCCACTTAGTTTTCAAGGATGAAAGGTTGGAACATGGGCAATCATTTCCTCGAGGTGGTAATGGTAATTTTTCTGTTGGCAGGCAGAATTGGAACATGAAAATTAAGGATGCTACCTTTGATGCTCAAGCAGCGGCTGAGTTTGGAGAACATGCAAGCCTAGCTGCCAGAGTTGTTGTAGAACTTTCAAGGCAATATTTTGTTGATAGTAGTGGTACATGCCACTTAGTTTTTAAGAATGAAAGGTTGGAACATGGGAAAAAATTTCCTTGTGGAGGTAATGGTAATTTTTCTGTTGGCAGGCAGAATTGGAACATGAAAATTAAGGATGCTACCTCTGCTGCTCAAGCAGCGGCTGAGTTTGGAGAACATGCAAGCCTAGCTGCCAGAGCTATTGGGGAGCTTTCAAGGCAATATTGTGTTGATGATGGTGGTTCATGCCACTTAGGTTTCAAGGATGAAAGGTTGGAACATGGTCAATCATTTCCTGGATATGGTAATGGTAATTTTTCTATTGGCATGCAGAATTGGAACATGAAAATTAAGGATGCTACCTCTGCTGCTCAAGCAAGGGCTGAGTTTGCAGAACATGCAAGCCTAGCTGCCAGAGCTGTTGTAGAACTTTCAAGGCAATATTGTGTTGATGATGGTGGTTCATGCCACATATGTTTCAAGGATAAAAGGTTGGAACATGGGCAATCATTTCCTTGAGGTGGTAATGGTAATTTTTCTGTTGGCAGGCAGAATTGGAACATGAAAATTAAGGATGCTACCTCTGCTGCTCAACTAGCGGCTGAGTTTACAGAACATGCAAGCCTAGCTACAAAAGCTATTGTAGAACTTTCAAGGCAATATTGTGTTGATGATGGTGGTTCATTCCACTTAGGTTTCAAGGATGAAAGGTTGGAACATGGGCAATCATTTCCTTGAGGTGGTAATGGTAATTTTTCTGTTGGCAGGCAGAATTGGAACATGAAAATTAAGGATGCTACCTCTGCTGCTCAAGCAAGGGCTGAGTTTGCATAACATGCAAGCCTAGCTGCCAGAGCTGTTGTAGAACTTTCAAGGCAATATTGTGTTGATGATGGTGGTTCATGCCACTTAGGTTTCAAGGATAAAAGGTTGGAACATGGGCAATCATTTCCTTGAGGTGGTAATGGTAATTTTTCTTTTGGCAGGCAGAATTGGAACATGAAAATTAAGGATGCTACCTCTGCTGCTGAAGTAGCGGTTGAGTTTGCAGAACATGCAAGCCTAGCTACAAAAGCTATTGTAGAACTTTCAAGGCAATATTGTGTTGATGATGGTGGTTCATTCCACTTAGGTTTCAAGGATGAAAGGTTGGAATATGGGCAAGCATTTCCTGGAGATGGTAATGTTAATTTTTCTGTTGGCAAGCAGAATTGGAACATGAAATTTAAGGATGCTACCTCTGCTGCTCAAGCAAGGGCTGAGTTTGCAGAACATGCAAGCCTAGCTGCCAGAGCTGTCGTAGAACTTTCAAGGCAATATTGTGTTGATGATGGTGGTTCATGCCACTTAGGTTTCAAGGATGAAAGGTTGGAATATGGGCAATCATTTCCTTGAGATGGTAATGGTAGTTTTTCTATTGGCAGGCAGTATTGGAAAATGAAATTTAAGGATGCTACCTCTGCTGCTCAAGCAGCGGCCGAGTTTGGAGAACATGCAAGCCTAGCTGCCAGAGCTGTTGGGGAACTTTCAAGGCAATATTGTGTTGATGATGGTGGTTCATTCCACTTAGGTTTCAAGGATGAAAGGTTGGAACATGGGCAATCATTTCCTTGAGGTGGTAATGGTAATTTTTCTGTTGGCAGGCAGAATTGGAACATGAAAATTAAGGATGCTACCTCTGCTGCTCAAGCAAGGGCTGAGTTTGCATAACATGCAAGCCTAGCTGCCAGAGCTGTTGTAGAACTTTCAAGGCAATATTGTGTTGATGATGGTGGTTCATGCCACTTAGGTTTCAAGGATAAAAGGTTGGAACATGGGCAATCATTTCCTTGAGGTGGTAATGGTAATTTTTCTTTTGGCAGGCAGAATTGGAACATGAAAATTAAGGATGCTACCTCTGCTGCTCAAGTAGCGGTTGAGTTTGCAGAACATGCAAGCCTAGCTACAAAAGCTATTGTAGAACTTTCAAGTCAATATTGTGTTGATGATGGTGGTTCATTCCACTTAGGTTTCAAGGATGAAAGGTTGGAATATGGGCAAGCATTTCCTGGAGATGGTAATGTTAATTTTTCTGTTGGCAAGCAGAATTGGAACATGAAATTTAAGGATGCTACCTCTGCTGCTCAAGCAAGGGCTGAGTTTGCAGAACATGCAAGCCTAGCTGCCAGAGCTGTCGTAGAACTTTCAAGGCAATATTGTGTTGATGATGGTGGTTCATGCCACTTAGGTTTCAAGGATGAAAGGTTGGAATATGGGCAATCATTTCCTTGAGATGGTAATGGTAGTTTTTCTATTGGCAGGCACAATTGGAACATGAAATTTAAGGATGCTACCTCTGCTGCTCAAGCAGCGGCCGAGTTTGGAGAACATGCAAGCCTAGCTGCCAGTGCTGTTGGGGAACTTTCAAGGCAATATTGTGTTGATGATGGTGGTTCATTCCACTTAGGTTTCAAGGATGAAAGGTTGGAACATGGGCAATCATTTCCTTGAGATGGTAATGGTAATTTTTCTGTTGGCAGGCAGTATTGGAACATGAAATTTAAGGATGCTACCTCTGCTGCTCAAGCAGTGGCTGAGTTTGGAGAACATGCAAGCCTAGCTGCCAGAGCTGTTGTAGAACTTTCAAGGCAATATTGTGTTGATGATGATGGTTCATGCCACTTAGGTTTCAAGGATAAAAGGTTGGAACATGGGCAATCATTTCCTTGAGGTGGTAATGGTAATTTTTCTGTTGGCAGGCAGAATTGGAACATGAAAATTAAGGATGCTACCTCTGCTGCTCAAGCAGCGGCTGAGTTTGGAGAACATGCAAGCCTAGCTGCCAGAGCTATTGGGGAACTTTCAAGGCAATATTGTGTTGATGATGGTGGTTCATGCCACTTAGGTTTCAAGGATGAAAGGTTGGAACATGGTCAATCATTTCCTGGATATGGTAATGGTAATTTTTCTATTGGCATGCAGAATTGGAACATGAAAATTAAGGATGCTACCTCTGCTGCTCAAGCAAGGGCTGAGTTTGCAGAACATGCAAGCCTAGCTGCCAGAGCTGTTGTAGAACTTTCAAGGCAATATTGTGTTGATGATGGTGGTTCATGCCACTTAGGTTTCAAGGATGAAAGGTTGGAATATGGGCAATCATTTCCTTGAGATGGTAATGGTAGTTTTTCTATTGGCAGGCAGTATTGGAAAATGAAATTTAAGGATGCTACCTCTGCTGCTCAAGCAGCGGCCGAGTTTGGAGAACATGCAAGCCTAGCTGCCAGAGCTGTTGGGGAACTTTCAAGGCAATATTGTGTTGATGATGGTGGTTCATTCCACTTAGGTTTCAAGGATGAAAGGTTGGAACATGGGCAATCATTTCCTTGAGGTGGTAATGGTAATTTTTCTGTTGGCAGGCAGAATTGGAACATGAAAATTAAGGATGCTACCTCTGCTGCTCAAGCAAGGGCTGAGTTTGCATAACATGCAAGCCTAGCTGCCAGAGCTGTTGTAGAACTTTCAAGGCAATATTGTGTTGATGATGGTGGTTCATGCCACTTAGGTTTCAAGGATAAAAGGTTGGAACATGGGCAATCATTTCCTTGTGGAGGTAATGGTAATTTTTCTGTTGGCAGGCAGAATTGGAACATGAAAATTAAGGATGCTACCTCTGCTGCTCAAGCAGCGGCTGAGCTTGGAGAACATGCAAGCCTAGCTGCCAGAGCTATTGGG
The DNA here is from genome assembly GCF_000715075.1 of Nicotiana tabacum. Taxonomy (NCBI): domain Eukaryota; kingdom Viridiplantae; phylum Streptophyta; class Magnoliopsida; order Solanales; family Solanaceae; genus Nicotiana; species Nicotiana tabacum. Next base: position 956,889 of record NW_027438242.1, read on the forward strand.
GAACTTTCAAGGCAATATTGTGTTGATGATGGTGGTTCATGCCACTTAGGTTTCAAGGATGAAAGGTTGGAACATGGTCAATCATTTCCTGGATATGGTAATGGTAATTTTTCTATTGGCATGCAGAATTGGAACATGAAAATTAAGGATGCTACCTCTGCTGCTCAAGCAAGGGCTGAGTTTGCAGAACATGCAAGCCTAGCTGCCAGAGCTGTTGTAGAACTTTCAAGGCAATATTGTGTTGATGATGGTGGTTCATGCCACATATGTTTCAAGGATAAAAGGTTGGAACATGGGCAATCATTTCCTTGAGGTGGTAATGGTAATTTTTCTGTTGGCAGGCAGAATTGGAACATGAAAATTAAGGATGCTACCTCTGCTGCTCAACTAGCGGCTGAGTTTACAGAACATGCAAGCCTAGCTACAAAAGCTATTGTAGAACTTTCAAGGCAATATTGTGTTGATGATGGTGGTTCATTCCACTTAGGTTTCAAGGATGAAAGGTTGGAACATGGGCAATCATTTCCTTGAGGTGGTAATGGTAATTTTTCTGTTGGCAGGCAGAATTGGAACATGAAAATTAAGGATGCTACCTCTGCTGCTCAAGCAAGGGCTGAGTTTGCATAACATGCAAGGCTAGCTGCCAGAGCTGTTGTAGAACTTTCAAGGTAATATTGTGTTGATGATGGTGGTTCATGCCACTTAGGTTTCAAGGATAAAAGGTTGGAACATGGGCAATCATTTCCTTGAGGTGGTAATGGTAATTTTTCTGTTGGCAGGCAGAATTGGAAAATGAAAATTAAGGATGCTACCTCTGCTGCTCAAGCAAGGGCTGAGTTTGCATAACATGCAAGCCTAGCTGCCAGAGCTGTTGTAGAACTTTCAAGGTAATATTGTGTTGATGATGGTGGTTCATGCCACTTAGGTTTCAAGGATAAAAGGTTGGAACATGGGCAATCATTTCCTTGAGGTGGTAATGGAAATTTTTCTGTTGGCAGGCAGAATTGGAACATGAAAATTAAGGATGCTACCTCTGCTGCTCAAGCAGCGGCTGAGTTTGGAGAACATGCAAGCCTAGCTGCCAGAGCTATTGGGGAACTTTCAAGGCAATATTGTGTTGATGATGGTGGTTCATGCCACTTAGGTTTCAAGGATGAAAGGTTGGAACATGGTCAATCATTTCCTTGTGGAGGTAATGGTAATTTTTCTGTTGGCAGGCAGAATTGGAACATGAAAATTAAGGATGCTACCTCTGCTGCTCAAGCAGCGGCCGAGTTTGGAGAACATGCAAGCCTAGCTGCCAGAGCTGTTGGGGAACTTTCAAGGCAATATTGTGTTGATGATGGTGGTTCATTCCACTTAGGTTTCAAGGATGAAAGGTTGGAACATGGGCAATCATTTCCTTGAGGTGGTAATGGTAATTTTTCTGTTGGCAGGCAGAATTGGAACATGAAAATTAAGGATGCTACCTCTGCTGCTCAAGCAAGGGCTGAGTTTGCATAACATGCAAGCCTAGCTGCCAGAGCTGTTGTAGAACTTTCAAGGCAATATTGTGTTGATGATGGTGGTTCATGCCACTTAGGTTTCAAGGATAAAAGGTTGGAACATGGGCAATCATTTCCTTGAGGTGGTAATGGTAATTTTTCTTTTGGCAGGCAGAATTGGAACATGAAAATTAAGGATGCTACCTCTGCTGCTCAAGTAGCGGTTGAGTTTGCAGAACATGCAAGCCTAGCTACAAAAGCTATTGTAGAACTTTCAAGGCAATATTGTGTTGATGATGGTGGTTCATTCCACTTAGGTTTCAAGGATGAAAGGTTGGAACATGGGCAATCATTTCCTTGAGGTGGTAATGGTAATTTTTCTGTTGGCAGGCAGAATTGGAACATGAAAATTAAGGATGCTACCTCTGCTGCTCAAGCAAGGGCTGAGTTTGCATAACATGCAAGCCTAGCTGCCAGAGCTGTTGTAGAACTTTCAAGGCAATATTGTGTTGATGATGGTGGTTCATGCCACTTAGGTTTCAAGGATAAAAGGTTGGAACATGGGCAATCATTTCCTTGTGGAGGTAATGGTAATTTTTCTGTTGGCAGGCAGAATTGGAACATGAAAATTAAGGATGCTACCTCTGCTGCTCAAGCAGCGGCTGAGCTTGGAGAACATGCAAGCCTAGCTGCCAGAGCTATTGGGGAACTTTCAAGGCAATATTGTGTTGATGATGGTGGTTCATGCCACTTAGGTTTCAAGGATGAAAGGTTGGAACATGGTCAATCATTTCCTGGATATGGTAATGGTAATTTTTCTATTGGCATGCAGAATTGGAACATGAAAATTAAGGATGCTACCTCTGCTGCTCAAGCAAGGGCTGAGTTTGCAGAACATGCAAGCCTAGCTGCCAGAGCTGTTGTAGAACTTTCAAGGCAATATTGTGTTGATGATGGTGGTTCATGCCACATATGTTTCAAGGATAAAAGGTTGGAACATGGGCAATCATTTCCTTGAGGTGGTAATGGTAATTTTTCTGTTGGCAGGCAGAATTGGAACATGAAAATTAAGGATGCTACCTCTGCTGCTCAACTAGCGGCTGAGTTTACAGAACATGCAAGCCTAGCTACAAAAGCTATTGTAGAACTTTCAAGGCAATATTGTGTTGATGATGGTGGTTCATTCCACTTAGGTTTCAAGGATGAAAGGTTGGAACATGGGCAATCATTTCCTTGAGGTGGTAATGGTAATTTTTCTGTTGGCAGGCAGAATTGGAACATGAAAATTAAGGATGCTACCTCTGCTGCTCAAGCAAGGGCTGAGTTTGCATAACATGCAAGGCTAGCTGCCAGAGCTGTTGTAGAACTTTCAAGGTAATATTGTGTTGATGATGGTGGTTCATGCCACTTAGGTTTCAAGGATAAAAGGTTGGAACATGGGCAATCATTTCCTTGAGGTGGTAATGGTAATTTTTCTGTTGGCAGGCAGAATTGGAAAATGAAAATTAAGGATGCTACCTCTGCTGCTCAAGCAAGGGCTGAGTTTGCATAACATGCAAGCCTAGCTGCCAGAGCTGTTGTAGAACTTTCAAGGTAATATTGTGTTGATGATGGTGGTTCATGCCACTTAGGTTTCAAGGATAAAAGGTTGGAACATGGGCAATCATTTCCTTGAGGTGGTAATGGAAATTTTTCTGTTGGCAGGCAGAATTGGAACATGAAAATTAAGGATGCTACCTCTGCTGCTCAAGCAGCGGCTGAGTTTGGAGAACATGCAAGCCTAGCTGCCAGAGCTATTGGGGAACTTTCAAGGCAATATTGTGTTGATGATGGTGGTTCATGCCACTTAGGTTTCAAGGATGAAAGGTTGGAACATGGTCAATCATTTCCTTGTGGAGGTAATGGTAATTTTTCTGTTGGCAGGCAGAATTGGAACATGAAAATTAAGGATGCTACCTCTGCTGCTCAAGCAGCGGCTGAGTTTGGAGAACATGCAAGCCTAGCTGCCAGAGCTATTGTAGAACTTTCAAGGCAATATTGTGTTGATGATGGTGGTTCATGCCACTTAGGTTTCAAGGATAAAAGGTTGGCACATGGTCAATCATTTCCTGGAGATGGTAAATTTTCTATTGACAGGCAGAATTGGAACATGAAATTTGAGGATGCTACCTCTGTTGCTCAAGCAGCGACTGAGTTTTCAGAACATGCACGCCTAGCTGCAAGAGCTATTGTAGAACATTCAAGGCAATATTGTGTTGATGTTGGTGGTTCATGCAACCTAAGTTTCAAGGATGAAAGGTTGGAACATGGGCAAGAATTTCCTGGAGATAGTAATGTTAATTTTTCTGGTTGCAAGCAGAATTGGAACATGAAATTTAAGGATGCTACCTCTGCTGCTCAAGCAAGGGCTGAGTTTGCAGAACATGCAAGCCTAGCGGCCAGAGATGTTGTAGAACTTTCAAGGCATTATTGTGTTGATGATGGTGGTTCATGCCACTTAGGTTTCAAGGATAAAAGGTTGGAACATGGGCAATCATTTCTTTGAGATGGTAATGGTAATTTTTCTATTGGCAGGCAGTATTGGAACATGAAATTTAAGGATGCTACCTCTGCTGCTCAAGCAGCGGCTGAGTTTTCAGAACATGCACGCCTAGCTGCAAGAGCTGTTATAGAACTTTCAAGGCAATATTGTGTTGATGTTGGTGGTTCATGCAACTTAAGCTTCAAGGATGAAAGGTTGGAACATGGGCAAGCATTTCCTGGAGATGGTAATGGTAATTTTCAGTTGGCAGGCAGAATTGGAACATAAAATTTAAGGATGCTACCTCTGCTGCTCAAGAAACGACTGAGTTTGCAGAATATGCAAGCCTAGCTGCCAGAGCTGTTGTCAAACTTTCAAGGCAATATTGTGTTGATGATGATGGTTCATGCCACTTAGTTTTCAAGGATGAAAGGTTGGAACATGGGAAATCATTTCCTTGAGGTGGTAATGGTAATTATTCTGTTGGCAGGCAGAATGGGAACATGAAAATTAAGGATGCTACCTCTGCTGCTCAAGTAGCGACTGAGTTTGCAGAACATGCAAGCCTAGCTGCCAGAGCTGTTGTAGAACTTTCAAGGCAATATTGTGTTGATGGTAGTGGTACATGCCACATAGTTTTCAAGAATGAAATGTTAGAACATGGGCAATCATTTCCTGGAGATGGTAATGATAATTTTTCTGTTGGCAGGCAGAATTGGAACATGAAATTTAAGGATGCTACCTCTACTGCTCATGCTGCGGCTGAGTTTTACGAACATGCAAGCCTAGCTGCCAGAGCTGTTGTAGAACTTTCAAGGCAATATTGTGTTGATGATGGTGGTTCAAGCCACTTAGGTTTCAAGGATGAAAGGTTGGAACATGGGCAATCATTTCCTGGAGATGGTAATGGTAATTTTTCTATTGGCGGGAAGAATTGGAACATGAAATTTAAGGATGCTACCTTTGCTACTCAAGCAGCAGCTGAGTTTGCAGAACATGCAAGCCTAGCTGCCAGAGCTGTTGTAGAACTTTCAAGGCAATAATGTGTTGATGATGGTAGTTCATGCCACTTAGGTTTCAAGGATAAAAGGTTGGCACATAGTCAATCATTTCCTGGAGATGGTAAATTTTCAATTGACAGGCAGAATTGGAACATGAAATTTGAGGATGCAACCTCTGTTGCTCAAGCAGCGACTGAGTTTTCAGAACATCCACGCCTAGCTGCAAGAGCTATTGTAGAACATTCAAGGCAATATTGTGTTGATGTTGGTGGTTCATGCAACATAAGTTTCAAGGATGAAAGATTGGAACATGGGCAAGCATTTCCTGGAGATAGTAATGTTAATTTTTCTGGTTGCAAGCAGAATTGGAACATGAAATTTAAGGATGCTACCTCTGCTGCTCAAGCAAGGGCTGAGTTTGCAGAACATGCAAGCCTAGCAGCCAGAGCTGTTGTAGAACTTTCAAGGCATTATTATGTTGATGATGGTGGTTCATGCCACTTAGGTTTCAAGGATAAAAGGTTGGAACATGGGCAATCATTTCCTTGAGATGGTAATGGTAATTGTTCTATTGGCAGGCAGTATTGGAACATGAAATTTAAGGATGCTACCTCTGCTGCTCAAGCAGCGGCTGAGTTTTCAGAACATACACGCCTAGCTGCAAGAGCTGTTATAGAACTTTCAAGGCAATATTGTGTTGATGTTGGTGGTTCATGCAACTTAAGCTTCAAGGATGAAAGGTTGGAACATGGGCAAGCATTTCCTGGAGATGGTAATGGTAATTTTTCAGTTGGCAGGCAGAATTGGAACATAAAATTTAAGGATGCTACCTCTGCTGCTCAAGTAGCGACTGAGTTTGCAGAACATGCAAGCCTAGCTGCCAGAGCTGTTGTAGAACTATCAAGGCAATATTGTGTTGATGGTAGTGGTACATGCCACATAGTTTTCAAGAATGAAATGTTAGAACATGGGCAATCATTTCATTGAGATGGTAATGGTAATTTTTTGGTTGGCAAGCAGTATTGGAACATAAAATTTAAGGATGCTACCTCTACTGCTCAAGCAGGGGCTAAGTTTGCAGAACATGCAAGCCTAGCTGCCAGAGCTGTCATAGAACTTTCAAGGCAATATTGTGTTGATGATGGTGGTTCATGCCACTTAAGTTTCAAGGATGAAAGGTTGGAACATGGGCAAGCATTTCCTGGAGATAGTACTGTTAATTTTTCTATTGGCAAGCAGAATTGGAATATGAAATTTAAGGATTCTACCTTTGTTGCTCAAGCAGCAGCTAAGTTTGCAGAACATGCAAGCCTAGCTACCAGAGCTGTTGTAGAACTTTAAAGGCATTATTGTGTTGATGATGGTGGTTCATGCCACTTAGGTTTCAAGGATAAAAGGTTGGAACATGGGCAATCATTTCCTTGAGATGGTAATGGTAATTTTTCTATTGGCAGGCAGTATTGGAACACGAAATTTAAGGATGCTACCTCTGCTGCTCAAGCAGCGGCTGAGTTTTCAGAACATGCACGCCTAGCTGCAAGAGCTGTTATAGAACTTTCAAGGCAATATTGTGTTGATGTTGGTGGTTCATGCAACTTAAGTTTCAAGGATGAAAGGTTGGAACATAGGCAAGCATTTCCTGGAGATGGTAATGGTAATTTTTCAGTTGGCAGGCAGAATTGGAACATCAAATTTAAGGATTCTACCTCTGCTGCTCAAGAAGCGACTGAGTTTGCAGAACATGCAAGCCTAGCTGCCAGAGCTGTTGTAGAACTTTCAAGGCAATATTGTGTTGATGATGATGGTTCATGCCGCATAGTTTTCAAGGATGAATGGTTGGAACATGGGCAATCATTTCCTTGAGGTGGTAATGGTAATTTTTCTGTTGGCAGGCAGAATTGGAACATGAAAATTAAGGATGCTACCTCTGCTGCTCAAGTAGCGACTGAGTTTGCAGAACATGCAAGCCTAGCTGCCAGAGCTATTGTAGAACTTTCAAGGCAATATTTTTTTGATGGTAGTGGTACATGCCACTTAGTTTTTAAGAATGAAAGGTTGGAACATGGGCAATCATTTCCTTGAGGTGGTAATGGTAATTTTTCTGTTGGCAGGCAGAATTGGAACATGAAAATTAAGGATGCTACCTCTGCTGCTCAAGTAGCGACTGAGTTTGCAGAACATGCAAGCCTAGCTGCCAGAGCTGTTGTAGAACTTTCAAGGCAATATTGTGTTGATGGTAGTGGTACATGCCACTTAGTTTTCAAGAATGAAATGTTAGAACATGGGCAATCATTTCCTTGAGATGGTAATGGTAATTTTTCTGTTGGCAAGCAGTATTGGAACATAAAATTTAAGGATGCTACCTCTACTGCTCAAGCAGGGGCTAAGTTTGCAGAACATGCAAGCCTAGCTGCCAGAGCTGTTGTAGAACTTCCAAGGCAATATTGTGTTGATGATGGTGGTTCATGCCACTTAGGTTTCAAGGATGAAAGGTTGGAACATGGGCAATCATTTCCTGGAGATGGTAATGGTAATTTTTCTATTGGCAGGCAGAGTTGGAACATGAAATTTAAGGATGCTACCTTTGTTGCTCAAGCAGCAGCTAAGTTTGCAGAACATGCAAGCCTAGCTACCAGAGCTGTTGTAGAACTTTAAAGGCAATATTGTGTTGATGATGGTGGTTCATGCCACTTAGGTTTCAAGGATAAAAGGTTGGCACATGGTCAATCATTTCCTGGAGATGGTAATGGTAAATTTTCTATTGACAGGCAGAATTGGAACATGAAATTTAAGGATGCTACCTCTGCTACTCAAGAAGCGACTGAGTTTGCAGAACATGCAAGCCGAGCTGCCAAAGATGTTGTCAAACTTTCAAGGCAATATTGTGTTGATGATGATGGTTCATGCCACTTAGTTTTCAAGGATGAAAGGTTGGAACATGGGCAATCATTTCCTTGAGGTGGTAATGGTAATTTTTCTGTTGGCAGGCAGAATTGGAACACGAAAATTAAGGATGCTACCTTTGCTGCTCAAGTAGCGACTGAGTTTGCAGAACATGCAAGCCTAGCTGCCAGAGCTGTTGTAGAACTTTTAAGGCAATATTGTGTTGATGATGGTGGTTCATGCCACTTAGTTTTCAAGGATGAAAGGTTGGAACATGGGAAATCATTTCCTTGAGATGGTAATGGTAATTGTTCTGTTGGCAGGCAGAATTGGAACATGAAATTTAAGGATGCTACCTCTACTGCTCAAGCAACGACTGAGTTTGCAGAAAATGCAAGCCTAGCTGCAAGTGCTGTTGTAGAACTTTCAAGGCAATATTGTGTTGATGATGATGGTTCATGCCACTTAGGTTTCAAGGATGAAAGGTTGGAACATGGGCAATCACTTCCTTTAGATGGTAATGGTTTTTTTCTATTGGCAGGCACAATTGGAACTTGAAATTTAAGGATGCTACCTCTGCTGCGCAGGCAGCGGCTGAGTTTTCAGAATATGCAAGCCTAGCTGCCAAAGATGTTGTCAAACTTTCAAGGCAATATTGAGTTGAAGATGATTGTTCATGCCACTTAGTTTTCAATGATGAAAGGTTGGAACTTGGGCAATCATTTCCTTGAGGTGGTAATGGTAATTTTTCTATTGGCAGGCAGTATTGGAAAATGAAATTTATGGATGCTACCTCTGCTGCTCAAGCAACGGCTGAGTTTGGAGAACATGCAAGCCTAGCTTCCAGAGCTGTTGGAGAACTTTCAAGGCAATATTGTGTTGATGATGGTGGTTCATGCCACTTAGGTTTCAAGGATGAAAGGTTGGAACATGGGCAATCATTTCCTTGAGATGGTAATGGTAATTTTTCTATTGGCAGGCAGTATTGGAAAATGAAATTTATGGATGCTACCTCTGCTGCTCAAGCAACGGCTGAGTTTGGAGAACATGCAAGCCTAGCTTCCAGAGCTGTTGGAGAACTTTCAAGGCAATATTGTGTTGATGATGGTGGTTCATGCCACTTAGGTTTCAAGGATGAAAGGTTGGAACATGGGCAATCATTTCCTTGAGATGGTAATGGTAATTTTTCTATTGGCAGGCAGTATTGGAACATGAAATTTAAGGATGCTACCTCTGCTGCTCAAGCAACGGCTGAGTTTGGAGAACATGCAAGGCTAGTTGCCAGAGCTGTTGGAGAACTTTCAAGGCAATATTGTGTTGATGATGGTGGTTCATGCCACTTAGTTTTCAAGGATGAAAGGTTGGAACATGGGAAATCATTTCCTTGAGATGGTAATGGTAATTGTTCTGTTGGCAGGCAGAATTGGAACATGAAATTTAAGGATGCTACCTCTACTGCTCAAGCAGCGACTGAGTTTGCAGAAAATGCAAGCCTAGCTGCAAGTGCTGTTGTAGAACTTTCAAGGCAATATTGTGTTGATGATGATGGTTCATGCCACTTAGGTTTCAAGGATGAAAGGTTGGAACATGGGCAATCACTTCCTTTAGATGGTAATGGTTTTTTTCTATTGGCAGGCACAATTGGAACTTGAAATTTAAGGATGCTACCTCTGCTGCGCAGGCAGCGGCTGAGTTTTCAGAATATGCAAGCCTAGCTGCCAAAGATGTTGTCAAACTTTCAAGGCAATATTGAGTTGAAGATGATTGTTCATGCCACTTAGTTTTCAATGATGAAAGGTTGGAACTTGGGCAATCATTTCCTTGAGGTGGTAATGGTAATTTTTCTTTTGGCAGGAAGAATTGGAACATGAAATTTAAGGATGCTACCTCTGCTGCTCAAGAAGCGACTGAGTTTGAAGAACATGCAAGCCTAGCTACAAAAGCTGTTGTAGGACTTTCAAGGCAGCAATATTGTGTTGATGTAGTGGTTCATGCCACTTATGTTTCAAGGATGAAAGGTTGGAACATGGGCAAGCATTTCATGGAGATGGTTATGTTAATTTTACTATTGGCAAGCAGAATTGGAACATGAAATTTAAGGATGCTACCTCTGTTGGTCAAGCAGCGGCTGATTTTGCAGAACATACAAGCCTAGCAGCCAGAGCTGTTGTAGAACTTTCAAGGCAATATTGTGTTGATGATGGTGGTTCATGCCATTTAGGTTTCAAGGATGAAAGGTTGGAACATGGGCAATCATTTCCTTGAGATGGTAATGGTAATTTTTCTGTTGGCAGGCAGTATTGGAACATGAAATTTAAGGATGCTACCTCTGCTGCTCAAGCAGCGGCTGAGTTTGGAGAACATGCAAGCCTAGCTGCCAGAGCTGTTGTAGAACTTTCAAGGCAATATTGTGTTGATGATGGTGGTTCATGCCACTTAGGTTTCAAGGATGTAAGGTTGGAACATGGGCAATCATTTCCTTGAGATGGTAATGGTAATTTTCTATTTGCAGGCACAATTGGAACATGAAATTTAAGGATGCTACCTCTGCTGCGCAGGCAGCGGCTGAATTTGTAGAACATGCAAGCCTTGCTGTCAGATCTGTTGTAGAACTTTCAAGGCAATATTGTGTTGATGATGATGGTTCATGCCACTTAGGTTTCAAGGATGAAAGGTTGGAACATGGGCAATGTTTTCCTTGAGATGGTAATGGTAATTTTCTATTGGCAGGCACAATTGGAACATGAAATTTAAGGATGCTACCTCTGCTGCGCAGGCAGCGGCTGAGTTTTCAGAACATGCAAGCCTAGCTGCCAGAGCTATTGGAGAACTTTCAAGGCAATATTGAGTTGATGATGATGGTTCATGCCACTTAGTTTTCAAGGATGAAAGGTTGGAACATGGGCAATCATTTCCTTGAGATGGTAATGGTAATTTTTCTGTTGGCAGGCAGTATTGGAACATGAAATTTAAGGATGCTACCTCTGCTGCTCAAGCAGCGGTTGAGTTTGTAGAACATCCAAGCCTATCTGCCAGAGTTGTTATAGAACTTTCTAGGCAATATTGTGTTGATGGTGGTGGTTCATGCCACTTAGTTTTCAAGGATGAAAGGTTGGAACATGGGAAATCATTTCCTTGAGATGGTAATGGTAATTGTTCTGTTGGCAGGCAGAATTGGAACATGAAATTTAAGGATTCTACCTCTACTGCTCAAGCAGCAGCTGAGTTTGCAGAAAATGCAAGCCAAGCTGCCAGAGCTGTTGTAGAACTTTCAAGGCAATATTGTGTTGATGATGGTGGTTCATGCCACTTAGGTTTCAAGGATGAAAGGTTGGAACATGGGCAATCATTTCCTTGAGATGGTAATGGTAATTTTCTATTGACAGGCACAATTGGAACATGAAATTTAAGGATGCTACCTCTGCTGCGCAGGCAGCGGCTGAATTTGTAGAACATGCAAGCCTTGCTGTTAGATCTGTTGTAGAACTTTCAAGGCAATATTGTGTTGATGATGATGGTTCATGCCACTTAGATTTCAAGGATGAAAGGTTGGAACATGGGCAATCATTTCCTTGAGATGGTAATGGTAATTTTCTATTGGCAGGCACAATTGGAACATGAAATTTAAGGATGCTACCTCTGCTGCACAGGCAGCGGCTGAGTTTTCAGAACATGCAAGCCTAGCTGCCAGAGCTGTTGGAGAACTTTCAAGGAAATATTGTGTTGATGATGGTGGTTCATTCCACTTAGGTTTCAAGGATGAAAGGTTGGAACATGGGCAATTATTTCCTTGAGATGGTAATGGTAATTTTTCTGTTGGCAGGCAGTATTGGAACATGAAATTTAAGGATGCTACCTCTGTTGCTCAAGCAGCGGCTGAGTTTGGAGAACATGCAAGCCTAGCTGCCAGAGCTGTTGTAGAACTTTCAAGGCAATATTGTGTTGATGATGATGGTTCATGCCACTTAGGTTTCAAGGATGAAAGGTTGGAACATGGGCAATCATTTCCTTTAGATGGTAATGGTAATTTTCTATTGGCAGGCACAATTGGAACATGAAATTTAAGGATGCTACCTCTGCTGCGCAGGCAGCGGCTGAGTTTTCAGAACATGCAAGCCTAGCTGCCAGAGCTATTGGAGAACTTTCAAGGCAATATTGAGTTGATGATGATGGTTCATGCCACTTAGTTTTCAAGGATGAAAGGTTGGAACATGGGCAATCATTTCCTTGAGGTGGTAATGGTAATTTTTCTGTTGGCAGGCAGAATTGGAACATGAAATTTAAGGATGCTACCTTTGCTGCTCAAGAAGCGACTGAGTTTGAAGAACATGCAAGCCTAGCTACAAAAGCTGTTGTAGGACTTTCAAGGCAATATTGTGTTGATGATGATGGTTCATGCCACTTAGGTTTCAAGGATAAAAGGTTGGAACATGGGTAATCATGTCCTGGAGATGGTAAATTTTCTATTGGCAGGGAGAATTGGAACATGAAATTTAAGTTTGCTACCTCTGCTGCTCAAGCAGCGACTGAGTTTGCAGAACATGCAAGCCTAGCTGTCAGAGCTGTTTTAGAACTTTCAAGGAAATATTGTGTTGATGATGATGGTTCATGCCACTTAGGTTTCAAGGATAAAAGGTTGGAATATGGGCAATCATTTCCTCGAGATGGTAAATTTTCTATTGGCAGGCAGAATTAGAACATGAAATTTAAGGATGCTACCTCTGCTGCTCAAGAAGCGACTGAGTTTGAAGAACATGCAAGCCTAGCTACAAAAGCTGTTGTAGGACTTTCAAGGCAATATTGTGTTGATGTAGTGGTTCATGCCACTTAGGTTTCAAGGATGAAAGGTTGGAACATGGGCACGCATTTCTTGGAGATGGTAATGTTAATTTTGCTGTTGGCAAGCAGAATTGGAACATGACATTTAAGGATGCTATCTCTGCTGCTCAAGCAGCGGCTGAGTTTGGAGAACATGCAAGCCTAGCTGCCAGAGCTGTTGTAGAACTTTCAAGGCAATATTGTATTGATGATGGTGGTTCATGCCATTTAGGTTTCAAGGATGAAAGGTTGGAACATGGGCAATCATTTCCTTGAGATGGTAATGGTAATTTTTCTGTTGGCAGGCAATATTGGAACATGAAATTTAAGGATGCTACCTCTGCTGCTCAAGCAGCGGCTGAGTTTGGAGAACATGCAAGCCTAGCTGCCAGAGCTGTTGTAGAACTTTCAAGGCAATATTGCGTTGATGATGATGGTTTATGCCACTTAGGTTTCAAGGATGAAAGGTTGGAACATGGGCAATCATTTCCTGAAGATGGTAAATTTTCTATTGGCAGGCAGAATTGGAACATGAAATTTAAGGATGCTACCTCTGCTGCTCAAGCAGCGGTTGAGTTTGTAGAACATCCAAGCCTATCTGCCAGAGTTGTTATAGAACTTTCTAGGCAATATTTTGTTGATGGTGGTGGTTCATGCCACTTAGTTTTCAAGGATGACAGGTTGGAACATGGGAAATCATTTCCTTGAGATGGTAATGGTAATTGTTCTGTTGGCAGGCAGAATTGGAACATGAAATTTAAGGATTCTACCTCTACTGCTCAAGCAGCAGCTGAGTTTGCAGAAAATGCAAGCTAAGCTGCCAGAGCTATTGTAGAACTTTCAAGGCAATATTGTGTTGATGATGGTGGTTCATGCCACTTAGGTTTCAAGGATAAAAGGTTGGAACATGGGCAATCATTTCCTTGAGATGGTAATGGTAATTTTCTATTGGCAGGCACAATTGGAACATGAAATTTAAGGATGCTACCTCTGCTGCGAAGGCAGCGGCTGAATTTGTAGAACATGCAAGCCTTGCTGCCAGATCTGTTGTAGAACTTTCAAGGCAATATTGTGTTGATGATGATGGTTCATGCCACTTAGGTTTCAAGGATGAAAGGTTGGAACATGGGCAATCATTTCCTTGAGATGGTAATGGTAATTTTCTATTGGCAGGCACAATTGGAACATGAAATTTAAGGATGCTACCTCTGCTGCGCAGGCAGCGGCAGAGTTTTCAGAACATGCAAGCCTAGCTGCCAGAGCTGTTGGAGAACTTTCAAGGCAATATTGTGTTGATGATGGTGGTTCATTCCACTTAGGTTTCAAGGATGAAAGGTTGGAACATGGGCAATCATTTCCTTGAGATGGTAATGGTAATTTTTCTGTTGGCAGGCAGTATTGGAACATGAAATTTAAGGATGCTACCTCTGCTGCTCAAGCAGTGGCTGAGTTTGGAGAACATGCAAGCCTAGCTGCCAGAGCTGTTGTAGAACTTTCAAGGCAATATTGTGTTGATGATGATGGTTCATGCCACTTAGGTTTCAAGGATGAAAGGTTGGAACATGGGAAATCATTTCCTTTAGATGGTAATGGTAATTTTCTATTGGCAGGCACAATTGGAACATGAAATTTAAGGATGCTACCTCTGCTGCGCAGGCAGCGGCTGAGTTTTCAGAACATGCAAGCCTAGCTGCCAGAGCTATTGGAGAACTTTCAAGGCAATATTGAGTTGATGATGGTGGTTCATGCCACTTAGGTTTCAAGGATGAAAGGTTGGAACATGGGTAATCATTTCCTTGAGATAGTAATGGTAATTTTTCTATTGGCAGGCAGTATTGGAAAATGAAATTTAAGGATGCTACCTCTACTGCTCAAGCAATGACTGAGTTTGGAGAACATGCAAGCCTAGCTTCCAGAGCTGTTGGAGAACTTTCAAGGCAATATTGTGTTGATAATGGTGGTTCATGCCACTTAGGTTTCAAGGATGAAATGTTGGAACATGGGCAATCATTTCCTTGAGATGGTAATGGTAATTTTTCTATTGGCAGGCAGTATTGGAAAATGAAATTTAAGGATGCTACCTCTGCTGCTCAAGCAACGGCTGAGTTTGGAGAACATGCAAGGCTAGCTGCCAGAGCTGTTGGAGAACTTTCAAGGCAATATTGTGTTGATGATGGTGGTTCATGCCACTTAGTTTTCAAGGATGAAAGGTTGGAACATGGGAAATCATTTCCTTGAGATGGTAATGGTAATTGTTCTGTTGGCAGGCAGAATTGGAACATGAAATTTAAGGATGCTACCTCTACTGCTCAAGCAGCGGCTGAGTTTGCAGAAAATGCAAGCCTAGCTGCAAGTGTTGTTGTAGAACTTTCAAGGCAATATTGTGTTGATGATGGTGGTTCATTCCACTTAGGTTTCAAGGATGAAAGGTTGGAACATGGGCAATCATTTCCTTGAGATGGTAATGGTAATTTTTCTGTTGGCAGGCAGTATTGGAACATGAAATTTAAGGATGCTACCTCTGCTGCTCAAGCAGTGGCTGAGTTTGGAGAACATGCAAGCCTAGCTGCCAGAGCTGTTGTAAAACTTTCAAGGCAATATTGTGTTGATGATGATGGTTCATGCCACTTAGGTTTCAAGGATGAAAGGTTGGAACATGGGCAATCACTTCCTTTAGATGGTAATGGTAATTTTCTATTGGCAGGCACAATTGGAACATGAAATTTAAGGATGCTACCTCTGCTGCGCAGGCAGCGGCTGAGTTTTCAGAACATGCAAGCCTAGCTGCCAGAGCTATTGGAGAACTTTCAAGGCAATATTGAGTTGAAGATGATGGTTCATGCCACTTAGTTTTCAATGATGAAAGGTTGGAACTTGGGCAATCATTTCCTTGAGGTGGTAATGGTAATTTTTCTGTTGGCAGGAAGAATTGGAACATGAAATTTAAGGATGCTACCTCTGCTGCTCAAGAAGCGACTGAGTTTGAAGAACATGCAAGCCTAGCTACAAAAGCTGTTGTAGGACTTTCAAGGCAATATTGTGTTGATGTAGTGGTTCATGCCACTTATGTTTCAAGGATGAAAGGTTGGAACATGGGCAAGCATTTCATGGAGATGGTTATGTTAATTTTACTATTGGCAAGCAGAATTGGAACATGAAATTTAAGGATGCTACCTCTGTTGGTCAAGCAGCGGCTGATTTTGCAGAACATACAAGCCTAGCAGCCAGAGCTGTTGTAGAACTTTCAAGGCAATATTGTGTTGATGATGGTGGTTCATGCCATTTAGGTTTCAAGGATGAAAGGTTGGAACATGGGCAATCATTTCCTTGATATGGTAATGGTAATTTTTCTGTTGGCAGGCAGTATTGGAACATGAAATTTAAGGATGCTACCTCTGCTGCTCAAGCAGCGGCTGAGTTTGGAGAAGTTGCAAGCCTAACTCCTAGAGCTGTTGTAGAACTTTCAAGGCAATATTGTGTTGATGATGGTGGTTCATGCCACTTAGGTTTCAAGGATGTAAGGTTGGAACATGGGCAATCATTTCCTTGAGATGGTAATGGTAATTTTCTATTGGCAGGCACAATTGGAACATGAAATTTAAGGATGCTACCTCTGCTGCGCAGGCAGCGGCTGAATTTGTAGAACATGCAAGCCTTGCTGTCAGATCTGTTGTAGAACTTTCAAGGCAATATTGTGTTGATGATGATTGTTCATGCCACTTAGGTTTCAAGGATGAAAGGTTGGAACATGGGCAACGTTTTCCTTGAGATGGTAATGGTAATTTTCTATTGGCAGGCACAATTGGAACATGAAATTTAAGAATGCTACCTCTGCTGCGCAGGCACCGGATGAGTTTTCAGAACATGCAAGCCTAGCTGCCAGAGCTATTGGAGAACATTCAAGGCAATATTGAGTTGATGATGATGGTTCATGCCACTTAGTTTTCAAGGATGAAAGGTTGGAACATGGGCAATCATTTCCTTGAGATGGTAATGGTAATTTTTCTGTTGGCAGGCAGTATTGGAACATGAAATTTAAGGATGCTACCTCTGCTGCTCAAGCAGCGGTTGAGTTTGTAGAACATCCAAGCCTATCTGCCAGAGTTGTTATAGAACTTTCTAGGCAATATTGTGTTGATGGTGGTGGTTCATGCCACTTAGTTTTCAAGGATGAAAGGTTGGAACATGGGAAATCATTTCCTTGAGATGGTAATGGTAATTGTTCTGTTGGCAGGCAGAATTGGAACATGAAATTTAAGGATTCTACCTCTACTGCTCAAGCAGCAGCTGAGTTTGCAGAAAATGCAAGCCAAGCTGCCAGAGCTGTTGTAGAACTTTCAAGTCAATATTGTGTTGATGATGGTAGTTCATGCCACTTAGGTTTCAAGGATGAAAGGTTGGAACATGGGCAATCATTTCCTTGAGATGGTAATGGTAATTTTCTATTGGCAGGCACAATTGGAACATGAAATTTAAGGATGCTACCTCTGCTGCGCAGGCAGCGGCTGAATTTGTAGAACATGCAAGCCTTGCTGTCAGATCTGTTGTAGAACTTTCAAGGCAATATTATGTTGATGATGATGGTTCATGCCACTTAGATTTCAAGGATGAAAGGTTGGAACATGGGCAATCATTTCCTTGAGATGGTAATGGTAATTTTTCTGTTGGCAGGCACAATTGGAACATGAAATTTTAGGATGCTACCTCTGCTGCACAGGCAGCGGCTGAGTTTTCAGAACATGCAAGCCTAGCTGCCAGAGTTGTTGGAGAACTTTCAAGGCAATATTGTGTTGATGATGGTGGTTCATTCCACTTAGGTTTCAAGGATGAAAGGTTGGAACATGGGCAATCATTTCCTTGAGATGGTAATGGTAATTTTCTATTGGCAGGCACAATTGGAACATGAAATTTAAGGATGCTACCTCTGCTGCGCAGGCAGCGGCTGAGTTTTCAGAACATGCAAGCCTAGTTGCCAGAGCTATTGGAGAACTTTCAAGGCAATATTGAGTTGATGATGATGGTTCATGCCACTTAGTTTTCAAGGATGAAAGGTTGGAACATGGGCAATCATTTCCTTGAGGTGGTAATGGTAATTTTTCTGTTGGCAGGCAGAATTGGAACATGAAATTTAAGGATGCTACCTTTGCTGCTCAAGAAGCGACTGAGTTTGAAGAACATGCAAGCCTAGCTACAAAAGCTGTTGTAGGACTTTCAAGGCAATATTGTGTTGATGTAGTGGTTCATGCCACTTAGGTTTCAAGGATGAAAGGTTGGAACATGGGCACGCATTTCTTGGAGATGGTAATGTTAATTTTGCTGTTGGCAAGCAGAATTGGAACATGAAATTTAAGGATGCTACCTCTGCTGGTCAAGCAGCGGCTGAGTTTGCAGAACATACAAGCCTAGCTGCCGGAGCTGTTGTAGAACTTTCAAGGCAATATTGTGTTGATGATGGTGGTTCATGCCGCTTAGGTTTCAAGGATGAAAGGTTGGAACATGGGCAATCATTTCCTTGAGATGGTAATGGTAATTTTTCTGTTGGCAGGCAGTATTGGAACATGAAATTTAAGGATGCTACCTCTGCTGCTCAAGCAGCGGCTGAGTTTGGAGAACATGCAAGCCTAGCTGCCAGAGCTGTTGTAGAACTTTCAAGGCAATATTGTGTTGATGATGATGGTTCATGCCACTTAGGTTTCAAGGATGAAAGGTTGGAACATGGGCAATCATTTCCTTGAGATGGTAATGGTAATTTTCTATTGGCAGGTACAATTGGAACATGAAATTTAAGGATGCTACCTCTGCTGCGCAGGCAGCGGCTGAGTTTTCAGAACATGCAAGCCTAGCTGCCAGAGCTATTGGAGAACTTTCAAGGCAATATTGAGTTGATGATGATGGTTCATGCCACTTAGTTTTCAAGGATGAAAGGTTGGAACATGGCCAATCATTTCCTTGAGGTGGTAATGGTAATTTTTCTGTTGGCAGGCAGAATTGGAACATGAAATTTAAGGATGCTACCTCTGCTGCTCAAGAAGCGACTGAGTTTGAAGAACATGCAAGCCTAGCTACTAAAGCTGTTGTAGGACTTTCCAGGGCAATATTGTGTTGATGTAGTGGTTCATGCCACTTAGGTTTCAAGGATGAAAGGTTGGAACATGGGCAAGCATTTCATGGAGATGGTAATGTTAATCTTACTGTTGGCAAGCAAAATTGGAACATGAAATTTAAGGATGCTACCTCTGCTGGTCAAGCAGCGGCTGAGTTTGCAGAACATACAAGCCTAGCTTCCAGAGCTGTTGTAGAACTTTCATGTCAATATTGTGTTGATGATGGTTGTTCATTCCACTTAGGTTTCAAGGATGAAAGGTTGGAACATGGGCAATCATTTCCTTGAGATGGTAATGGTAATTTTTCTGTTGGCAGGCAGTATTGGAACATGAAATTTAAGGATGCTACCTCTGCTGCTCAAGCAGCGGCTGAGTTTGGAGAACATTCAAGCCTAGCTGCAAGTGCTGTAAGAGATTTTTCAAGGCAATATTGTGTTGATGATGGTGGTTCATGCCACTTAGGTTTCAAGGATGAACGGTTGGAACATGGGCAATCATTTCCTTGAGATGGTAATGGTAATTTTTCTATTGGCAAGCGGAATTGGAACATGAAATTTAAGGATGCTACCTGTGTTGCTCAAGCAGCGGCTGAGTTTGCAGAACATGCAAGCCTGGCTGCCAGAGCTGTTGTAGAACTTTTAAGGCAATATTGTGTTGATGATGATGGTTCATGCCACTTAGGTTTCAAGGATAAAAGGTTGGAACATGGGCAATCATTTCCTGAAGATGGTAAATTTTCTATTGGCAGGCAGAGTTGGAACATGAAATTTAAGGATGCTACCTCTGCTGCTCAAGCAGCGGTTGAGTTTGCAGAACATCCAAGCCTAGTTGCTAGAGTTGTTGTAGAACTTTCAAGGCAATATTGTGTTGATGATGGTGGTTCATGCCACTTAGTTTTCAAGGATGAAAGGTTGGAACATGGGAAATCATTTCCGTGAGATGGTAGTGGTAATTGTTCTGTTGGCAGGCAGAATTGGAACATAAAATTTAAGGATGCTTCCTCTACTGCTCAAGCAGCGGCTGAGTTTGTAGAAAATGCAAGCCAAGCTGCCAGAGCTGTTGTAGAACTTTTAAGGAATTATTGTGTTGATGATGGTGGTTCATGCCACTTAGGTTTCAAGGATTAAAGGTTGGAACATGGGCAATCATTTCCTGGAGATGGTAATGGTAATTTTTCTATTGGCAGGCAGAATTGGAACATGAAATTTAAGGATGCTACCTCTGCTGCTCAAGCAGCAGCTGAGTTTGTAGAACATACAAGCCTAGCTGTCAGAGCTGTTGTAGAACTTTCAAGGCAATATTGTGTTGATGATGATGGTTCATGCCACTTAGGTTTCAAGGATGAAAGGTTGGAACATTGGTAATCATTTCCTTGAGATGGTAATGGTAATTTTTCTATTGTCAGGTAAAATTGGAACATGAAATTTAAGGATGCTACCTCTGCTGCTCAAGTAGTGGCTGAGTTTGCAGAACATGCAAGCCTAGCTGCCAGAGCTGTGGTAGAACTTTTAAGGCAATATTGTGTTGATGATGATGGTTCATGCCACTTAGGTTTCAAGGATAAAAGGTTGGAACATAGGCAATCATTTCCTGAAGATGGTAAATTTTCTATTGGCAGGCAGAATTGGAACATGAAATTTAAGGATGCTACCTCTCCTGCTCAAGCAGTGGCTGAGTTTGCAGAACATGCAAGCCTAGCTCCCAGAGCTGTGGTAGAAATTTTAAGGCAATATTGTGTTGATGATGATGGTTCATGCCACTTAGGTTTCAAGGATAAAAGGTTGGAACATGGGCAATCATTTCCTGAAGATGGTAAATTTTCTATTGGCAGGCAGAATTGGAACATGAAATTTAAGGATGTTACCTCTGCTGCTCAAGCAGCAGTTGAGTTTGTAGAACATCCAAGCCTATTTGTCAGAGTTGTTATAGAACTTTCTAGGCAATATTGTGTTGATGGTGGTGGTTCATGCCACTTAGTTTTCAAGGATGAAAGGTTGGAACATGAGAAATCATTTCCTTGAGATGGTAATGGTAATTGTTCTGTTGGCAGGCAGAATTGGAACATGAAATTTAAGGATTCTACCTCTACTGCTCAAGCAGCAGCTGAGTTTGCAGAATATGCAAGCCAAGCTGCCAGAGCTGTTGTAGAACTTTCAAGGCAATATTGTGTTGATGATGGTGGTTCATGCCACTTAGGTTTCAAGGATGAAAGGTTGGAACATGGGAAATCATTTCCATGAGATGGTAGTGGTAATTGTTCTGTTGGCAGGCAGAATTGGAACATAAAATTTAAGGATGCTTCCTCTACTGCTCAAGCAGCGTCTGAGTTTGTAGAAAATGCAAGCCCAGCTGCTAGAGCTGTTATAGAACTTTCAAGGCAATATTGTGTTGATGATGGTGGTTCATGCCACTTAGGTTTCAAGGATTAAAGGTTGGAACATGGGCAATCATTTCCTGGAGAGAGTAATGGTAATTTTTCTATTGGCAGGCAGAATTGGAACATGAAATTTAAGGATGCTACCTCTGCTGCTCATGCAGCAGCTGAGTTTGTAGAACATACAAGCCTAGCTGTCAGAGCTGTTGTAGAACTTTCAAGGCAATATTGTGTTGATGATGATGGTTCATGCCACTTAGGTTTCAAGGATGAAAGGTTGGAACATGGGTAATCATTTCCTTGAGATGGTAATGGTAATTTTTCTATTGGCAGGCAAAATTGGAACATGAAATTTAAGGATGCTACCTCTGCTGCTCAAGTAGTGGCTGAATTTGCAGAACATGCAAGCCTAGCTGCCAGAGCTGTGGTAGAACTTTTAAGGCAATATTGTGTTGATGATGATGGTTCATGCCACTTAGGTTTCAAGGATAAAAGGTTGGAACATGGGCAATCATTTCCTGAAGATGGTAAATTTTCTATTGGCAGGCAGAATTGGAATATGAAATTTAAGGATGCTACCTCTCCTGCTCAAGCAGTGGCTGAGTTTGCAGAACATGCAAGCCTAGCTGCCAGAGCTGTGGTAGAACTTTTAAGGCAATATTGTGTTGATGATGATGGTTCATGCCACTTAGGTTTCAAGGATAAAAGGTTGGAACATGGGCAATCATTTCCTGAAGATGGTAAATTTTCTATTGGCAGGCAGAATTGGAACATGAAATTTAAGGACGTTACCTCTGCTGCTCAAGCAGCGGTTGAGTTTGTAGAACATCCAAGCCTATCTGCCAGAGTTGTTATAGAACTTTCTAGGCAATATTGTGTTGATGGTGGTGGTTCATGCCACTTAGTTTTCAAGGATGAAAGGTTGGAACATGGGAAATCATTTCCTTGAGATGGTAATGGTAATTGTTCTGTTGGCAGGCAGAATTGGAACATGAAATTTAAGGATTCTACCTCTACTGCTAAAGCAGCAGCTGAGTTTGCAGAAAATGCAAGCCAAGCTGCCAGAGCTGTTGTAGAACTTTCAAGGCAATATTGTGTTGATGATGGTAGTTCATGCCACTTAGGTTTCAAGGATGAAAGGTTGGAACATGGTCAATCATTTCCTTGAGATGGTAATGGTAATTTTCTATTGGCAGGCACAATTGGAACATGAAATTTAAGGATGCTACCTCTGCTGCGCAGGCAGCGGCTGAATTTGTAGAACATGCAAGCCTTGCTGTCAGATCTGTTGTAGAACTTTCAAGGCAATATTATGTTGATGATGATGGTTCATGCCACTTAGATTTCAAGGATGAAAGGTTGGAACATGGGCAATCATTTCCTTGAGATGGTAATGGTAATTTTTCTGTTGGCAGGCACAATTGGAACATGAAATTTAAGGATGCTACCTCTGCTGCACAGGCAGCGGCTGAGTTTTCAGAACATGCAAGCCTAGCTGCCAGAGTTGTTGGAGAACTTTCAAGGCAATATTGTGTTGATGATGGTGGTTCATTCCACTTAGGTTTCAAGGATGAAAGGTTGGAACATGGGCAATCATTTCCTTGAGATGGTAATGGTAATTTTCTATTGGCAGGCACAATTGGAACATGAAATTTAAGGATGCTACCTCTGCTGCGCAGGCAGCGGCTGAGTTTTCAGAACATGCAAGCCTAGCTGCCAGAGCTATTGGAGAACTTTCAAGGCAATATTGAGTTGATGATGATGGTTCATGCCACTTAGTTTTCAAGGATGAAAGGTTGGAACATGGGCAATCATTTCCTTGAGGTGGTAATGGTAATTTTTCTGTTGGCAGGCAGAATTGGAACATGAAATTTAAGGATGCTACCTTTGCTGCTCAAGAAGCGACTGAGTTTGAAGAACATGCAAGCCTAGCTACAAAAGCTGTTGTAGGACTTTCAAGGCAATATTGTGTTGATGTAGTGGTTCATGCCACTTAGGTTTCAAGGATGAAAGGTTGGAACATGGGCACGCATTTCTTGGAGATGGTAATGTTAATTTTGCTGTTGGCAAGCAGAATTGGAACATGAAATTTAAGGATGCTACCTCTGCTGGTCAAGCAGCGGCTGAGTTTGCAGAACATACAAGCCTAGCTGCCAGAGCTGTTGTAGAACTTTCAAGGCAATATTGTGTTGGTGTTGGTGGTTCATGCCGCTTAGGTTTCAAGGATGAAAGGTTGGAACATGGGCAATCATTTCCTTGAGATGGTAATGGTAATTTTTCTGTTGGCAGGCAGTATTGGAACATGAAATTTAAGGATGCTACCTCTGCTGCTCAAGCAGCGGCTGAGTTTGGAGAACATGCAAGCCTAGCTGCCAGAGCTGTTGTAGAACTTTCAAGGCAATATTGTGTTGATGATGATGGTTCATGCCACTTAGGTTTCAAGGATGAAAGGTTGGAACATGGGCAATCATTTCCTTGAGATGGTAATGGTAATTTTCTATTGGCAGGTACAATTGGAACATGAAATTTAAGGATGCTACCTCTGCTGCGCAGGCAGCGGCTGAGTTTTCAGAACATGCAAGCCTAGCTGCCAGAGCTATTGGAGAACTTTCAAGGCAATATTGAGTTGATGATGATGGTTCATGCCACTTAGTTTTCAAGGATGAAAGGTTGGAACATGGCCAATCATTTCCTTGAGGTGGTAATGGTAATTTTTCTGTTGGCAGGCAGAATTGGAACATGAAATTTAAGGATGCTACCTCTGCTGCTCAAGAAGCGACTGAGTTTGAAGAACATGCAAGCCTAGCTACTAAAGCTGTTGTAGGACTTTCCAGGCAATATTGTGTTGATGTAGTGGTTCATGCCACTTAGGTTTCAAGGATGAAAGGTTGGAACATGGGCAAGCATTTCATGGAGATGGTAATGTTAATCTTACTGTTGGCAAGCAAAATTGGAACATGAAATTTAAGGATGCTACCTCTGCTGGTCAAGCAGCGGCTGAGTTTGCAGAACATACAAGCCTAGCTTCCAGAGCTGTTGTAGAACTTTCATGTCAATATTGTGTTGATGATGGTTGTTCATTCCACTTAGGTTTCAAGGATGAAAGGTTGGAACATGGGCAATCATTTCCTTGAGATGGTAATGGTAATTTTTCTGTTGGCAGGCAGTATTGGAACATGAAATTTAAGGATGCTACCTCTGCTGCTCAAGCAGCGGCTGAGTTTGGAGAACATTCAAGCCTAGCTGCAAGTGCTGTAAGAGATTTTTCAAGGCAATATTGTGTTGATGATGGTGGTTCATGCCACTTAGGTTTCAAGGATGAACGGTTGGAACATGGGCAATCATTTCCTTGAGATGGTAATGGTAATTTTTCTATTGGCAAGCGGAATTGGAACATGAAATTTAAGGATGCTATCTGTGTTGCTCAAGCAGCGGCTGAGTTTGCAGAACATGCAAGCCTGGCTGCCAGAGCTGTTGTAGAACTTTTAAGGCAATATTGTGTTGATGATGATGGTTCATGCCACTTAGGTTTCAAGGATAAAAGGTTGGAACATGGGCAATCATTTCCTGAAGATGGTAAATTTTCTATTGGCAGGCAGAGTTGGAACATGAAATTTAAGGATGCTACCTCTGCTGCTCAAGCAGCGGTTGAGTTTGCAGAACATCCAAGCCTAGTTGCTAGAGTTGTTGTAGAACTTTCAAGGCAATATTGTGTTGATGATGGTGGTTCATGCCACTTAGTTTTCAAGGATGAAAGGTTGGAACATGGGAAATCATTTCCGTGAGATGGTAGTGGTAATTGTTCTGTTGGCAGGCAGAATTGGAACATAAAATTTAAGGATGCTTCCTCTACTGCTCAAGCAGCGGCTGAGTTTGTAGAAAATGCAAGCCAAGCTGCCAGAGCTGTTGTAGAACTTTTAAGGAATTATTGTGTTGATGATGGTGGTTCATGCCACTTAGGTTTCAAGGATTAAAGGTTGGAACATGGGCAATCATTTCCTGGAGATGGTAATGGTAATTTTTCTATTGGCAGGCAGAATTGGAACATGAAATTTAAGGATGCTACCTCTGCTGCTCAAGCAGCAGCTGAGTTTGTAGAACATACAAGCCTAGCTGTCAGAGCTGTTGTAGAACTTTCAAGGCAATATTGTGTTGATGATGATGGTTCATGCCACTTAGGTTTCAAGGATGAAAGGTTGGAACATTGGTAATCATTTCCTTGAGATGGTAATGGTAATTTTTCTATTGTCAGGTAAAATTGGAACATGAAATTTAAGGATGCTACCTCTGCTGCTCAAGTAGTGGCTGAGTTTGCAGAACATGCAAGCCTAGCTGCCAGAGCTGTGGTAGAACTTTTAAGGCAATATTGTGTTGATGATGATGGTTCATGCCACTTAGGTTTCAAGGATAAAAGGTTGGAACATAGGCAATCATTTCCTGAAGATGGTAAATTTTCTATTGGCAGGCAGAATTGGAACATGAAATTTAAGGATGCTACCTCTCCTGCTCAAGCAGTGGCTGAGTTTGCAGAACATGCAAGCCTAGCTCCCAGAGCTGTGGTAGAACTTTTAAGGCAATATTGTGTTGATGATGATGGTTCATGCCACTTAGGTTTCAAGGATAAAAGGTTGGAACATGGGCAATCATTTCCTGAAGATGGTAAATTTTCTATTGGCAGGCAGAATTGGAACATGAAATTTAAGGATGTTACCTCTGCTGCTCAAGCAGCAGTTGAGTTTGTAGAACATCCAAGCCTATTTGTCAGAGTTGTTATAGAACTTTCTAGGCAATATTGTGTTGATGGTGGTGGTTCATGCCACTTAGTTTTCAAGGATGAAAGGTTGGAACATGAGAAATCATTTCCTTGAGATGGTAATGGTAATTGTTCTGTTGGCAGGCAGAATTGGAACATGAAATTTAAGGATTCTACCTCTACTGCTCAAGCAGCAGCTGAGTTTGCAGAATATGCAAGCCAAGCTGCCAGAGCTGTTGTAGAACTTTCAAGGCAATATTGTGTTGATGATGGTGGTTCATGCCACTTAGGTTTCAAGGATGAAAGGTTGGAACATGGGAAATCATTTCCATGAGATGGTAGTGGTAATTGTTCTGTTGGCAGGCAGAATTGGAACATAAAATTTAAGGATGCTTCCTCTACTGCTCAAGCAGCGTCTGAGTTTGTAGAAAATGCAAGCCCAGCTGCTAGAGCTGTTATAGAACTTTCAAGGCAATATTGTGTTGATGATGGTGGTTCATGCCACTTAGGTTTCAAGGATTAAAGGTTGGAACATGGGCAATCATTTCCTGGAGAGAGTAATGGTAATTTTTCTATTGGCAGGCAGAATTGGAACATGAAATTTAAGGATGCTACCTCTGCTGCTCATGCAGCAGCTGAGTTTGTAGAACATACAAGCCTAGCTGTCAGAGCTGTTGTAGAACTTTCAAGGCAATATTGTGTTGATGATGATGGTTCATGCCACTTAGGTTTCAAGGATGAAAGGTTGGAACATGGGTAATCATTTCCTTGAGATGGTAATGGTAATTTTTCTATTGGCAGGCAAAATTGGAACATGAAATTTAAGGATGCTACCTCTGCTGCTCAAGTAGTGGCTGAATTTGCAGAACATGCAAGCCTAGCTGCCAGAGCTGTGGTAGAACTTTTAAGGCAATATTGTGTTGATGATGATGGTTCATGCCACTTAGGTTTCAAGGATAAAAGGTTGGAACATGGGCAATCATTTCCTGAAGATGGTAAATTTTCTATTGGCAGGCAGAATTGGAATATGAAATTTAAGGATGCTACCTCTCCTGCTCAAGCAGTGGCTGAGTTTGCAGAACATGCAAGCCTAGCTGCCAGAGCTGTGGTAGAACTTTTAAGGCAATATTGTGTTGATGATGATGGTTCATGCCACTTAGGTTTCAAGGATAAAAGGTTGGAACATGGGCAATCATTTCCTGAAGATGGTAAATTTTCTATTGGCAGGCAGAATTGGAACATGAAATTTAAGGACGTTACCTCTGCTGCTCAAGCAGCGGTTGAGTTTGTAGAACATCCAAGCCTATCTGCCAGAGTTGTTATAGAACTTTCTAGGCAATATTGTGTTGATGGTGGTGGTTCATGCCACTTAGTTTTCAAGGATGAAAGGTTGGAACATGGGAAATCATTTCCTTGAGATGGTAATGGTAATTGTTCTGTTGGCAGGCAGAATTGGAACATGAAATTTAAGGATTCTACCTCTACTGCTCAAGCAGCAGCTGAGTTTGCAGAAAATGCAAGCCAAGCTGCCAGAGCTGTTGTAGAACTTTCAAGGCAATATTGTGTTGATGATGGTGGTTCATTCCACTTAGGTTTCAAGGATGAAAGGTTGGAACATGGGCAATCATTTCCTTGAGATGGTAATGGTAATTTTCTATTGGCAGGCACAATTGGAACATGAAATTTAAGGATGCTACCTCTGCTGCACAGGCAGCAGGTTAATTTGTAGAACATGCAAGCCTTGCTGTCAGATCTATTGTAGAACTTTCAAGGAAATATTGTGTTGATGATGATGGTTCATGCCACTTAGGTTTCAAGGATGAAAGGTTGGAACATGGGCAATCATTTTCTTGAGATGGTAATGGTAATTTTTCTATTGGCAGGCAAAATTGGAACATGAAATTTAAGGATGCTACCTCTGCTGCTCAAGCAGTGGCTGAGTTTGCAGAATATGCAAGCCTAGCTGCCAGAGCTGTTGTAGAACTTTCAAGGCAATATTATGTTGATGATGATGGTTCATGCCACTTAGGTTTCAAGGATGAAAGTGTGGAACATGGGCAATCATTTCCTTGAGATGGTAATGGTAATTTCCTATTGGCAGGCAGAATTGGAACATGAAATTTAAGGATGCTACCTCTGCTGCTCAAGCAGCGGCTGAGTTTGTAGAACATGCAAGCCTAGCTGTCAGAGCTGTTGTAGAACTTTCAAGGCAATATTGTGTTGATGGTGGTGGTTCATGCCACTTAGGTTTCAAGGATGAAAGGTTGGAACATGGTCAATCATTTCCTTGAGGTGGTAACGGTAATTTTTCTGTTGGCAGGCAGAATTGGTACATGAAATTTAAGGATGCTACCTCTGCTGCTCAAGTAGCGATTGAGTTTGCAGAACATGCAAGCCTAGCTACAAAATTGTTGTAGAACTTTCAAGGCAATATTGTATTGATGATGGTGGTTCATGCCACTTAGGTTTCAAGGATGAAAGGTTGGAACATGGGCAAGCATTTCCTGGAGATGGTAATGTTAATTTTTCTGTTGGCAAGCAGAATTGGAACATGAAATTTGAGGATGCCACCTCTACTGCTCAAGCAGTGGCTGAGTTTGCAGAACATGCAAACCTAGCTGCCAGAGCTGTTGTAAAACTTTCAAGGCAATATTGTGTTGATGATGGTGGTTCATGCCACTTAGGTTTCAAGGATGAAAGGTTGGAACATGGGCAATCATTTCCTTGAGGTGGTAATGTTAATTTTTCTGTTGGCAGGCAGAATTGGTACATGAAATTTAAGGATGCTACCTCTGCTGTTCAAGTAGCGATTGAGTTTGCAGAACATGCAAGCCTAGCTATAAAAGCTGTTGTAGAACTTTAAAGGCAATATTGAGTTGATGATGGTGGTTCATGCCACTTAGGTTTCAAGGATGAAAGGATGGAACATGGGCAAGCATTTCCTGGAGATGGTAATGTTAATTTTTCTGTTGGCAAGCAGAATTGGAACATGAAATTTAAGGATGCTACCTCTGCTGCTCAAGCAGCGGCTGAGTTTGCAGAACATGCAAACCTAGCTACCAGAGCTGTTGTAGAACTTTCAAGGCAATATTGTGTTGATGATGGTGGTTCATGCCACTTAGGTTTCGAGGATGAAAGGTTGGAACATGGGCAATCATTTCCTTGAGATAGTAATGGTAATTTTTCTATTGGCAGGCAGTATTGGAATATGAAATTTAAGGATGCTACCTCTGCTGCTCAAGCAGCGGCTGATTTTGGAGAATATGCAAGCCTAGCTGCCAGAGCTGTTGGAGAACTTTCAAGGTAATATTGTGTATATGATGGTGGTTCATGCCACATAGGTTTCAAGGATGAAAGGTTAGAACATGGGCAATCATTTCCTTGAGATGGTAATGGTAATTGTTTTATTGGCAGGCAGAATTGGTACATGAAATTTAAGGATGCTACCTCTGCTGCTCAAGTAGCGATTGAGTTTGCAGAACATGCAAGCCTAGCTACAAAACTGTTGTAGAACATTCAAGGCAATATTGTGTTGATGATGGTGGTTCATGCCACTTAGGTTTCAAGGATGAAAGGTTGGAACATGGGCAAGCATTTCCTGGAGATGGTAATGTTAATTTTTCTGTTGGCAAGCAGAATTGGAACATGAAATTTAAGGTTGCTACCTCTACTGCTCAAGCAACGGCTGAGTTTGCAGAACATGCAAACCTAGCTGCCAGAGCTGTTGTAGAACTTTCAAGGCTATATTGTGTTGATGATGGTGGTTCATGCCACTTAGGTTTCGAGGATGAAAGGTTGGAACATGGGAAATCATTTCCTTGAGATAGTAATGGTAATTTTTCTATTGGCAGGCAGTATTGGAATATGAAATTTAAGGATGCTACCTTTGTTGCTCAAGCAGCGGCTGATTTTTGAGAATATGCAAGCCTAGCTACCAGAGCTGTTGGAGAACTTTCAAGGTAATATTGTGTATATGATGGTGGTCATGCCACTTAGGTTTCAAGGATGAAAGGTTAGAACATGGGCAATCATTTTCTTGAGATAGTAATGGTAATTTTTCTATTGGCAGGCAGTATTGGAATATGAAATTTAAGGATGTTACCTCTACTGCTCAAGCAGCGGCTGATTTTGGAGAATATGCAAGCCTAGCTGCCAGAGCTGTTGGAGAACTTTCAAGGTAATATTGTGTATATGATGGTGGTTCATGCCACATAGGTTTCAAGGATGAAAGGTTAGAACATGGGCAATCATTTCCTTGAGATGGTAATGGTAATTTTTTTATTGGCAGGCAGAATTGGAACATGAAATTTAAGGATGCTACCTCTACTGCTCATGCAACGGCTGAGTTTGCAGAACGTGCAAACCTAGCTGCCAGAGCTGTTGTAGAACTTTCAAGGAAATATTGTGTTGATGATGATGGTTCATGCCACTTAGGTTTCAAGGATAAAATGTTGGAACATGGGCAATCATTTCCTGGAGATGGTAAATTTTCTATTGGCAGGCAGAATTTGAACATGAAATTTAAGGATGATACCTCTGCTGCTCAAGCAGCGGCTGAGTTTGCAGAACATCCAAGCCTAGCAGCCAGAGTTGTTGTAGAACTTTCAAGGCAATATTGTGTTGATGATGGTGGCTCATACCACTTAGTTTTCAAGGATGAAAGGTTGGAACATGGACAATCATTTCCTTGAGATGGTAATGGTAATTTTTCTATCTGCAGGCAGAATTGGAACATGAAATTTAAGGATGCTACCTCTGCTGCTCAAGTAGCGACTGAGTTTGCGGAACATACAAGCCTAGCTACAAGAGCTGTTGTAGAACTTTCAAGGCAATATTGTGTTGATGATGGTGGTTCATACCACTTAGGTTTCAAGGATGAAAGGTTGGAACGTGGGCAAGCATTTCCTGGAGATGGTAATGTTAATTTTTCTGTTGGCAAGCAGAATTGGAACGTAAAATTTAAGGATGCTACCTCTGCTGCTCAAGCAGCGGCTGAGTTTGCAGAACATGCAAGCCTAGCTGCCAAAGCTATTGTAGAACTTTCAAGGCAATATTGTGTTGATGATGGTGGTTCATGCCAATTAGGTTTCAAGGATAAAAGGTTGGAACATGGGCAATCATTTCCTGGAGATGGTAAATTTTCTATTAGAAGGGAGAATTGGAACATGAAATTTAAGGATGCTACCTCTGCTGCTCAAGCAGCGGTTGAGTTTCCAGAACATCCAAGCCTAGCTGCCAGAGCTGTTGTAGAACTTTCAAGGCAATATTGTTTTGATGATGGTGGTTCATGCCACTTAGGTTTCAAGGATTAAAGGTTGGAACATGGGAAAGCATTTCCTTGAGATGGTAATGGTAATTTTTCTATTGGCAGGTAGTATTGGAACATGAAATTTAAGGATGCTACCTCTGCTGCTCAAGCAGCGGCTGAGTTTGGAGAACATGCAAGCCTAGCTGCTAGAGCTGTTGTAGAACTTTCAAGGCAATATTATGTTGATGATGATGGTTCATGCCACTTAGGTTTCAAGGATGAAAGTGTGGAACATGGGCAATCATTTCCTTGAGATGGTAATGGTAATTTCCTATTGGCAGGCAGAATTGGAACATGAAATTTAAGGATGCTACCTCTGCTGCTCAAGCAGCGGCTGAGTTTGTAGAACATGCAAGACTAGCTGTCAGAGCTGTATTAGAACTTTCAAGGCAATATTGTGTTGATGGTGGTGGTTAATGCCACTTAGGTTTCAAGGATGAAAGGTTGGAACATGGGCAATCATTTCCTTGAGGTGGTAACGGTAATTTTTCTGTTGGCAGGCAGAATTGGTACATGAAATTTAAGGATGCTACCTCTGCTGCTCAAGTAGCGATTGAGTTTGCAGAACATGCAAGCCTAGCTACAAAACTGTTGTAGAACATTCAAGGCAATATTGTGTTGATGATGGTGGTTCATGCCACTTAGGTTTCAAGGATGAAAGGTTGAAACATGGGCAAGCATTTCCTGGAGATGGTAATGTTAATTTTTCTGTTGGCAAGCAGAATTGGAACATGAAATTTAAGGATGCCACCTCTACTGCTCAAGCAGCGGCTGAGTTTGCAGAACATGCAAACCTAGCTGCCAGAGCTGTTATAGAACTTTCAAGGCAATATTGTGTTGATGATGGTGGTTCATGCCACTTAGGTTTCAAGGATGAAAGGTTGGAACATGGGCAATCATTTCCTTGAGGTGGTAATGGTAATTTTTCTGTTGGCAGGCAGAATTGGTACATGAAATTTAAGGATGCTACCTCTGCTGTTCAAGTAGCGATTGAGTTTGCAGAACATGCAAGCCTAGCTACAAAAGCTGTTGTAGAACTTTAAAGGCAATATTGAGTTGATGATGGTGGTTCATGCCACTTAGGTTTCAAGGATGAAAGGTTGGAACATGGGCAAGCATTTCCTGGAGATGGTAATGTTAATTTTTCTGTTGGCAAGCAGAATTGGAACATAAAATTTAAGGATGCTACCTCTGCTGCTCAAGCAGCGGCTGAGTTTGTAGAACATGCAAACCTAGCTACCAAAGCTGTTGTAGAACTTTCAAGGCAATATTGTGTTGATGATGGTGGTTCATGCCACTTAGGTTTCGAGGATGAAAGGTTGGAACATGGGCAATCATTTCCTTGAGATAGTAATGGTAATTTTTCTATTGGCAGGCAGTATTGGAATATGAAATTTAAGGATGCTACCTCTGCTGCTCAAGCAGCGGCTGATTTTGGAGAATATGCAAGCCTAGCTGCCAGAGCTGTTGGAGAACTTTCAAGGTAATATTGTGTAAATGATGGTGGTTCATGCCACTTAGGTTTCAAGGATGAAAGGTTAGAACATGGGCAATCATTTCCTTGAGATGGTAATGGTAATTTTTTTATTGGCAGGCAGAATTGGTACATGAAATTTAAGGATGCTACCTCTGCTGCTCAAGTAGCGGCTGAGTTTGCAGAACATGCAAGCCTAGCTGCCAGAGCTGTTGTAGAACTTTCAAGGCAATATTGTGTTGATGATGGTGGTTCATGCCACTTAGGTTTCAAGGATGAAAGGTTGGAACATGGGCAAGCATTTCCTGGAGATGGTAATGTTAATTTTTCTGTTGGCAAGCAGAATTGGAACATGAAATTTAAGGTTGCTACCTCTACTGCTCAAGCAGCGGCTGAGTTTGCAGAACATGCAAACCTAGCTGCCAGAGCTGTTGTAGAACTTTCAAGGCAATATTGTGTTGATGATGGTGGTTCATGCCACTTAGGTTTCGAGGATGAAAGGTTGGAACATGGGCAATCATTTCCTTGAGATAGTAATGATAATTTTTCTATTGGCAGGCAGTATTGGAATATGAAATTTAAGGATGCTACCTCTGCTGCTCAAGCAGCGGCTGTTTTTGGAGAATATGCAAGCCTAGTTGCCAGAGCTGTTGGAGAACTTTCAAGGTAATATTGTGTATATGATGGTGGTTCATGCCACTTAGGTTTCAAGGATGAAAGGTTAGAACATGGGCAATCATTTCCTTGAGATAGTAATGGTAATTTTTCTATTGGCAGACAGTATTGGAATATGAAATTTAAGGATGCTACCTCTACTGCTCAAGCAGCGGCTGATTTTGGAGAATATGCAAGCCTAGCTGCCAGAGCTGTTGGAGAACTTTCAAGGTAATATTGTGTATACGATGGTGGTTCATGCCACATAGGTTTCAAGGATGAAAGGTTAGAACATGGGCAATCATTTCCTTGAGATGGTTATGGTAATTGTTTTATTGGCAGGCAGAATTGGAACATGAAATTTAAGGATGCTACCTCTGCTGCTCATGCAGCGGCTGAGTTTGCAGAACGTGCAAACCTAGCTGCCAGAGCTGTTGTAGAACTTTCAAGGAAATATTGTGTTGATGATGATGGTTCATGCCACTTAGGTTTCAAGGATAAAATGTTGGAACATGGGCAATCATTTCCTGGAGATGGTAAATTTTCTATTGGCATGCAGAATTTGAACATGAAATTTAAGGATGATGCCTCTGCTGCTCAAGCAGCGGCTGAGTTTGCAGAACATCCAAGCCTAGCAGCCAGAGTTGTTGTAGAACTTTCAAGGCAATATTGTGTTGATGATGGTGGCTCATACCACTTAGTTTTCAAAGATGAAAGGTTGGAACATGAACAATCATTTCCTTGAGATGGTAATGGTAATTTTTCTATTGGCAGGCAGAATTGGAACATGAAATTTAAGGATGCTACCTCTGCTGCTCAAGTAGCGACTGAGTTTGCGGAACATACAAGCCTAGCTACAAGAGCTGTTGTAGAACTTTCAAGGCAATATTGTGTTGATGATGGTGGTTCATACCACTTAGGTTTCAAGGATGAAAGGTTGGAACGTGGGCAAGCATTTCCTGGAGATGGTAATGTTAATTTTTCTGTTGGCAAGCAGAATTGGAACATGAAATTTAAGGATGCTACCTCTGCTGCTCAAGCAGCGGCTGAGTTTGCAGAACATGCATGCCTAGCTGCCAAAGCTATTGTGGAACTTTCAAGGCAATATTGTGTTGATGATGGTGGTTCATGCCAATTAGGTTTCAAGGATAAAAGGTTGGAACATGGGCAATCATTTCCTGGAGATGGTAAATTTTCTATTAGCAGGCAGAATTGGAACATGAAATTTAAGGATGCTACCTCTGCTGCTCAAGCAGCGGTTTAGTTTGCAGAACATCCAAGCCTAGCTGCCAGAGCTGTTGTAGAACTTTCAAGGCAATATTGTTTTGATGATGGTGGTTCATGCCACTTAGGTTTCAAGGATTAAAGGTTGGAACATGGGAAAGCATTTCCTTGAGATGGTAATGGTAATTTTTCTATTGGCAGGTAGTATTGGAACATGAAATTTAAGGATGCTACCTCTGCTGCTCAAGCAGCGGCTGAGTTTGGAGAACATGCAAGCCTAGCTGCTAGAGCTGTTGTAGAACTTTCAAGGCAATATTATGTTGATGATGATGGTTCATGCCACTTAGGTTTCAAGGATGAAAGTGTGGAACATGGGCAATCATTTCCTTGAGATGGTAATGGTAATTTCCTATTGGCAGGCAGAATTGGAACATGAAATTTAAGGATGCTACCTCTGCTGCTCAAGCAGCGGCTGAGTTTGTAGAACATGCAAGACTAGCTGTCAGAGCTGTATTAGAACTTTCAAGGCAATATTGTGTTGATGGTGGTGGTTAATGCCACTTAGGTTTCAAGGATGAAAGGTTGGAACATGGGCAATCATTTCCTTGAGGTGGTAACGGTAATTTTTCTGTTGGCAGGCAGAATTGGTACATGAAATTTAAGGATGCTACCTCTGCTGCTCAAGTAGCGATTGAGTTTTCAGAACATGCAAGCCTAGCTACAAAACTGTTGTAGAACTTTCAAGGCAATATTCTGTTGATGATGGTGGTTCATGCCACTTAGGTTTCAAGGATGAAAGGTTGGAACATGGGCAAGCATTTCCTGGAGATGGTAATGTTAATTTTTCTGTTGGCAAGCAGAATTGGAACATGAAATTTAAGGATGCCACCTCTACTGCTCAAGCAGCGGCTGAGTTTGCAGAACATGCAAACCTAGCTGCCAGAGCTATTGTAGAACTTTCAAGGCAATATTGTGTTGATGATGGTGGTTCATGCCACTTAGGTTTCAAGGATGAAAGGTTGGAACATGGGCAATCATTTCCTTGAGGTGGTAATGGTAATTTTTCTGTTGGCAGGCAGAATTGGTACATGAAATTTAAGGATGCTACCTCTGCTGTTCAAGTAGCGATTGAGTTTGCAGAACATGCAAGCCTAGCTACAAAAGCTGTTGTAGAACTTTAAAGGCAATATTGAGTTGATGGTGGTGGTTCATGCCACTTAGGTTTCAAGGATGAAAGGTTGGAACATGGGCAAGCATTTCCTGGAGATGGTAATGCTAATTTTTCTGTTGGCAAGCAGAATTGGAACATGAAATTTGAGGATGCTACCTCTGCTGCTCAAGCAGCGGCTGAGTTTGCAGAACATGCAAACCTAGCTACCAGAGCTTTTGTAGAACTTTCAAGGCAATATTGTGTTGATGATGGTGGTTCATGCCACTTAGGTTTCGAGGATGAAAGGTTGGAACATGGGCAATCATTTCCTTGAGATAGTAATGGTAATTTTTCTATTGGCAGGCAGTATTGGAATATGAAATTTAAGGATGCTACCTCTGCTGCTCAAGCAGCGGCTGATTTTGGAGAATATGCAAGCCTAGCTGCCTGAGCTGTTGGAGAACTTTCAAGGTAATATTGTGTATATGATGGTTGTTCATGCCACTTAGGTTTCAAGGATGAAAGGTTAGAACATGGGAAATCATTTCCTTGAGATGGTAATGGTAATTTTTTTATTGGCAGGCAGAATTGGAACATGAAATTTAAGGATGCTACCTCTGCTTCTCATGCAGCGGCTGAGTTTGCAGAACGTGCAAACCTAGCTACCAGAGCTATTGTAGAACTTTCAAGGAAATATTGTGTTGATGATGATGGTTCATGCCATTTAGGTTTCAAGGATAAAATGTTGGAACATGGGCAATCATTTCCTGGAGATGGTAAATTTTCTATTGGGCAGGCAGAATTGGAACATGAAATTTAAGGATGATACCTCTGCTGCTCAAGCAGCGGCTGAGTTTGTAGAACATCCAAGCCTAGCAGCCAGAGTTGTTGTAGAACTTTCAAGGCAATATTGTGTTGATGATGGTGGCTCATACCACTTAGGTTTCAAGGATGAAAGGTTGGAACATGGACAATCATTTCCTTGAGATGGTAATGTTAATTTTTCTGTTTGAAGGCAGAATTGGAACATGAAATTTAAGGATGCTACCTCTGCTGCTCAAGCAGCGGCTGAGTTTGGAGAACATGCAAGCCTAGCTGCCAGAGCTGTTGGAGAACTTTTAAGGCAATATTGTGTTGATGATGGTGGTTCATGCCACTTAGGTTTCAAGGATGAAAGGTTAGAAAATGTGCAAGCATTTCCTGGAGATGGTAATGGTAATTTTCTATTGGCAGGCAGAATTGGAAGATGAAATTTAAGTATGTTACCTCTGCTGCTCAAGCAGCGGCTGAGTTTGCAGAACATGCAATCCTAGCTGCCAGAGCTATTGTAGAACTTTCAAGGCAATGTTGTCTTGATGATGGTGGTTCATGCCACTTAGGTTTCAAGGATAAAAGGTTAGAACATGGGCAATCATTTCCTGGAGATGGTAAATTTTCTATTAGCAGGCAGAATTGGAACATGAAATTTAAGGATGCTACCTCTGCTGCTCAAGCAGCGGTTGAGTTTGCACAACATCCAAGCCTAGCAGCCAAAATTGTTGTAGAACTTTCAAGGCAATATTGTGTTTATGATGGTAGCTCATACCACTTAGTTTTCAAGGATGAAAGGTTGGAACATGGACAATCATTTCCTTGAGATGGTAATGGTAATTTTTCTATTGGCAGGCAGAATTGGAACATGAAAA
This sequence comes from Nicotiana tabacum, assembly GCF_000715075.1. NCBI lineage: Eukaryota > Viridiplantae > Streptophyta > Magnoliopsida > Solanales > Solanaceae > Nicotiana > Nicotiana tabacum. Next base: position 994,322 of record NW_027438242.1, read on the forward strand.
TTAAGGATGCTACCTCTGCTGCTCAAGTAGCGACTGAGTTTGCAGAACATACAAGCCTAGCTACAAGAGCTGTTGTAGAACTTTCAAGGCAATACTGTGTTGATGATGGTGGTTCATACCACTTAGGTTTCAAGGATGAAAGGTTGGAACATGGGCAAGCATTTCCTGGAGATGGTAATGTTAATTTTTCTTTTGGCAAGCAGAATTGGAACATGAAATTTAAGGATGCTACCTCTGCTGCTCAAGCAGCGGCTGAGTTTGCAGAACATGCAAGCCTAGCTGCCAGAGCTGTTGTAGAACTTTCAAGGCAATATTGTTATGATGATGGTGGTTCATGCCAATTAGGTTTCAAGGATAAAAGGTTGGAACATGGGCAATCATTTCCTGGAGATGGTAAATTTTCTATTAGCAGGCAGAATTGGAACATGAAATTTAAGGATGCTACCTCTGCTGCTCAAGCAGCGATTGAGTTTGCAGAACATCCAAGCCTAGCTGCCAGAGCTATTGTAGAACTTTCAAGGCAATATTGTTTTGATGATGGTGGTTCATGCCACTTAGGTTTCAAGGATTAAAGGTTGGAACATGGGAAAGCATTTCCTTGAGATGGTAATGGTAATTTTTCTATTGGCAGGTAATATTGGAACATGAAATTTAAGGATGCTACCTCTGCTGCTCAAGCAGCGGCTGAGTTTGGAGAACATGCAAGCCTAGCTGCCAGAGCTGTTGGAGAACATTAAAGGCAATATTGTGTTGATGATGGTGGTTCATGCCACTTAGGTTTCAAGGATGAAAGGTTGGAATATGGGCAAGCATTTCCTTAAGATGGTAATGGTAATTTTCTATTGGTAGGCAGAATTGGAAGATGAAATTTAAGTATGTTACCTCTGCTGCTCAAGCAGCGGCTGAGTTTGCAGAACATGCAATCCTAGCTGCCAGAGCTATTGTAGAACTTTCAAGGCAATGTTGTGTTGATGATGGTGGTTCATGCCACTTAGGTTTCAAGGATAAAAGGTTAGAACATGGGCAATCATTTCCATGAGATGGTAATGGTAATTTTTCTATTGGCAGGCAGTTTTGGAACATGAAATTTAAGGATGCTACCTCTGCTGCTCAAGCAGCGGCTGAGTTTGGAGAACATGCAAGCCTAGCTGCCAGAGCTATTGTAGAACATTCAAGGCAATGTTGTGTTGATGATGGTGGTTCATGCCACTTAGGTTTCAAGGATAAAAGGTTAGAACATGGGCAATCATTTCCTTGAGATGGTTATGGTAATTGTTTTATTGGCAGGCAGAATTGGAACATGAAATTTAAGGATGCTACCTCTGCTGCTCATGCAGCGGCTGAGTTTGCAGAACGTGCAAACCTAGCTGCCAGAGCTGTTGTAGAACTTTCAAGGAAATATTGTGTTGATGATGATGGTTCATGCCACTTAGGTTTCAAGGATAAAATGTTGGAACATGGGCAAGCATTTCCTGGAGATGGTAATGTTAATTTTTCTGTTGGCAAGCAGAATTGGAACATGAAATTTAAGGTTGCTACCTCTACTGCTCAAGCAGCGGCTGAGTTTGCAGAACATGCAAACCTAGCTGCCAGAGCTGTTGTAGAACTTTCAAGGCAATATTGTGTTGATGATGGTGGTTCATGCCACTTAGGTTTCGAGGATGAAAGGTTGGAACATGGGCAATCATTTCCTTGAGATAGTAATGATAATTTTTCTATTGGCAGGCAGTATTGGAATATGAAATTTAAGGATGCTACCTCTGCTGCTCAAGCAGCGGCTGTTTTTGGAGAATATGCAAGCCTAGTTGCCAGAGCTGTTGGAGAACTTTCAAGGTAATATTGTGTATATGATGGTGGTTCATGCCACTTAGGTTTCAAGGATGAAAGGTTAGAACATGGGCAATCATTTCCTTGAGATAGTAATGGTAATTTTTCTATTGGCAGACAGTATTGGAATATGAAATTTAAGGATGCTACCTCTACTGCTCAAGCAGCGGCTGATTTTGGAGAATATGCAAGCCTAGCTGCCAGAGCTGTTGGAGAACTTTCAAGGTAATATTGTGTATACGATGGTGGTTCATGCCACATAGGTTTCAAGGATGAAAGGTTAGAACATGGGCAATCATTTCCTTGAGATGGTTATGGTAATTGTTTTATTGGCAGGCAGAATTGGAACATGAAATTTAAGGATGCTACCTCTGCTGCTCATGCAGCGGCTGAGTTTGCAGAACGTGCAAACCTAGCTGCCAGAGCTGTTGTAGAACTTTCAAGGAAATATTGTGTTGATGATGATGGTTCATGCCACTTAGGTTTCAAGGATAAAATGTTGGAACATGGGCAATCATTTCCTGGAGATGGTAAATTTTCTATTGGCATGCAGAATTTGAACATGAAATTTAAGGATGATGCCTCTGCTGCTCAAGCAGCGGCTGAGTTTGCAGAACATCCAAGCCTAGCAGCCAGAGTTGTTGTAGAACTTTCAAGGCAATATTGTGTTGATGATGGTGGCTCATACCACTTAGTTTTCAAAGATGAAAGGTTGGAACATGAACAATCATTTCCTTGAGATGGTAATGGTAATTTTTCTATTGGCAGGCAGAATTGGAACATGAAATTTAAGGATGCTACCTCTGCTGCTCAAGTAGCGACTGAGTTTGCGGAACATACAAGCCTAGCTACAAGAGCTGTTGTAGAACTTTCAAGGCAATATTGTGTTGATGATGGTGGTTCATACCACTTAGGTTTCAAGGATGAAAGGTTGGAACATGGGCAAGCATTTCCTGGAGATAGTAATGTTAATTTTTCTGTTGGCAAGCAGAATTGGAACATGAAATTTAAGGATGCTACCTCTGCTGCTCAAGCAGCGGCTGAGTTTGCAGAACATGCATGCCTAGCTGCCAAAGCTATTGTGGAACTTTCAAGGCAATATTGTGTTGATGATGGTGGTTCATGCCAATTAGGTTTCAAGGATAAAAGGTTGGAACATGGGCAATCATTTCCTGGAGATGGTAAATTTTCTATTAGCAGGCAGAATTGGAACATGAAATTTAAGGATGCTACCTCTGCTGCTCAAGCAGCGGTTTAGTTTGCAGAACATCCAAGCCTAGCTGCCAGAGCTGTTGTAGAACTTTCAAGGCAATATTGTTTTGATGATGGTGGTTCATGCCACTTAGGTTTCAAGGATTAAAGGTTGGAACATGGGAAAGCATTTCCTTGAGATGGTAATGGTAATTTTTCTATTGGCAGGTAGTATTGGAACATGAAATTTAAGGATGCTACCTCTGCTGCTCAAGCAGCGGCTGAGTTTGGAGAACATGCAAGCCTAGCTGCTAGAGCTGTTGTAGAACTTTCAAGGCAATATTATGTTGATGATGATGGTTCATGCCACTTAGGTTTCAAGGATGAAAGTGTGGAACATGGGCAATCATTTCCTTGAGATGGTAATGGTAATTTCCTATTGGCAGGCAGAATTGGAACATGAAATTTAAGGATGCTACCTCTGCTGCTCAAGCAGCGGCTGAGTTTGTAGAACATGCAAGACTAGCTGTCAGAGCTGTATTAGAACTTTCAAGGCAATATTGTGTTGATGGTGGTGGTTAATGCCACTTAGGTTTCAAGGATGAAAGGTTGGAACATGGGCAATCATTTCCTTGAGGTGGTAACGGTAATTTTTCTGTTGGCAGGCAGAATTGGTACATGAAATTTAAGGATGCTACCTCTGCTGCTCAAGTAGCGATTGAGTTTTCAGAACATGCAAGCCTAGCTACAAAACTGTTGTAGAACTTTCAAGGCAATATTCTGTTGATGATGGTGGTTCATGCCACTTAGGTTTCAAGGATGAAAGGTTGGAACATGGGCAAGCATTTCCTGGAGATGGTAATGTTAATTTTTCTGTTGGCAAGCAGAATTGGAACATGAAATTTAAGGATGCCACCTCTACTGCTCAAGCAGCGGCTGAGTTTGCAGAACATTCAAACCTAGCTGCCAGAGCTATTGTAGAACTTTCAAGGCAATATTGTGTTGATGATGGTGGTTCATGCCACTTAGGTTTCAAGGATGAAAGGTTGGAACATGGGCAATCATTTCCTTGAGGTGGTAATGGTAATTTTTCTGTTGGCAGGCAGAATTGGTACATGAAATTTAAGGATGCTACCTCTGCTGTTCAAGTAGCGATTGAGTTTGCAGAACATGCAAGCCTAGCTACAAAAGCTGTTGTAGAACTTTAAAGGCAATATTGAGTTGATGGTGGTGGTTCATGCCACTTAGGTTTCAAGGATGAAAGGTTGGAACATGGGCAAGCATTTCCTGGAGATGGTAATGCTAATTTTTCTGTTGGCAAGCAGAATTGGAACATGAAATTTGAGGATGCTACCTCTGCTGCTCAAGCAGCGGCTGAGTTTGCAGAACATGCAAACCTAGCTACCAGAGCTTTTGTAGAACTTTCAAGGCAATATTGTGTTGATGATGGTGGTTCATGCCACTTAGGTTTCGAGGATGAAAGGTTGGAACATGGGCAATCATTTCCTTGAGATAGTAATGGTAATTTTTCTATTGGCAGGCAGTATTGGAATATGAAATTTAAGGATGCTACCTCTGCTGCTCAAGCAGCGGCTGATTTTGGAGAATATGCAAGCCTAGCTGCCAGAGCTGTTGGAGAACTTTCAAGGTAATATTGTGTATATGATGGTTGTTCATGCCACTTAGGTTTCAAGGATGAAAGGTTAGAACATGGGAAATCATTTCCTTGAGATGGTAATGGTAATTTTTTTATTGGCAGGCAGAATTGGAACATGAAATTTAAGGATGCTACCTCTGCTTCTCATGCAGCGGCTGAGTTTGCAGAACGTGCAAACCTAGCTACCAGAGCTATTGTAGAACTTTCAAGGAAATATTGTGTTGATGATGATGGTTCATGCCATTTAGGTTTCAAGGATAATATGTTGGAACATGGGCAATCATTTCCTGGAGATGGTAAATTTTCTATTGGGCAGGCAGAATTGGAACATGAAATTTAAGGATGATACCTCTGCTGCTCAAGCAGCGGCTGAGTTTGTAGAACATCCAAGCCTAGCAGCCAGAGTTGTTGTAGAACTTTCAAGGCAATATTGTGTTGATGATGGTGGCTCATACCACTTAGGTTTCAAGGATGAAAGGTTGGAACATGGACAATCATTTCCTTGAGATGGTAATGTTAATTTTTCTGTTTGAAGGCAGAATTGGAACATGAAATTTAAGGATGCTACCTCTGCTGCTCAAGCAGCGGCTGAGTTTGGAGAACATGCAAGCCTAGCTGCCAGAGCTGTTGGAGAACTTTCAACGCAATACTGTGTTGATGGTGGTGGTTCATGCCACATAGTTTTCAAGGATGAAAGGTTGGAACATGGGTAATCATTTCTTTGAGATGGTAATGGTAATTTTAGTGTTGTCAGGTAGAATTTGCACAAGAAATTTAAGGATGCTACCTCTGCTGCTCAATTAGCGACTGATTTTGCAGAACATGTAAGCCTAGCTCCCAGAGCTGTTGTTGAACTTTCAAGGCAATATTGTGTTGATGATGGTGGTTCATTCCACTTAGTTTTCAAGGATGAAAGGTTGGAACATGGGCAATCATTTCCTTGAGATGGTAATGTTAATTATTTTGTTGGCAGGCAGTATTGGAACATGAAATTTAAGGATGCTACCTCTCTTGCTCAAGCAGCGACTGAGTTTGCAGAACATACAAGCCTAGCTACAAGAGCTGTTGTAGAACTTTCAAGGCAATACTGTGTTGATGATGGTGGTTCATACCACTTAGGTTTCAAGGATGAAAGGTTGGAACATGGGCAAGCATTTCCTGGAGATGGTAATGTTAATTTTTCTGTTGGCAAGCAGAATTGGAACATGAAATTTAAGGATGCTACCTCTGCTGCTCAAGCAGCGGCTGAGTTTGCAGAACATGCAAGCCTAGCTGCCAGAGCTGTTGTAGAACTTTCAAGGCAATATTGTTTTGATGATGGTGGTTCATGCCAATTAGGTTTCAAGGATAAAAGGTTGGAACATGGGCAATCATTTCCTGGAGATGGTAAATTTTCTATTAGCAGGCAGAATTGGAACATGAAATTTAAGGATGCTACCTCTGCTGCTCAAGCAGCGATTGAGTTTGCAGAACATCCAAGCCTAGCTGCCAGAGCTATTGTAGAACTTTCAAGGCAATATTGTTTTGATGATGGTGGTTCATGCCACTTAGGTTTCAAGGATTAAAGGTTGGAACATGGGAAAGCATTTCCTTGAGATGGTAATGGTAATTTTTCTATTGGCAGGTAATATTGGAACATGAAATTTAAGGATGCTACCTCTGCTGCTCAAGCAGCGGCTGAGTTTGGAGAACATGCAAGCCTAGCTGCCAGAGCTGTTGGAGAACTTTAAAGGCAATATTGTGTTGATGATGGTGGTTCATGCCACTTAGGTTTCAAGGATGAAAGGTTGGAATATGGGCAAGCATTTCCTTAAGATGGTAATGGTAATTTTCTATTGGTAGGCAGAATTGGAAGATGAAATTTAAGTATGTTACCTCTGCTGCTCAAGCAGCGGCTGAGTTTGCAGAACATGCAATCCTAGCTGCCAGAGCTATTGTAGAACTTTCAAGGCAATGTTGTGTTGATGATGGTGGTTCATGCCACTTAGGTTTCAAGGATAAAAGGTTAGAACATGGGCAATCATTTCCATGAGATGGTAATGGTAATTTTTCTATTGGCAGGCAGTTTTGGAACATGAAATTTAAGGATGCTACCTCTGCTGCTCAAGCAGCGGCTGAGTTTGGAGAACATGCAAGCCTAGCTGCCAGAGCTATTGTAGAACTTTCAAGGCAATGTTGTGTTGATGATGGTGGTTCATGCCACTTAGGTTTCAAGGATAAAAGGTTAGAACATGGGCAATCATTTCCTTGAGATGGTAATGGTAATTTTTCTATTGGCAGGCAGTTTTGGAACATGAAATTTAAGGATGCTACCTCTGCTGCTCAAGCAGCGGCTGAGTTTGGAGAACATGCAAGCCTAACTGCCAGAGCTGTTGTAGAACTTTCAAGGCAATATTGTGTTTATGATGGTGGTTCATTCCACTTAGTTTTCAAGGATAAAAGGTTTGAACATGGGCAATCATTTCCTGGGGAGGGTAATGGTAATTTTTCTGTTGGCAGGTAGAATTGGAACATGAAATTTAAGGATGCTACCTCTTCTGCTCAAGCAGTGGCTGAGTTTGCAGAACATGCAGGCCTAGCTGCCAGAGCTGTTGTAGAACTTTCAACGCAATACTGTGTTGATGGTGGTGGTTCATGCCACATAGTTTTCAAGGATGAAAGGTTGGAACATGGGTAATCATTTCTTTGAGATGGTAATGGTAATTTTAGTGTTGTCAGGTAGAATTTGCACAAGAAATTTAAGGATGCTACCTCTGCTGCTCAATTAGCGACTGATTTTGCAGAACATGCAAGCCTAGCTCCCAGAGCTGTTGTTGAACTTTCAAGGCAATATTGTGTTGATGATGGTGGTTCATTCCACTTAGTTTTCAAGGATGAAAGGTTGGAACATGGGCAATCATTTCCTTGAGATGGTAATGTTAATTATTTTGTTGGCAGGCAGTATTGGAACATGAAATTTAAGGATGCTACCTCTCTTGCTCAAGCAGCGGCTGAGTTTGGAGAACATGCAAGCCTAGCTGCCAGAGCTGTTGGAGAACTTTCAAGGCAATATTGTGTTGATGATGGTGGTTCATGCAACTTAAGTTTCAAGATGAAAGGTTGGAACATGGGCAAGCATTTCCTGGAGATGGTAATGTTAATTTTTCTGTTGGCAAGCAGAATTGGAACATGAAATTTAAGGATGCTATCTCTGCTGCTCAAGCAGTGGCTGAGTTTGCAGAACATGCAAGCCTAGCTGCCAGAGCTTTTGTAGAACTTTCAAGGCAATATTGTATTGATGATGGTGGTTCATGCCACTTAGGTTTCAAGGATGAAAGGTTGGAACATGGGCAAGCATTTCCTTGAGATGGTAATGTTAATTTTTCTGTTGGCAAGCAGAATTGGAACATGAAATTTAAGGATGATGCCTCTGCTGCTCAAGCAGCGACTGAGTTTGCAGAACATGCAAGCCTAGCTGCCAGAGCTGTTGTGGAACTTTCAAGGCAATATTGTGTTGATGATGGTGGTTCATGCCACTTAAGTTTCAAGGATGAAAGGTTGGAACATGGGCAATAATTTCCTTGATATAGTAATGGTAATTTTCTATTGGCAGGCAGAATTGGAACATGAAATTTAAGGATGCTACCATTGCTGCTCAAGTAGCGACTGAGTTTACAGAACATGCAAGCCTAGCTGCCAAAGCTGTCGAGAACTTTCCAGGCAATATTGTGTTGATGATGGTGGTTCATGCAACTTAAGTTTCAAGAATGAAAGGTTGGAACATGAGAAAGCATTTCCTGAATATGGTAATGGTAATTGTTCTGTTGGCAAGCAGAATTGGAACATGAAATTAAAGGATGCTACATCTGCTGCTCAAGCAGGGGCTGAGTTTACAGAACATGCAAGCCTAGCTGCTAGAGCTGTTGTAGAACTTTCAAGGCAATATTGTGTTGATGATGGTGGTTCATGCCAATTAGGTTTCAAGGATAAAAGGTTGGAACATGGGCAATCATTTCCTGGAGATGGTAAATTTTCTATTAGCAGGCAGAATTGGAACATGAAATTTAAGGATGCTACCTCTGCTGCTCAAGCAGCGGTTTAGTTTGCAGAACATCCAAGCCTAGCTGCCAGAGCTGTTGTAGAACTTTCAAGGCAATATTGTTTTGATGATGGTGGTTCATGCCACTTAGGTTTCAAGGATTAAAGGTTGGAACATGGGAAAGCATTTCCTTGAGATGGTAATGGTAATTTTTCTATTGGCAGGTAGTATTGGAACATGAAATTTAAGGATGTTACCTCTGCTGCTCAAGCAGCGGCTGAGTTTGCAGAACATGCAATCCTAGCTGCCAGAGCTATTGTAGAACTTTCAAGGCAATGTTGTGTTGATGATGGTGGTTCATGCCACTTAGGTTTCAAGGATAAAAGGTTAGAACATGGGCAATCATTTCCTTGAGATGGTAATGGTAATTTTTCTATTGGCAGGCAGTTTTGGAACATGAAATTTAAGGATGCTACCTCTGCTGCTCAAGCAACGGCTGAGTTTGGAGAACATGCAAGCCTAGCTGCCAGAGCTATTGTAGAACTTTCAAGGCAATGTTGTGTTGATGATGGTGGTTCATGCCACTTAGGTTTCAAGGATAAAAGGTTAGAACATGGGCAATCATTTCCATGAGATGGTAATGGTAATTTTTCTATTGGCAGGCAGTTTTGGAACATGAAATTTAAGGATGCTACCTCTGCTGCTCAAGCAGCGGCTGAGTTTGGAGAACATGCAAGCCTAGCTGCCAGAGCTATTGTAGAACTTTCAAGGCAATATTGTGTTGATGATGGTGGTTCATTCCACTTAGTTTTCAAGGATGAAAGGTTTGAACATGGGCAATCATTTCCTGGAGAGGGTAATGGTAATTTTTCTGTTGGCAGGTAGAATTGGAACATGAAATTTAAGGATGCTACCTCTGCTGCTCAAGCGGTGGCTGAGTTTGCAGAACATGTAGGCCTAGCTGCCAGAGCTGTTGTAGAACTTTCAACGCAATACTGTGTTGATGGTGGTGGTTCATGCCACATAGTATTCAACGATGAAAGGTTGGAACATGGGCAATCATTTCTTTGAAATGATAATGGTAATTTTTCTATTGTCAGGTAGAATTTGCACATGAAATTTAAGGATGCTACCTCTTCTGCTCAATTAGTGACTGATTTTGCAGAACATGCAAGCCTAACTCCCAGAGCTGTTGTAGAACTTTCAAGGCAATATTGTGTTGATGATGGTGGTTCATTCCACTTAGTTTTCAAGGATGAAAGGTTGGAACATGGGCAATCATTTCCTTGAGATGGTAATGTTAATTCTTTTGTTGGCAGGCAGTATTGGAACATGAAATTTAAGGATGCTACCTCTCCTGCTCAAGAAGCGGCTGAGTTTGGAGAACATGCAAGCCTAGCTGCCAGAGCTGTTGGAGAACTTTCAAGGCAATATTGTGTTGATGGTGGTGGTTCATGCAACTTAAGTTTCAAGATGAAAGGTTGGAACATGGGCAAGCATTTCCTATAGATGGTAATGGTAATTTTTTTGTTGGCAAGCTGAATTTGTACATGAAATTTAAGGATGCTACCTCTACTGCTCAAGCAGCGGCTGAGTTTGCAGAACATGCAAGCATAGTTGCCAGAACTGTTGTAGAACTTTCAAGGCAATATTGTGTTGATGATAGTGGTTCATGCCACTTAGGTTTCAAGGATGAAAGGTTGGAACATGGGCAATCATTTCCTTGAGATGGTAATTGTAATTTTTCTGTTGGCAGGCAATATTGGAATATGAAATTTAAGGATGCTACCTCTGCTGCTCAAGCAGCGGCTGAGTTTGGAGAACATACAAGCCTAGCTGCCAGAGCTGTAGGAGAACTTTCAAGGCAATATTGTGTTGATGATGGTGGTTCATGCCACTTAGGTTTCAAGGATGAAAGGTTGGAACATGGGCAAGCATTTCCTTGAGATGGTAATGGTAATTTTTCTGTTGGCAAGCAGAATTGGAACATGAAATTTAAGGATGCTACGTCTGCTGCTCAAGCAGCGGCTGAGTTTTGAGAACATGCAAGCCTAGCTACCAGAGCTGTTGGAGAACTTTCAAGGCAATATTGTGTTGATGATGGTGGTTCATGCCACTTAGGTTTCAAGGATGAAAGGTTGGAACATGGGCAATCATTTCCTTGAGATGGTAATGGTAATTTTTCTATTGGCAGGCAGTATTGGAACATGAAATTTAAGGATGCTACCTCTACTGCTCAAGTAGAAATTGAGTTTGCAGAACATGCAAGCCTAGCTACAAACGCTGTTGTAGAACTTTCAAGGCAATATTGAGTTGATGATGGTGGTTCATGCCACTTAGGTTTCAAGGATGAAAGGTTGGAACATGGGCAAGCATTTCCTGGAGATGGTAATGTTAATTTTTCTGTTGGCAAGCAGAATTGGAACATGAAATTTAAGGATGCTACCTCTGCTGCTCAAGCAGCGGCTGAGTTTGCAGAACATGCAAACCTAGCTGCCAGAGCTGTTGTAGAACATTCAAGGCAATATTGTGTTGATGATGGTGGTTCATGCCACTTAGGTTTCAATGATGAAAGGTTGGAACATAGGCAATCATTTCCTGGACATGGTAATTGTAATTTTTCTGTTGGCAGGTAGAATTGGAACATGAAATTTAAGGATGCTACCTCTGCTGCTCAAGCAGCGGCTGAGTTTGCGAGAATATGCAAGCCTAGTTGCCAGAGCTGTTGGAGAACTTTCAAGGTAATATTGTGTTGATGATGGTGGTTCATGCCACTTAGGTTTCAAGGATGAAAGGTTAGAACATGGGCAATCATTTCCTTGAGATGGTAATGGTAATTTTTTTATTGGCAGGCATAATTGGAACATGAAATTTAAGGATGCTACCTCTGCTGCTCATGCAGCGGCTGAGTTTGCAGAACGTGCAAGCCTAGCTGCCAGAGCTGTTGTAGAACTTTCAAGGCAATATTGTGTTGATGATGATGGGTCATGCCACTTAGGTTTCAAGGATAAAAGGTTGGAACATGGGCAATCATTTCCTGGAGATGGTAAATTTTCTATTGGCAGGCAGAATTGGAACATGAAATTTAAGGATGATACCTCTGCTGCTCAAGCAGTAGCTGAGTTTGCAGAACATCCAAGCCTAGCAGCCAGAGTTGTTGTAGAACTTTCAAGGCAATATTGTGTTGATGATGGTGGCTCATACCACTTAGTTTTCAAGGATGAAAGGTTGGAACATGGACAATCATTTCCTTGAGATGGTAATGGTAATTTTTCTATCTGCAGGCAGAATTGGAACATGAAATTTAAGGATGCTACCTCTGCTACTCAAGCCTAGCTACAAGAGCTGTTGTAGAACTTTCAAGGCAATATTGTGTTGATAATGGTGGTTCATACCACTTAGGTTTCAAGGATGAAAGGTTGGAACATGGGCAAGCATTTCCTGGAGATGGTAATGTTAATTTTTCTGTTGGCAAGCAGAATTGGAACATGAAATTTAAGGATGCTACCTCTGCTGCTCATGCAGCGGCTGAGTTTGCAGAACGTGCAAGCCTAGCTACCAGAGCTGTTGTAGAACTTTCAAGGCAATATTGTGTTGATGATGATGGGTCATGCCACTTAGGTTTCAAGGATAAAAGGTTGGAACATGGGCAAGCATTTCCTGGAGATGGTAATGTTAATTTTTCTGTTGGCAAGCAGAATTGGAACATGAAATTTAAGGATGCTACCTCTACTGCTCAAGCAGCGACTGAGTTTGCAGAATATGCAAGCCTAGCTGCCAGAGCTGTTGGAGAACTTTCAAGGCAATATTGTATTGATGATGGTGGTTCATGCCACTTAGGTTTCAAGGATGAAAGGTTGGAAGATGGGAAATCATTTCCTTTAGATGGTAATGGTAAATTTTCTATTGGCAGGCAGAATTGGAACATGAAATTTAAGGATGATACCTCTGCTGCTCAAGCACCGGCTGAGTTTGCAGAACATCCAAGCCTAGCAGCCAGAGTTGTTGTAGAACTTTCAAGGCAATTTTGTGTTGATGATGGTGGCTCATACCACTTAGTTTTCAAGGATGAAAGGTTAGAACATGGACAATCATTTCCTTGAGATGGTAATGGTAATTTTTCTATCTGCAGGCAGAATTGGAACATGAAATTTAAGGATGCTACCTCTGCTGCTCAAGTAGCGACTGAGTTTGCAGAACATACAAGCCTAGCTACAAGAGCTGTTATAGAACTTTCAAGTCAATATTGTGTTGATAATGGTGGTTCATACCACTTAGGTTTCAAGGATGAAAGGTTGGAACATGGGCAAGTATTTCCTGGAGATGGTAATGTTAATTTTTCTGTTGGCAAGCAGAATTGGAACATGAAATTTAAGGATGCTACCTCTGCTGCTCAAGCAGCGGCTGAGTTTGCAGAACGTGCAAGCCTAGCTGCCAGAGCTGTTGTAGAACTTTCAAGGCAATATTGTGTTGATGATGGTGGTTCATGCCACTTAGGTTTCAAGGATGAAAGGTTGGAACATGGGCAAGCATTTCCTGGAGATGGTAATGTTAATTTTTCTGTTGGCAAGCAGAATTGGAACATGAAATTTAAGGATGCTACCTCTGCTGCTCAAGCAGCGACTGAGTTTGCAGAATATGCAAGCCTAGCTGCTAGAGCTGTTGGAGAACTTTCAAGGCAATATTGTATTGATGATGGTGGTTCATGCCATTAAGGTTTCAAGGATGAAAGGTTGGAAGATGGGAAATCATTTCCTTTAGATGGTAATGGTAATTTTTCTATTGGAAGGCAGAATTGGAACATGAAATTTAAGGATGCAACCTCTGCTGCTCAAGCAGTGGCTGAGTTTGCAGAACATCCAAGCCTAACTGCCAGAGTTGTTGTAGAACTTTCAAGGCAATATTGTGTTGATGATGGTGGTTCATGCCACTTAGTTTGCAAGGATGAAAGGTTGGAACATGGGCAATCATTATCTTGAGATGGTAATGGTAATTTTTCTATTGGCAGGCAGAATTGGAATATGAAATTTAAGAATGCTACCTCTGCAGCTCAAGTAGCGGCTGAGTTTGTAGAACATGCAAGCCTAGCTGCTAGAGCTGTTGTAGAACTTTCAAGGCAATATTGTGTTGATGATGATGGTTAATGCCACTTAGGTTTCAAGGATGAAAGGTTGGAACATGGGCAATCATTTCCTTGAGATGGTAATGCTAATTTTTCTATTGGCAGGCATAATTGGAACATGAAATTTAAGGATGCTACCTCTGCTACTCAAGCAGCGGCTGAGTTTGCAAAACATGCAAGCCTAGCTACAAATGTTGTTGTAGAACTTTCAAGGCAATATTGAGTTGATGATGGTGGTTCATGCCACTTAGGTTTCAAGGATGAAAGGTTGGAACATGGGCAAGCATTTCTTGGAGATGGTAATGTTAATTTTTCTGTTGGCAAGCAGAATTGGAACATAAAATTTAAGGATGCTACCTCTGCTGCTCAAGCAGCGACTGAGTTTGCAGAACATGCAAGCCTAGCTGCCAGTGCTGTTGGAGAACTTTCAAGGCAATATTGTGTTGATGATGGTGGTTCATGCCACTTAGGTTTCAAGGATGAAAGGTTAGAACATGGGCAATCATTTCCTTGAGATGGTAATGGTAATTTTTTTATTGGCAGGCATAATTGGAACATGAAATTTAAGGATGCTACCTCTGCTGCTCATGCAGCGGCTGAGTTTGCAGAACGTGCAAGCCTAGCTGCCAGAGCTGTTGTAGAACTTTCAAGGCAATATTGTGTTGATGATGATGGGTCATGCCACTTAGGTTTCAAGGATAAAAGGTTGGAACATGGGCAATCATTTCCTGGAGATGGTAAATTTTCTATTGGCAGGCAGAATTGGAACATGAAATTTAAGGATGATACCTCTGCTGCTCAAGCAGTAGCTGAGTTTGCAGAACATCCAAGCCTAGCAGCCAGAGTTGTTGTAGAACTTTCAAGGCAATATTGTGTTGATGATGGTGGCTCATACCACTTAGTTTTCAAGGATGAAAGGTTGGAACATGGACAATCATTTCCTTGAGATGGTAATGGTAATTTTTCTATCTGCAGGCAGAATTGGAACATGAAATTTAAGGATGCTACCTCTGCTACTCAAGCCTAGCTACAAGAGCTGTTGTAGAACTTTCAAGGCAATATTGTGTTGATAATGGTGGTTCATACCACTTAGGTTTCAAGGATGAAAGGTTGGAACATGGGCAAGCATTTCCTGGAGATGGTAATGTTAATTTTTCTGTTGGCAAGCAGAATTGGAACATGAAATTTAAGGATGCTACCTCTGCTGCTCATGCAGCGGCTGAGTTTGCAGAACGTGCAAGCCTAGCTACCAGAGCTGTTGTAGAACTTTCAAGGCAATATTGTGTTGATGATGATGGGTCATGCCACTTAGGTTTCAAGGATAAAAGGTTGGAACATGGGCAAGCATTTCCTGGAGATGGTAATGTTAATTTTTCTGTTGGCAAGCAGAATTGGAACATGAAATTTAAGGATGCTACCTCTACTGCTCAAGCAGCGACTGAGTTTGCAGAATATGCAAGCCTAGCTGCCAGAGCTGTTGGAGAACTTTCAAGGCAATATTGTATTGATGATGGTGGTTCATGCCACTTAGGTTTCAAGGATGAAAGGTTGGAAGATGGGAAATCATTTCCTTTAGATGGTAATGGTAAATTTTCTATTGGCAGGCAGAATTGGAACATGAAATTTAAGGATGATACCTCTGCTGCTCAAGCACCGGCTGAGTTTGCAGAACATCCAAGCCTAGCAGCCAGAGTTGTTGTAGAACTTTCAAGGCAATTTTGTGTTGATGATGGTGGCTCATACCACTTAGTTTTCAAGGATGAAAGGTTAGAACATGGACAATCATTTCCTTGAGATGGTAATGGTAATTTTTCTATCTGCAGGCAGAATTGGAACATGAAATTTAAGGATGCTACCTCTGCTGCTCAAGTAGCGACTGAGTTTGCAGAACATACAAGCCTAGCTACAAGAGCTGTTATAGAACTTTCAAGTCAATATTGTGTTGATAATGGTGGTTCATACCACTTAGGTTTCAAGGATGAAAGGTTGGAACATGGGCAAGTATTTCCTGGAGATGGTAATGTTAATTTTTCTGTTGGCAAGCAGAATTGGAACATGAAATTTAAGGATGCTACCTCTGCTGCTCAAGCAGCGGCTGAGTTTGCAGAACGTGCAAGCCTAGCTGCCAGAGCTGTTGTAGAACTTTCAAGGCAATATTGTGTTGATGATGGTGGTTCATGCCACTTAGGTTTCAAGGATGAAAGGTTGGAACATGGGCAAGCATTTCCTGGAGATGGTAATGTTAATTTTTCTGTTGGCAAGCAGAATTGGAACATGAAATTTAAGGATGCTACCTCTGCTGCTCAAGCAGCGACTGAGTTTGCAGAATATGCAAGCCTAGCTGCTAGAGCTGTTGGAGAACTTTCAAGGCAATATTGTATTGATGATGGTGGTTCATGCCACTAAGGTTTCAAGGATGAAAGGTTGGAAGATGGGAAATCATTTCCTTTAGATGGTAATGGTAATTTTTCTATTGGAAGGCAGAATTGGAACATGAAATTTAAGGATGCAACCTCTGCTGCTCAAGCAGTGGCTGAGTTTGCAGAACATCCAAGCCTAACTGCCAGAGTTGTTGTAGAACTTTCAAGGCAATATTGTGTTGATGATGGTGGTTCATGCCACTTAGTTTGCAAGGATGAAAGGTTGGAACATGGGCAATCATTATCTTGAGATGGTAATGGTAATTTTTCTATTGGCAGGCAGAATTGGAATATGAAATTTAAGAATGCTACCTCTGCAGCTCAAGTAGCGGCTGAGTTTGTAGAACATGCAAGCCTAGCTGCTAGAGCTGTTGTAGAACTTTCAAGGCAATATTGTGTTGATGATGATGGTTAATGCCACTTAGGTTTCAAGGATGAAAGGTTGGAACATGGGCAATCATTTCCTTGAGATGGTAATGCTAATTTTTCTATTGGCAGGCATAATTGGAACATGAAATTTAAGGATGCTACCTCTGCTACTCAAGCAGCGGCTGAGTTTGCAAAACATGCAAGCCTAGCTACAAATGTTGTTGTAGAACTTTCAAGGCAATATTGAGTTGATGATGGTGGTTCATGCCACTTAGGTTTCAAGGATGAAAGGTTGGAACATGGGCAAGCATTTCTTGGAGATGGTAATGTTAATTTTTCTGTTGGCAAGCAGAATTGGAACATAAAATTTAAGGATGCTACCTCTGCTGCTCAAGCAGCGACTGAGTTTGCAGAACATGCAAGCCTAGCTGCCAGTGCTGTTGGAGAACTTTCAAGGCAATATTGTGTTGATGATGGTGGTTCATGCCACTTAGGTTTCAAGGATGAAAGGTTGGAACATGGGCAAGCATTTCCTGGAGATGGTAATGTTAATTTTTCTGTTGGCAAGCAGAATTGGAACATGAAATTTAAGGATGCTACCTCTGCTGCTCAAGCAGCGACTGAGTTTGCAGAATATGCAAGCCTAGCTGCCAGAGCTGTTGGAGAACTTTCAAGGCAATATTGTATTGATGATGGTGGTTCATGCCACTTAGGTTTCAAGGATGAAAGGTTGGAAGATGGGAAATCATTTCCTTTAGATGGTAATGGTAATTTTTCTATTGGAAGGCAGAATTGGAACATGAAATTTAAGGATGCAACCTCTGCTGCTCAAGCAGTGGCTGAGTTTGCAGAACATCCAAGCCTAACTGCCAGAGTTGTTGTAGAACTTTCAAGGCAATATTGTGTTGATGATGGTGGTTCATGCCACTTAGTTTGCAAGGATGAAAGGTTGGAACATGGGCAATCATTATCTTGAGATGGTAATGGTAATTTTTCTATTGGCAGGCAGAATTGGAATATGAAATTTAAGAATGCTACCTCTGCAGCTCAAGTAGCGGCTGAGTTTGTAGAACATGCAAGCCTAGCTGCTAGAGCTGTTGTAGAACTTTCAAGGCAATATTGTGTTGATGATGATGGTTAATGCCACTTAGGTTTCAAGGATGAAAGGTTGGAACATGGGCAATCATTTCCTTGAGATGGTAATGCTAATTTTTCTATTGGCAGGCATAATTGGAACATGAAATTTAAGGATGCTACCTCTGCTACTCAAGCAGCGGCTGAGTTTGCAAAACATGCAAGCCTAGCTACAAATGTTGTTGTAGAACTTTCAAGGCAATATTGAGTTGATGATGGTGGTTCATGCCACTTAGGTTTCAAGGATGAAAGGTTGGAACATGGGCAAGCATTTCCTGGAGATGGTAATGTTAATTTTTCTGTTGGCAAGCAGAATTGGAACATAAAATTTAAGGATGCTACCTCTGCTGCTCAAGCAGCGACTGAGTTTGCAGAACATGCAAGCCTAGCTGCCAGAGCTGTTGGAGAACTTTCAAGGCAATATTGTGTTGATGATGGTGGTTCATGCCACTTAGGTTTCAAGGATGAAAGGTTGGAACATGGGCAATCATTTCCTTGAGATGGTAATGGTAATTTTTCTATTGGAAGGCAGAATTGGAACATGAAATTTAAGGATGCAACCTCTGCTGCTCAAGCAGTGGCTGAGTTTGGAGAACATGCAAGCCTAGCTGCCAGAGCTATTGTAGAACTTTTAAGCCAATATTGTGTTGATGATGATGGTTCATGGCACTTAGGTTTCAAGGATAAAAGGTTGGAACATGGGCAATCATTTCCTGAATATGGTAAATTTTCTATTGGCAGACAGAATTGGAACATGAAATTTAAGGATGCTACCTCTGCTGCTCAAGCATCGGTTGAGTTTGCAGAACATCCAAGCCTAACTGCCAGAGTTGTTGTAGAACTTTCAAGGCAATATTGTGTTGATGATGGTGGTTCATGCCACTTAGTTTTCAAGGATGAAAGGTTGGAACATGGGAAATCATTATCTTGAGATGGTAATGGTAATTTTTCCATTGGCAGGCAGAATTGGAACATGAAATTTAAGAATGCTACCTCTGTAGCTCAAGTAGCGGCTGAGTTTGTAGAACATGTAAGCCTAGCTGCTAGAGTTGTTGTAGAACTTTCAAGGCAATATTGTGTTGATGATGATGGTTAATGCCACTTAGGTTTCAAGGATGAAAGGTTGGAACATGGGCAATCATTTCCTTGAGATGGTAATGCTAATTTTTCTATTGGCAGGCATAATTGGAACATGAATTTTAAGGATGCTACCTCTGCTACTCAAGCAGCGGCTGAGTCTGCAAAACATGCAAGCCTAGCTACAAATGTTGTTGTAGAACTTTCAAGGCAATATTGAGTTAATGATGGTGGTTCATGCCACTTAGGTTTCAGGGATGAAAGGTTGGAACATGGGCAAGCATTTCCGGGAGATGGTAATGTTAATTTTTCTGTTGGCAAGCAGAATTGGAACATGAAATTTAAGGATGCTACCTCTGCTGCTCAAGCAGTGGCTGAGTTTGCAGAACATGCAAGCCTAGCTGCCAGAGCTGTTGTAGAACTTTCAAGGCAATATTGTGTTGATGATGGTGGTTCATGCCACTTAGGTTTCAAGGATGAAAGGTTGGAACATGGGCAAGCATTTCCTGGAGATGGTAATGTTAATTTTTCTGTTGGCAAGCAGAATTGGAACATGAAATTTAAGGATGCTACCTCTGCTGCTCAAGCAGCGACTGAGTTTGCAGAACATGCAAGCCTAGCTGCCAGAGCTGTTGTAGAACTTTCAAGGCAATATTGTGTTGATGATGGTGGTTCATGCCACTTAGGTTTCAAGGATGTAAGGTTGGAACATGGGCAATAATTTCCTTGATATGGTAATGGTAATTTTCTATTGGCAGGCAGAATTGGAACATGAAATTTAAGGATGCTACCATTGCTGCTCAAGTAGCGACTGAGTTTACAGAACATGCAAGCCTAGCTGCCAGAGCCGTCGAGAACTTTCCAGGCACTATTGTGATGATGGTGGTTCATGCAACTTAAGTTTCAAGAATGAAAGGTTGGAACATGAGAAAGCATTTCCTGAATATGGTAATGTTTATTTTTCTGTTGGCAAGCAGAATTGGAACATGAAATTTAAGGATGCTACCTCTGCTGCTCAAGCAGCGGCTGAGTTTGCAGAACATGCAAACCTAGCTGCCAGAGCTGTTGTAGAACTTTCAAGGTAATATTGTGTTGATGATGGTGGTTGATGCCACTTAGGTTTCAAGGATGAAAGGTTAGAACATGGGCAATCATTTCCTTGAGATGGTAATGGTAATTTTTTTATTGGC
Source organism: Nicotiana tabacum (assembly GCF_000715075.1). Taxonomy (NCBI): domain Eukaryota; kingdom Viridiplantae; phylum Streptophyta; class Magnoliopsida; order Solanales; family Solanaceae; genus Nicotiana; species Nicotiana tabacum. Next base: position 1,014,327 of record NW_027438242.1, read on the forward strand.
AGGCATAATTGGAACATGAAATTTAAGGATGCTACCTCTGCTGCTCATGCAGCGGCTGAGTTTGCAGAACGTGCAAGCCTAGCTGCCAGAGCTGTTGTAGAACTTTCAAGGCAATATTGTGTTGATGATGATGGGTCATGCCACTTAGGTTTCAAGGATAAAAGGTTGGAACATGGGCAATCATTTCCTGGAGATGGTAAATTTTCTATTGGCAGGCAGAATTGGAACATGAAATTTAAGGATGATACCTCTGCTGCTCAAGCAGTAGCTGAGTTTGCAGAACATCCAAGCCTAGCAGCCAGAGTTGTTGTAGAACTTTCAAGGCAATATTGTGTTGATGATGGTGGCTCATACCACTTAGTTTTCAAGGATGAAAGGTTGGAACATGGACAATCATTTCCTTGAGATGGTAATGGTAATTTTTCTATCTGCAGGCAAAATTGGAACATGAAATTTAAGGATGCTACCTCTGCTGCTCAAGTAGCGACTGAGTTTGCAGAACATACAAGCCTAGCTACAAGAGCTGTTGTAGAACTTTCAAGGCAATATTGTGTTGATAATGGTGGTTCATACCACTTAGGTTTCAAGGATGAAAGGTTGGAACATGGGCAAGCATTTCCTGGAGATGGTAATGTTAATTTTTCTGTTGGCAAGCAGAATTGGAACATGAAATTTAAGGATGCTACCTCTGCTGCTCAAGCAGCGGCTGAGTTTGCAGAACATGCAAGCCTAGCTGCCAGAGCTGTTGTAGAACTTTCAAGGCAATATTGTGTTGATGATGGTGGTTTATGCCACTTAGGTTTCAAGGATGAAAGGTTGGAACATGGGCAAGCATTTCCTGGAGATGGTAATGTTAATTTTTCTGTTGGCAAGCAGAATTGGAACATGAAATTTAAGGATGCTACCTCTGCTGCTCAAGCAGTGACTGAGTTTGCAGAATATGCAAGCCTAGCTTCCAGAGCTGTTGGAGAACTTTCAAGGCAATATTGTATTGATGATGGTGGTTCATGCCACTTAGGTTTCAAGGATGAAAGGTTGGAAGATGGGAAATCATTTCCTTTAGATGGTAATGGTAATTTTTCTATTGGAAGGCAGAATTGGAACATGAAATTTAAGGATGCAACCTCTGCTGCTCAAGCAGTGGCTGAGTTTGCAGAACATCCAAGCCTAACTGCCAGAGTTGTTGTAGAACTTTCAAGGCAATATTGTGTTGATGATGGTGGTTCATGCCACTTAGTTTGCAAGGGTGAAAGGTTGGAACATGGGCAATAATTATCTTGAGATGGTAATGGTAATTTTTCTATTGGCAGGCAGAATTGGAATATGAAATTTAAGAATGCTACCTCTGCAGCTCAAGTAGCGGCTAAGTTTGTAGAACATGCAAGCCTAGCTGCTAGAGCTGTTGTAGAACTTTCAAGGCAATATTGTGTTGATGATGATGGTTAATGCCACTTAGGTTTCAAGGATGAAAGGTTGGAACATGGGCAATCATTTCCTTGAGATGGTAATGCTAATTTTTCTATTGGCAGGCATAATTGGAACATGAAATTTAAGGATGCTACCTCTGCTACTCAAGCAGCGGCTGAGTTTGCAAAACATGCAAGCCTAGCTACAAATGTTGTTGTAGAACTTTCAAGGCAATATTGAGTTGATGATGGTGGTTCATGCCACTTAGGTTTCAAGGATGAAAGGTTGGAACATGGGCAAGCATTTCCTGGAGATGGTAATGGTAAATTTGCTATTGGCAGGCAAAATTGGAACATGAAATTTAAGGATGCTACCTCTGCTGCTCAAGCAGCGGCTGAGTTTGCAGAACATGCAAGCCTAGCTGCCAGAGCTGTTGGAGAACTTTCAAGGCAATATTGTGTTGATGATGGTGGTTCATGCCACTTAGGTTTCAAGGATGAAAGGTTGGAACATGGGCAATCATTTCCTTGAGATGGTAATGGTAATTTTTCTATTGGAAGGCAGAATTGGAACATGAAATTTAAGGATGCAACCTCTGCTGCTCAAGCAGTGGCTGAGTTTGCAGAACATGCAAGCCTAGCTGCCAGAGCTATTGTAGAACTTTTAAGGCAATATTGTGTTGATGATGATGGTTCATGGCACTTATGTTTCAAGGATAAAAGGTTGGAACATGGGCAATCATTTCCTGAATATGGTAAATTTTCTATTGGCAGGCAGAATTGGAACATGAAATTTAAGGATGCTACCTCTGCTGCTCAAGCATCGGTTGAGTTTGCAGAACATCCAAGCCTAACTGCCAGAGTTGTTGTAGAACTTTCAAGGCAATATTGTGTTGATGATGGTGGTTCATGCCACTTAGTTTTCTAGGATGAAAGGTTGGAACATGGGAAATCATTATCTTGAGATGGTAATGGTAATTTTTCCATTGGCAGGCAGAATTGGAACATGAAATTTAAGAATGCTACCTCTGCAGCTCAAGTAGCGGCTGAGTTTGTAGAACATGTAAGCCTAGCTGCTAGAGTTGTTGTAGAACTTTCAAGGCAATATTGTGTTGATGATGATGGTTAATGCCACTTAGGTTTCAAGGATGAAAGGTTGGAACATGGGCAATCATTTCCTTGAGATGGTAATGCTAATATTTCTATTGGCAGGCATAATTGGAACATGAAATTTAAGGATGCTACCTCTGCTACTCAAGCAGCGGCTGAGTCTGCAAAACATGCAAGCCTAGCTACAAATGTTGTTGTAGAACTTTCAAGGCAATATTGAGTTAATGATGGTGGTTCATGCCACTTAGGTTTCAGGGATGAAAGGTTGGAACATGGGCAAGCATTTCCGGGAGATGGTAATGTTAATTTTTCTGTTGGCAAGCAGAATTGGAACATGAAATTTAAGGATGCTACCTCTGCTGCTCAAGCAGTGGCTGAGTTTGCAGAACATGCAAGCCTAGCTGCCAGAGCTGTTGTAGAACTTTCAAGGCAATATTGTGTTGATGATGGTGGTTCATGCCACTTAGGTTTCAAGGATGAAAGGTTGGAACATGGGCAATCATTTCCTTGAGATGGTAATGCTAATTTTTCTATTGGCAGGCATAATTGGAACATGAAATTTAAGGATGCTACCTCTGCTACTCAAGCAGCGGCTGAGTTTGCAAAACATGCTAGCCTAGCTACAAATGTTGTTGTAGAACTTTCAAGGCAATATTGAGTTGATGATGGTGGTTCATGGCACTTAGGTTTCAAGGATAAAAGGTTGGAACATGGGCAATCATTTCCTGAATATGGTAAATTTTCTATTGGCAGGCAGAATTGGAACATGAAATTTAAGGATGCTACCTCTGCTGCTCAAGCATCGGTTGAGTTTGCAGAACATCCAAGCCTAACTGCCAGAGTTGTTGTAGAACTTTCAAGGCAATATTGTGTTGATGATGGTGGTTCATGCCACTTAATTTTCAAGGATGAAAGGTTGGAACATGGGAAATCATTATCTTGAGATGGTAATGGTAATTTTTCCATTGGCAGGCAGAATTGGAACATGAAATTTAAGAATGCTACCTCTGCAGCTCAAGTAGCGGCTGAGTTTGTAGAACATGTAAGCCTAGCTGCTAGAGTTGTTGTAGAACTTTCAAGGCAATATTGTGTTGATGATGATGGTTAATGCCACTTAGGTTTCAAGGATGAAAGGTTGGAACATGGGCAATCATTTCCTTGAGATGGTAATGCTAATTTTTCTATTGGCAGGCATAATTGGAACATGAAATTTAAGGATGCTACCTCTGCTACTCAAGCAGCGGCTGAGTCTGCAAAACATGCAAGCCTAGCTACAAATGTTGTTGTAGAACTTTCAAGGCAATATTGAGTTAATGATGGTGGTTCATGCCACTTAGGTTTCAGGGATGAAAGGTTGGAACATGGGCAAGTATTTCCGGGAGATGGTAATGCTAATTTTTCTATTGGCAGGCATAATTGGAACATGAAATTTAAGGATGCTACCTCTGCTACTCAAGCAGCGGCTGAGTCTGCAAAACATGCAAGCCTAGCTACAAATGTTGTTGTAGAACTTTCAAGGCAATATTGAGTTAATGATGGTGGTTCATGCCACTTAGGTTTCAGGGATGAAAGGTTGGAACATGGGCAAGTATTTCCGGGAGATGGTAATGTTAATTTTTCTGTTGGCAAGCAGAATTGGAACCTGAAATTTAAGGATTCTACCTCTGCTGCTCAAGCAGTGGCTGAGTTTGCAGAACATGCAAGCCTAGCTGCTAGAGCTGTTGTAGAACTTTCAAGGCAATATTGTGTTGATGATGGTGGTTCATGCCACTTAGGTTTCAAGGATGAAAGGTTGGAACATGGGCAAGCATTTCCTGGAGATGGTAATGTTAATTTTTCTGTTGGCAAGCAGAATTGGAACATGAAATTTAAGGATGCAACCTCTGCTGCTCAAGCAGTGGCTGAGTTTGCAGAACATGCAAGCCTAGCTGCCAGAGCTATTGTAGAACTTTTAAGGCAATATTGTGTTGATGATGATGGTTCATGGCACTTAGGTTTCAAGGATAAAAGGTTGGAACATGGGCAATCATTTCCTGAATATGGTAAATTTTCTATTGGCAGGCAGAATTGGAACATGAAATTTAAGGATACTACCTCTGCTGCTCAAGCATTGGTTGAGTTTGCAGAACATCCAAGCCTAACTGCCAGAGTTGTTGTAGAACTTTCAAGGCAATATTGTGTTGATGATGGTGGTTCATGCCACTTAGTTTTCAAGGATGAAAGGTTGGAACATGGGAAATCATTATCTTGAGATTGTAATGATAATTTTTCCATTGGCAGGCAGAATTGGAACATGAAATTTAAGAATGCTACCTCTGCAGCTCAAGTAGCGGCTGAGTTTGTAGAACATGTAAGCCTAGCTGCTAGAGTTGTTGTAGAACTTTCAAGGCAATATTGTGTTGATGATGATGGTTAATGCCACTTAGGTTTCAAGGATGAAAGGTTGGAACATGGGCAATCATTTCCTTGAGATGGTAATGCTAATTTTTCTATTGGCAGGCATAATTGGAACATGAAATTTAAGGATGCTACCTCTGCTACTCAAGCAGCGGCTGAGTTTGCAGAACATGCAAGCCTAGCTGCCAGAGCTGTTGTAGAACTTTCAAGGCAATATTGTGTTGATGATGGTGGTTCATGCCACTTAGGTTTCAAGGATGAAAGGTTGGAACATGGGCAAGCATTTCCTGGAGATGGTAATGTTAATTTTTCTGTTGGCAAGCAGAATTGGAACATGAAATTTAAGGATGCTACCTCTGCTGCTCAAGATAATATTGTTGGAGAACTTTCAAGGTAATATTGTGTTGATGATGGTGGTTCATGCCACTTAGGTTTCAAGGATGAAAGGTTAGAACATGGGCAATCATTTCCTTGAGATGGTAATGGTAATTATTTTATTGGCAGGCAGAATTGGAACATGAAATTAAAGGATGCTACCTCTGCTGCTCATGCAGCGGCTGAGTTTGCAGAACGTGCAAGCCTAGCTGCCAGAGCTATTGTAGAACTTTCAAGGCAATATTGTGCTGATGATGGTGGTTCATGCCACTTAGGTTTCAAGGATAAAAGGTTGGAACAAGGGCAATCATTTCCTGGAGATGGTAAATTTTCTATTGGCAGGCAGAATTGGAACATGAAATTTAAGGATGATACCTCTGCTGCTCAAGCAGCGGCTGAGTTTGCAGAACATCCAAGCCTAGCAGCCAGAGTTGTTGTAGAACTTTCAAGGCAATATTATACTGATGATGGTGGCTCATACCACTTAGTTTTCAAGGATGAAAGGTTGGAACATGGACAATCATTTCCTTGAGATGGTAATGGTAATTTTTCTATTGGCAGGCAGAATTGGAACATGAAATTTAAGGATGCTACCTCTGCTGCTCAAGTAGCGACTGAGTTTGCAGAACATACAAGCCTAGCTACAAGAGTTGTTGTAGAACTTTCAAGGCAATATTGTGTTGATGATGGTGGTTCATACCACTTAGATTTCAAGGATGAAAGGTTGGAACATGGGCAAGCATTTCCTGGAGATGGTAATGTTAATTTTTCTGTTGGCAAGCAGAATTGGAACATGAAATTTAAGGATGTTACCTCTACTGCTCAAGCAGCGGCTGAGTTTGCAGAACATGCAAGCCTAGCTGCCAGAGCTGTTGTAGAACTTTCAAGGCAATATTGTGTTGATGATGGTGGTTCATGCCACTTAGGTTTCAAGGATGAAAGGTTGGAACATGGGCAAGCATTTCCTGGAGATGGTAATGTTAATTTTTCTGTTGGCAAGCAGAATTGGAACATGAAATTTAAGGATGCTACCTCTGCTGCTCAAGCAGCGACTGAGTTTGCAGAACATGCAAGCCTAGCTGCCAGAGCTGTTGGAGAACTTTCAAGGCAATATTGTGTTGATGATGGTGGTTCATGCCACTTAGGTTTCAAGGATGAAAGGTTGGAAGATGGGAAATCATTTCCTTGAGATGGTAGTGGTAATTTTTCTATTGGAAGGCAGAATTGGAACATGAAAATTAAGGATGCAACCTCTGCTGCTCAAGCAGTGGCTGAGTTTGCAGAACATGCAAGCCTAGCTGCCAGATCTATTGTAGAACTTTTAAGGCAATATTGTGTTGATGATGATGGTTCATGGCACTTAGGTTTCAAGGATAAAAGGTTGGAACATGGGCAATCATTTCCTGAATATGGTAAATTTTCTTTTGGCAGGCAGAATTGGAACATGAAATTTAAGGATGCTACCTCTGCTGCTCAAGCAGCGGTTGAGTTTGCAGAACATCCAACCCTAACTGCCAGAGTTGTTGTAGAACTTTCAAGGCAATATTGTGTTGATGATGGTGGTTCATGCAACTTAAGTTTCAAGATGAAAGGTTGGAACATGGGCAAGCATTTCCTGGAGATGGTAATGTTAATTTTTCTGTTGGCAAGCAGAATTGGAACATGAAATTTAAGAATGCTACCTCTGCAGCTCAAGTAGTGGCTGAGTTTGTAGAACATGCAAGCCTAGCTGCTAGAGCTGTTGTAGAACTTTCAAGGCAATATTGTGTTGATGATGATGGTTAATGCCACTTAGGTTTCAAGGATGAAAGGTTGGAACATGGGCAATCATTTCCTTGAGATGGTAATGCTAATTTTTCTATTGGCAGGCATAATTGGAACATGAAATTTAAGGATGCTACCTCTGCTACTCAAGCAGCGGCTGAGTCTGCAAAACATGCAAGCCTAGCTACAAATGTTGTTGTAGAACTTTCAAGGCAATATTGAGTTAATGATGGTGGTTCATGCCACTTAGGTTTCAGGGATGAAAGGTTGGAACATGGGCAAGTATTTCCGGGAGATGGTAATGTTAATTTTTCTGTTGGCAAGCAGAATTGGAACATGAAATTTAAGGATGCAACCTCTGCTGCTCAAGCAGTGGCTGAGTTTGCAGAACATGCAAGCCTAGCTGCCAGATCTATTGTAGAACTTTTAAGGCAATATTGTGTTGATGATGATGGTTCATGGCACTTAGGTTTCAAGGATAAAAGGTTGGAACATGGGCAATCATTTCCTGAATATGGTAAATTTTCTATTGGCAGGCAGAATTGGAACATGAAATTTAAGGATGCTACCTCTGCTGCTCAAGCAGCGGTTGAGTTTACAGAACATCCATGCCTAACTGCCAGAGTTGTTGTAGAACTTTCAAGGCAATATTGTGTTGATGATGGTGGTTCATGCCACTTAGTTTTCAAGGATGAAAGGTTGGAACATGGGAAATCTTTATATTGAGATGGTAATGGTAATTTTTCTATTGGCAGGCAGAATTGGAACATGAAATTTAAGAATGCTACCTCTGCAGCTCAAGTAGCGGCTGAGTTTGTAGAACATGCAAGCCTAGCTGCTAGAGTTGTTGTAGAACTTTCAAGGCAATATTGTGTTGATGATGATGGTTAATGCCACTTAGGTTTCAAGGATGAAAGGTTGGAACATGGGCAATCATTTCCTTGAGATGGTAATGCTAATTTTTCTATTGGCAGGCATAATTGGAACATGAAATTTAAGGATGCTACCTCTGCTACTCAAGCAGCGGCTGAGTTTGCAAAACATGCAAGCCTAGCTACAAATGTTGTTGTAGAACTTTCAAGGTAATATTGAGTTGATGATGGTGGTTCATGCCACTTAGGTTTCAAGGATGAAAGGTTGGAACATGGGCAAGCATTTCCTGGAGATGGTAATGTTAATTTTTCTGTTGGCAAGCAGAATTTCAAGGCAATATTGTGTTGATGATGGTGGTTCATTCCACTTAGTTTTCAAGGATGAAAGGTTGGAACATGGGCAATAATTTCCTTGAGATGGTAATGTTAAATTTTTTGTTGGCAGGCAGTATTGGAACATGAAATTTAAGGATGCTACCTCTCCTGCTCAAGCAGCGGCTGAGTTTGGAGAACATGCAAGCCTAGCTGCCAGAGCTGTTGGAGAACTTTCAAGGCAATATTGTGTTGATGATGGTGGTTCATGCCACTTAAGTTTCAAGATGAAAGGTTAGAACATGGGCAAGCATTTCCTGTAGATGGTAATGGTAATTTTTTTGTTGGCAAGCAGAATTTGTACATGATATTTAAGGATGCTACATCTACTGCTCAAGCAGCGGCTGAGTTTGGAGAACATACAAGCCTAGCTGCCAGATCTGTTGTAGAACTTTCAAGGCAATATTGTGTTGATGATGGTGGTTCATGCCACTTAGGTTTCAAGGATGAAAGGTTGGAACATGGGCAAGCATTTCCTTGAGATGGTAATGGTAATTTTCTATTGGCAGACAGAATTGGAAGATGAAATTTAAGGATGTTACCGCTGCTGCTCAAGCAGCGGCTGAGTTTGCAGAACATGCAATCCTAGCTGCCAGAGCTATGGTAGAACTTTCAAGGCAATATTGTGTTGATGATGGTGGTTCATGCCACTTAGGTTTCAAGGATAAAAGGTTGGAACATGGGCAATCATTTCCTTTAGATGGTAATGGTAATTTTTCTATTGGCAGGCAGTATTGGAACATGAAATTTAAGGATGCTACCTCTGCTGCTCAAGCAGCGACTGAGTTTGCAGAACATGCAAACCTAGCTGCCAGAGCTATTATAGAACTTTCAAGGCAATATTGTGTTGATGATGGTGGTTCATGCCACTTAGGTTTCAAGGTTGAAAGGTTGGAACATAGGCAATCATTTCCTTGAGATAGTAATGGTAATTTTTCTATTGGCAGGCAGTATTGGAATATGAAATTTAAGGATGCTACCTCTGCTGCACAAGCAGCGGCTGATTTTTGAGAATATGCAAGCCTAGTTGCCAGAGCTGTTGGAGAACTTTCAAGGTAATATTGTGTTGATGAAGGCGGTTCATGCCACTTAGGTTTCAAGGATGAAAGGTTAGAACATGGGCAAGCATTTCCTGTAGATGGTAATGGTAATTTTTTTGTTGGCAAGCAGAATTTGTACATGAAATTTAAGGATGCTACCTCTACTGCCCAAGCAGCGGCTGAGTTTGCTGAACATGCAAACCTAGCTGCCAGAGCTGTTGTAGAACTTTCAAGGCAATATTGTGTTGATGATGGTGGTTCATGCCACTTAGGTTTCAAGGATGAAAGGTTGGAACATGGGTAATCATTTCCTTGAGGTGGTAATGGTAATTTTTCTGTTGGCAGGCAAAATTGGTACATGAAATTTAAGGATGCTACCTCTGCTGTTCATGTAGCGATTGAGTTTACAGAACATGCAAGCCTAGCTACAAAAGCTGTTGTAGAACTTTTAAGGCAATATTGTGTAGATGATAGTGGTTCATGCCACTTAGGTTTCAAGGATGAAAGGTTGGAACATGGGCAATCATTTCCTGAAGATGGTAATGGTAATTTGTCTATTGGCAGGAAGAATTGGAACATGAAATTTAAGGATGCTACCTCTGCTGCTCAAGTAGCGACTGAATTTGCAGAACATGCAAGCCTAGCTGCCAGAGCTGTTGTAGAACTTTCAAGGCAATATTGTGTTGATGATGGTGGTTCATTCCACTTAGTTTTCAAGGATGAAAGGTTGGAACATGGGCAATCATTTCCTTGAGATGGTAAGGGTAATTCTTCTGTTGGCAGGCAGTTTTGGAACATGAAATTTAAGGATGCTACCTCTCCTGCTCAAGCAGCGGCTGAGTTTGGAGAACATGCAAGCCTAGCTGCCAGAGCTGTTGTAGAACTTTCAAGGAAATATAGTGTTGATGATGGTGGTTCATTCCATTTAGTTTTCAAGGATGAAAGGTTGGAACATGGGCAATCATTTCCTTGAGATGGTAATGGTAATTTGTCTGTTGGCAGGCAGTCTTGGAACATGAAATTTAAGGATGCTACCTCTGCTGCTCAAGCAGCGGCTGATTTTGGAGAACATGCAAGCCTAGCTGCCAGAGCTGTTGGAGAACTTTCTAGGCAATATTGTGTTGATGATGGTAGTTCATGCCACTTAGGTTTCAAGGATGAAAGGTTGGAACATGGGCAAGCATTTCCTAGAGATTGTAATGGTAATTCTTTTTTTGGCAAGCAGAATTGGAACATGAAATTTAAGGATGCTACCTCTGCTGCTCAAGCAGTGGCTGATTTTGCAGAACATGCAAGCCTAGCTACCAGAGCTGTTGTAGAACTTTCAACGCAATACTGTGTTGATGGTGATGGTTCATGCCATATAGTTTTCAAGGATGAAAGGTTGGAACATGGGCAATCATTTCTTTGAGATGGTAATGGTAATTTTTCTGTTGGTAAGTAGAATAGGAACATGAAATTTAAGGATGCTACCTCTGCTGCTCAATTAGTGACTGATTTTGCAGAACATGCAAGCCTAGCTCCCAGAGCTATTGTAGAACTTTCAAGGCAATATTATGTTGATGATGGTGGTTCATGCCACTTAGTTTTCAAGGATGAAAGGTTGGAACATGGGCAATCATTTCCTTGAGATGGTAAATTTTCTATTGGCAGGCAGAATTGGAACATGAAATTTAAGGATGCTACCTCTGCTTCTCAAGTAGCGGCTGAGTTTGCAGAACATCCAAGCCTAGCTGCCAGAGCTGTTGTAGAACTTTCAACGCAATACTGTGTTGATGGTGGTGGTTTATGCAACTTAGGTTTCAAGGATGAAAGGTTGGAACATGGGCAATCATTTCTTGGAGATGGTAATGCTAATTATTCTATTGCCAGGCAGAATTGGAACATGAAATTTAAGGATGCTACCTCTGCTGCTCAAGTAGCGACTGAGTTTGCAGTACATGCAAGCCTAGCTACTAGAGCTGTTGTAGAACTTTCAAGGCAATATTTTGTTGATGATGGTGGTTCATGCCACTTAGTTTTCAAGGATGAAAGGTTGGAACATTGGCAATCATTTCCTTGAGATGGTAATGAAATTTACGGATGCTACCTATGCTGTTCAAGCAGCGGCTGAGTTTGCAGAACATGCAAGCTTAGCTGCCAGAGATGTTGTAGAACTTTCAAGGCAATATTGTGATGATGATGGTGGTACATACCACTTAGGTTTCAAGGATAAAAGGTTGGAACATGGGCAATTATTTCCTGGAGAGGGTTGTGGTAATTTTTCTGTTGGCAGGCAGAATTGGAACATGAAATTTAAGGATGCTACCTCTGCTGCACAAGCCGAGGCTGAGTTTGCAGAACATGCAAGCCTAGATGCCATAGCTGTTGTAGAACTTTCAAGGCAATATTGTGTTGATGATAGTGGTTCATGCCACTTAGGTTTCAAGGATGATAGGTTGGAACATGGGCAATCATTTCCTTGAGATGGTAATGGTAATTTTTCTATTGGCAGGAAGAATTGGAACATGAAATTTAAGGATGCTACCTCTGCTGCTCAAGTAGCGACTGAATTTGCAGAACATGCAAGCCTAGCTGCCAGAGCTGTTGTAGAACTTTCAAGGCAATATTGTGTTGATGATGGTGGTTCATTCCACTTAGTTTTCAAGGATGAAAGGTTGGAACATGGGCAATCATTTCCTTGAGATGGTAATGTTAATTATTTTGTTGGCAGGCAGTATTGGAACATGAAATTTAAGGATGTTACCTCTACTGCTCAAGCAGCAGCTGAGTTTGGAGAACATACAAGCCTAGCTGCCAGAACTATTGGAGAACTTTCAAGGCAATATTGTGTTGATGATAGTGGTTCATGCCACTTAGGTTTCAAGGATGACAGGTTGGAACATGGGCAAGCATTTCCTAGAGATGGTAATGGTTATTTTTCCGTTGGCAAGCAGAATTGGAACATGAAATTTAAGGATGCTACCTATTTTGCTCAAGCAGCGGCTGAGTTTGCAGAACATGCAAGCCTAGCTACCAGAGCTGTTGTAGAACTTTCAAGGCAATATTGTGTTGATGATGGTGGTTCATGCCACTTAGGTTTCAAGGATAAAAGGTTGGAACATGGGCAATCATTTCCTAGAGAGGGTAATGGTAATTTTTCTTTTGGCAGGCAGAATTGGAACATGAAATTTAAGGATGCTACCTCTGTTACTCAAGCCGCGGCTGAGCTTGCAGAACATGCAAGCCTAGCTGCCATAGCTGTTGTAGAACTTTCAAGGCAATATTGTGTTGATGATAGTGGTTCATGCCACTTAGGTTTCAACGATGAAAGGTTGGAACATGGGCAATCATTTCCTGGAGATGGTAATGGTAATTTTTCTGTTGGAAGGTAGAATTGGAACAAGAAATTTAAGGATGCTACCTGTGCTGCTCAAGCAGCGGTTGATTTTGCAGAACATGCAGGCCTAGCTGCCAGAGCTATTGTAGAACTTTCAAGGAAATACTGTGTTGATGATGGTGGTTCATGCCACATAGTTTTCAAGGATGAAAGGTTGGAACATGGGCAATCATTTCCTTGAGATGGTAATGGTAATTTTTCTGTTGGCAGGTAGAATTGGAACATGAAATTTAAGGATGCTACCTCTGCTGTTCAATTAGCGACTGAGTTTGCAGAACATGCAAGCCTAGCTGCCAGAGCTGTTGTAGAACTTTCAAGGCAATATTTTAGTTGATGATGGTGGTTCATGCCACTTAGGTTTCAAGGATAAAAGGTTGGAACATCGGCATTCATTTCCTGGAGATGGTAAATTTTCTATTGGCAGGCACAATTGGAACATGAAATTTAAGAATGCTACCTCTGCTGCTCAAGTAGCGGCTGAGTTTGCAAAACATCCAAGCATAGCTGCCAGAGCTGTTGTAGAACTTTCAGGGCAATATTGTGTTGATGATGGTGGTCCATGCCACTTAGTTTTCAAGGATGAAAGGTTGCAACATGGGCAATCATTTCCTTGAGATGGTAATGTTAATTTTTCTGTTGGAAGGCAGAATTGGACCATGAAATTTAAGAATGCTACCTCTGCTGCTCAAGTAGCGACTGAGTTTGCAGTACATGCAAGCCTAGCTGCTAAAGCTATTGTAGAACTTTCAAGGCAATATTGTGTTGATGATAGTGGTTCATGCCACTTAGTTTTCAAGGATGAAAGGTTGGAACATGGGCAATCATTTCCATGAGATGGTAATGAAATTGAAGGATGCTACCTATGCTGCTCAAGCAGGGGCTGAGTTTGCAGAACATGCAAGCTTAGCTGCCATAGCTGTTGTAGAACTTTCAAGCCAATATTGTGATGATGATGGTGGTACATACCACTTAGGTTTCAAGGATGGAAGGTTGGAACATGGGCAATCATTTCCTTGAGATGGTAATGTTAATTTTTCTGTTGGCAGGAAGAATTGGAACATGAAATTTAAGGATGCTACCTCTGCTGCTCAAGTAGCGACTGAATTTGCAGAACATGCAATCTTAGCTACCAGAGCTTTTGTAGAACTTTGAAGACAATATTGTGTTGATGATGGTGGTTCATTCCACTTAGTTTTCATGGATGGAAGGTTGGAACATGGGCAATCATTTCCTTGAGATGGTAATGTTAATTTTTCTGTTGGCAGGCAGTATTGGAACATGAAATTTAAGGATGCTACCTCTACTGCTCAAGCAGCGGCTGAGTTTGGAGAACATGCAAGCCTAGCTGCTAGAACTGTTGGAGAACTTTCAAGGCAATATTGTGTTGATGATAGTTGTTCATGCCACTTAGGTTTCAAGGATAAAAGGTTGGAACATGGGCATTCATTTCCTGGAGATGGTAAATTTTCTATTCGCAGGCACAATTGGAACATGAAATTTAAGGATGCTACCTCTGCTTCTCAAGTAGCAGCTGAGTTTGCAGAACATCCAAGCCTAGCTGCCAGAGGTGTTGTAGAACTTTCAACGCAATACTGTGTTGATGGTGGTGGTTCATGCAACTTAGGTTTCAAGGATGAAAGGTTGGAACATGGGCAATCATTTCTTAGAGATGGTAATGCTAATTATTCTATTGGCAGGCAGAATTGGAACATGAAATTTAAGGATGCTACCGCTGCTGCTCAAGTAGCGACTGAGTTTACAGTACATGCAAGCCTAGCTGCTAGAGCTGTTATAGAACTTTCAAGGCAATATTGTGTTGATGATGGTGGTTCATGCCACTTAGTTTTCAAGGATGAAAGGTTGGAACATGGGTAATCATTTCCTTGAGATGGTAATGAAATTTAAGTATGCTACCTATGCTGTTCAAGCAGCGGCTGAGTTTGCAGAACATGCAAGCTTAGCTGCCAGAGATGTTGTAGAACTTTCAAGGCAATATTGTGATGATGATGGTGGTACATACCACTTAGGTTTCAAGGATAAAAGGTTGGAACATGGGCAATTATTTCCTGGAGAGGGTAGTGGTAATTTTTCTGTTGGCAGGCAGAATTGGAACATGAAATTTAAGGATGCTACCTGTGCTGCTCAAGCCGCGGCTGAGTTAGCAGAACATGCAAGCCTAGATGCCATAGCTGTTGTAGAACATTCAAGGCAATATTGTGTTGATGATAGTGGTTCATGCCACTTAGGTTTCAAGAATGATAGGTTGGAACATGGGCAATCATTTCCTTGAGATGGTAATGGTAATTTTTCTATTGGCAGGAAGAATTGGAACATGAAATTTAAGGATGCTACCTCTGCTGCTCAAGTAGCGACTGAATTTGCAGAACATGCAAGCCTAGCTGCCAGAGCTATTGTAGAACTTTCAAGGCAATATTGTTTTGATGATGGTGGTTCATTCCACTTAGTTTTCAAGGATGGAAGGTTGGAACATGGGCAATCATTTCCTTGAGATGGTAATTTTAATTTTTCTGTTGGCAGGCAGTATTGGAACATGAAATTTAAGGAAGCTACCTCTGTTACTCAAGCCGCGGCTGAGTTTGCAGAACATGCAAGCCTAGCTGCCATAGCTGTTGTAGAACTTTCAAGGCAATATTGTGTTGATGATAGTGGTTCATGCCACTTAGGTTTCAAGGATGAATGGTTGGAACATGGGCAATCATTTCCTGGAGATGGTAATGGTAATTTTTCTGTTGGCAAGCAGAATTGGAACATGAAATTTAAGGATGCTACCTATTTTGCTCAAGCAGCGGCTGAGTTTGCAGAACATGCAAGCCTAGCTGCCAGTGCTGTTGTAGAACTTTCAAGGCAATATTGTGTTGATGATGGTGGTTCATGCCACTTAGGTTTCAAGGATAAAAGGTTGGAACATGGGCAATCATTTCCTAGAGAGGGTAATGGTAATTTTTTTGTTGGCAGGCAGAATTGGAACATGAAATTTAAGGATGCTACCTCTGTTACTCAAGCCGCAGCTGAGTTTGCAGAACATGCAAGCCTAGCTGCCATAGCTGTTGTAGAACTTTCAAGGCAATATTGTGTTGATGATAGTTGTTCATGCCACTTAGGTTTCAAGGATGAAAGGTTGGAACATGGGCAATCATTTCCTGGAGATGGTAATGGTAATTTTTCTATATGCAGGTAGAATTGGAACATGAAATTTAAGGATGCTACCTCTGCTGCTCAAGCAGCGGTTGAGTTTGCAGAACATGCAGGCCTAGCTGCCAGAGCTATTGTAGAAATTCAAGGCAATACTGTGTTGATGATGGTGGTTCATGCCACATAGTTTTCAAGGATGAAAGGTTGGAACATGGGCAATCATTTCCTTGAGATGGTAATGGTAATTTTTTTCTGTTGGCAGGTAGAATTGGAACATGAAATGTAAGGATGCTACCTCTGCTGCTCAATTAGCGACTGAGTTTGCAGAACATGCAAGCCTAGCTGCCAGAGCTGTTGTAGAAATGTCAAGGCAATATTTTAGTTGATGATGGTGGTTCATGCCACTTAGGTTTCAAGGATAAAAGGTTGGAACATGGGCATTCATTTCCTGGAGATGGTAAATGTTCTATTGGCAGGCACAATTGGAACATGAAATTTAAGGATGCAACCTCTGCTGCTCAAGTAGCGGTTGAGTTTGTAAAACATCCAAGCCTAGCTGCTAGAGCTGTTGTAGAACTTTCAGGACAATATTGTGTTGATGATGGTGGTTCATGCCACTTAGTTTTCAAGGATGAAAGGTTGGAACATGGGCAATCATTTGCTTGAGATGGTAATGTTAATTTTTCTATTGGCAAGAAGAATTGGAACATGAAATTTAAGGATGCTACCTCTGCTGCTTAAGTAGCGACTGAGTTTGCAGAACATGCAAGCCAAGCTCCCAGAGCTGTTGTAGAACATTCAAGGCAATATTGTGTTGATGATGGTGGTTCATGCCACTTAGTTTTCAAGGATGAAAGGTTGGAACATGGGCAATCATTTCCTTGAGATGGTAATGAAATTTAAGGATGCTACCTATGCTGCTCAAGCAGCGGCTGAGTTTGCAGAACATGCAAGTTAGCTGCCATAGCTGTTGTAGAACTTTCAAGGCAATATTGTGATGATGATGGTGGTATATACCACTTAGGTTTCAAGGATGGAAGGTTGGAACATGGGCAATCATTTGCTTGACATGGTAATGTTAATTTTTCTGTTGGCAGGAAGAATTGGAACATGAAATTTAAGGATGCTACCTCTGCTGCTCAAGTAGCGACTGAATTTGCAGAACATGCAAGCCTAGCTGCCAGAGTTGTTGTAGAACTTTCAAGGCAATATTTTAGTTGATGACGGTGGTTCATGCCACTTAGGTTTCAAGGATAAAAGGTTGGAACATGGGCATTCATTTCCTTGAGATGGCAATGAAATTTAAGGATGCTACCTATGCTGCTCAAGCAGCGGCTGAGTTTGTAGAACATGCAAGCTTAGCTGCCATAGCTGTTGTAGAACTTTCAAGGCAATATTGTGATGATGATGGTGGTATATACCACTTAGGTTTCAAGTATGGAAGGTTGGAACATGGGCAATCATTTGCTTGAGATGGTAATGTTAATTTTTCTATTGGCAAGAAGAATTGGAACATGAAATTTAAGGATGCTACCTCTGCTGCTTAAGTAGCGACTGAGTTTGCAGAACATGCAAGCCAAGCTCCCAGAGCTGTTGTAGAACATTCAAGGCAATATTGTGTTGATGATGGTGGTTCATGCCACTTAGTTTTCAAGGATGAAAGGTTGGAACATGGGCAATCATTTCCTTGAGATGGTAATGAAATTTAAGGATGCTACCTATGCTGCTCAAGCAGCGGCTGAGTTTGCAGAACATGCAAGTTAGCTGCCATAGCTGTTGTAGAACTTTCAAGGCAATATTGTGATGATGATGGTGGTATATACCACTTAGGTTTCAAGGATGGAAGGTTGGAACATGGGCAATCATTTGCTTGACATGGTAATGTTAATTTTTCTGTTGGCAGGAAGAATTGGAACATGAAATTTAAGGATGCTACCTCTGCTGCTCAAGTAGCGACTGAATTTGCAGAACATGCAAGCCTAGCTGCCAGAGTTGTTGTAGAACTTTCAAGGCAATATTTTAGTTGATGACGGTGGTTCATGCCACTTAGGTTTCAAGGATAAAAGGTTGGAACATGGGCATTCATTTCCTTGAGATGGCAAGGAAATTTAAGGATGCTACCTATGCTGCTCAAGCAGCGGCTGAGTTTGTAGAACATGCATGCTTAGCTGCCATAGCTGTTGTAGAACTTTCAAGGCAATATTGTGATGATGATGGTGGTATATACCACTTAGGTTTCAAGTATGGAAGGTTGGAACATGGGCAATCATTTGCTTGAGATGGTAATGTTAATTTTTCTATTGGCAAGAAGAATTGGAACATGAAATTTAAGGTTGCTACCTCTGCTGCTCAAGTAGCGACTGAATTTGCAGAATATGCAAGCCTAGCTGCCAGAGCTATTGTAGAACTTTCAAGGCAATATTTTAGTTGATGACGGTGGTTCATGCCACTTAGGTTTCAAGGATAAAAGGTTGGAACACGGGCATTCATTTCCTTGAGATGGTAATGAAATTTAAGGATGCTACCTATGTTGCTCAAGCAGCGGCTGAGTTTGCAGAACATGCAAGCTTAGCTGCCAGAGCTATTGTAGAACTTTCAAGGCAATATTGTGATGATGATGGTGGTATATACCACTTAGGTTTCAAGGATGGAAGGTTGGAACACGGGCAATCATTTGCTTGAGATGGTAATGTTAATTTTTCTGTTGGCAGGAAGAATTGGAACATGAAATTTAAGGATGCTACCTCTGCTGCTTAAGTAGCGACTGAATTTGCAGAACATGCAAGCCTAGCTGCCAGAGCTGTTGTAGAACTTTCAAGGCAATATTTTAGTTGATGATGGTGGTTCATGCCACTTAGGTTTCAAGGATAAAAGGTTGGAACATGGGCATTCATTTCCTTGAGATGGTAATAAAATTTAAGGATGCTACCTATGCTGCTCAAGCAGCGGCTGAGTTTGCAGAACATGCAAGCTTAGCTGCCATAGCTGTTGTAGAACTTTCAAGGCAATATTGTGATGATGATGGTGGTATATACCACTTAGGTTTCAAGGATGGAAGGTTGGAACATGGGCAATCATTTGCTTGAGATGGTAATGTTAATTTTTCTATTGGCAGGAAGAATTGGAACATGAAATTTAAGGATGCTACCTCTGCTGCTTAAGTAGCGACTGAATTTGCAGAACATGCAACCCTAGCTGCCAGAGCTGTTGTAGAACTTTCAAGGCAATATTTTAGATGATGATGGTGGTTCATGCCACTTAGGTTTCAAGGATAAAAGGTTGGAACATGGGCATTCATTTCCTTGAGATGGTAATGAAATTTAAGGATGCTACCTACGCTGCTCAAGAAGCGGCTGAGTTTGCAGAACATGCAAGCTTAGCTGCCATAGCTGTTGTAGAACTTTCAAGGCAATATTGTGATGATGATGGTGGTATATACCACTTAGGTTTCAAGGATGGAAGGTTGGAACATGGGCAATCATTTGCTTGTGATGGTAATGTTAATTTTTCTATTGGTAGGAAGAATTGGAACATGAAATTTAAGGATGCTACCTCTGCTGCTCAAGTAGCGACTGAATTTGCAGAACATGCAAGCCTAGCTGCCAGAGCTGTTGTAGAACTTTGAAGGCAATATTTTAGTTGATGATGGTGGTTCATGCCACTTAGGTTTCAAGGATAAAAGGTTGGAACATGGGCATTCATTTCCTTGGGATGGTAATGAAATTTAAGGATGCTACCTATGCTGCTCAAGCAGCGGCTGAGTTTGCAGAACATGCAAGCTTAGCTGCCATAGCTGTTGTAGAACTTTCAAGGAAATTTTGTGATGATGATGGTGGTATATACCACTTAGGTTTCAAGGGTGGAAGGTTGGAACATGGGCAATCATTTGCTTGAGATGGTAATGTTAATTTTTCTATTGGCAGGAAGAATTGGAACATGAAATTTAAGGATGCTACCTCTGTTGCTCAAGTAGCGACTGAATTTGCAGAACATGCAAGCCTAGCTGCCAGAGCTGTTGTAGAACTTTCAAGGCAATATTTTAGTTGATGGTGGTGGTTCATGCCACTTAGGTTTCAAGGATAAAAGGTTGGAACATGGGCATTCATTTCCTTGAGATGGTAATGAAATTTAAGGATGCTACCTATGCTGCTCAAGCAGCGGCTGAGTTTGCAGAACATGCAAGCTTAGCTGCCAGAGCTGTTGTAGAACTTTCAAGGCAATAATGTGATGATGATGGTGGTATATACCACTTAGGTTTCAAGGATGGAAGGTTGGAACACGGGCAATCATTTGCTTGAGATGGTAATGTTAATTTTTCTGTTGGCAGGAAGAATTGGAACATGAAATTTAAGGATGCTACCTCTGCTGCTCAAGTAGCGACTGAATTTGCAGAACATGCAAGCCTAGCTGCCAGAGCTGTTGTAGAACTTTCAAGGCAATATTTTAGTTGATGATGGTGGTTCATGCCACTTAGGTTTCAAGGATAAAAGGTTGGAACATGGGCATTCATTTCCTTGAGATGGTAATGAAATTTAAGGATGCTACCTATGCTGCTCAAGCAGCGGCTGAGTTTGCAGAACATGCAAGCTTAGCTGCCATAGCTGTTGTAGAACTTTCAAGGAAATATTGTGATGATGATGGTGGTATATACCACTTAGGTTTCAAGGATGGAAGGTTGGAACATGGGCAATCATTTGCTTGAGATGGTAATGTTAATTTTTCTATTGGCAGGAAGAATTGGAACATGAAATTTAAGGATGCTACCTCTGCTGCTCAAGTAGCGACTGAATTTGCAGAACATGCAAGCCTAGCTGCCAGAGCTGTTGTAGAACTTTCAAGGCAATATTTTAGTTGATGATGGTGGTTCATGCCACTTAGGTTTCAAGGATAAAAGGTTGGAACATGGGCATTCATTTCCTTGAGATGGTAATGAAATTTAAGGATGCTACCTATGCTGCTCAAGCAGCGGCTGAGTTTGCAGAACATGCAAGCTTAGCTGCCATAGCTGTTGTAGAACTTTCAAGGCAATATTGTGATGATGATGGTGGTATATACCACTTAGGTTTCAAGGATGGAAGGTTGGAACACGGGCAATCATTTGCTTGAGATGGTAATGTTAATTTTTCTGTTGGCAGGAAGAATTGGAACATGAAATTTAAGGATGCTACCTCTGCTGCTCAAGTAGCGACTGAATTTGCAGAACATGCAAGCCTAGCTGCCAGAGCTGTTGTAGAACTTTCAAGGCAATATTTTAGTTGATGATGGTGGTTCATGCCACTTAGGTTTCAAGGATAAAAGGCTTAGTTTGCAGAACATGCAAGCTTAGCTGCCATAGCTGTTGTAGAACTTTCAAGGCAATATTGTGATGATGATGGTGGTATATACCACTTAGGTTTCAAGGATGGAAGGTTTGAACATGGGCAATCATTTGCTTGTGATGGTAATGTTAATTTTTCTATTGGCAGGAAGAATTGGAACATGAAATTTAAGGATGCTACCTCTACTGCTCAAGTAGCGACTGAATTTGCAGAACATGCAAGCCTAGCTGCCAGAGCTGTTGTAGAACTTTCAAGGCAATATTTTAGTTGATGATGGTGGTTCATGCCACTTTGGTTTCAAGGATAAAAGGTTTGAACATGGGCATTCATTTCCTTGAGATGGTAATGAAATTTAAGGATGCTACCTATGCTGCTCAAGAAGCGGCTGAGTTTGCAGAACATGCAAGCTTAGCTGCCAGAGCTGTTGTAGAACTTTCAAGGCAATATTGTGATGATGATGGTGGTATATACCACTTAGGTTTCAAGGATGGAAGGTTGGAACATGGGCAATCATTTGCTTGAGATGGTAATGTTAATTTTTCTGTTGGCAGGAAGAATTGGAACATGAAATTTAAGGATGCTACCTCTGCTGCTCAAGTAGCGACTGAATTTGCAGAACATGCAAGCCTAGCTGCCAGAGCTGTTGTAGAACTTTCAAGGCAATATTTTAGTTGATGATGGTGGTTCATGCCACCTAGGTTTCAAGGATAAAAGGTTGGAACATGGGAATTCATTTCCTTGAGATGGTAATGAAATTTAAGGATGCTACCTATGCTGCTCAAGCAGCGGTTGAGTTTGCAGAACATGCAAGCTTAGCTGCCATAGCTGTTGCAGAACTTTCAAGGCAATATTGTGATGATGATGGTGGTATATACCACTTAGGTTTCAAGGATGGAAGGTTGGAACATGGGCAATCATTTGCTTGAGATGGTAATGTTAATTTTTCTATTGGCAGGAAGAATTGGAACATGAAATTTAAGGATGCTACCTCTGCTGCTCAAGTAGCGACTGAATTTGCAGAACATGCAAGCCTAGCTACCAGAGCTGTTGTAGAACTTTCAAGGCAATATTTTAGTTGATGATGGTGGTTCATGCCACTTAGGTTTCAAGGATAAAAGGTTGGAACATGGGCATTCATTTCCTTGAGATGGTAATGAAATTTAAGGATGCTACCTATGCTGCTCAAGCAGCGGCTGAGTTTGCAGAACATGCAAGCTTAGCTGCCATAGCTGTTGTAGAACTTTCAAGGAAATATTGTGATGATGATGGTGGTATATACCACTTAGGTTTCAAGGATGGAAGGTTGGAACATGGGCAATCATTTGCTTGAGATGGTAATGTTAATTTTTCTATTGGCAGGAAGAATTGGAACATGAAATTTAAGGATGCTACCTCTGCTGCTCAAGTAGCGACTGAATTTGCAGAACATGCAAGCCTAGCTGCCAGAGCTGTTGTAGAACTTTCAAGGCAATATTTTAGTTGATGATGGTGGTTCATGCCACTTAGGTTTCAAGGATAAAAGGTTGGAACATGGGCAATCATTTCCTAGAGAGGGTAATGGTAATTTTCTATTGGCAGGCAGAATTGGAACATGAAATTAAAGGATGCTACCTCTGTTACTCAAGCCGCGGCTGAGTTTACAGAACATGCAAGCCTAGCTGCCATAGCTGATGTAGAACTTTCAAGGCAATATTGTGTTGATGATAGTGGTTCATGCCACTTAGGTTTCTAGATTGAAAGGTTGGAACATGGGCAATCATTTCCTGGAGATGGTAATGGTAATTTTTCTGTTGGCAGGTAGAATTGGAACATGAAATTTAAGGATGCTACCTCTGCTGCTCAAGTAGCGGCTGAGTTTGCAGAACATGCAAGCCTAGCTGCCAGAGCTGTTGTAGAACATTCAAGGCAATACTGTGTTGATGATGGTGGTTCATGCCACATAGTTTTCAAGGATGAAAGGTTGGAACATGGGCAATAGTTTCCTTGAGATGGTAATTGTAATTTTTCTGTTGGCAGGTAGAATTGGAACATGAAATGAAAGGATGCTACCTCTGCTGCTCAATTAGCGACTGAGTTTGCAGAACATGCAAGCCTAGCTACCAGAGCTGTTGTAGAAATTTCAAGGCAATATTTTAGTTGATGATGGTGGTTCATGCCACTTAGGTTTCAAGGATAAAAGGTTGGAACATGGGCATTCATTTCCTGGAGATGGTAAATTTTCTATTGGCAGGCACAATTGGAACATGAAATTTAAGGATGCTACCTCTGCGGCTGAGTTTGTAAAACATCCAAGCCTAGCTGCCAGAGCTGTTGTAGAACTTTCAGGGCACTATTGTGTTGATGATGGTGGTTCATGCCACTTAGGTTTCAAGGATGACAGGTTGGAACATGGGCAAGCATTTCCTGGAGATGGTAATGGTTATTTTTCCGTTGGCAAGCAGAATTGGAACATGAAATTTAAGGATGCTACCTATTTTGCTCAAGCAGCGGCTGAGTTTGCAGAACATGCAAGCCTAGCTACCAGAGCTGTTGTAGAACTTTCAAGGAAATATTGTGTTGATGATGGTGGTTCATGCCACTTAGGTTTCAAGGATAAAAGGTTGGAACATGGGCAATCATTTCCTAGAGAGGGTAATGGTAATTTTTCTTTTGGCAGGCAGAATTGGAACATGAAATTTAAGGATGCTACCTCTGTTACTCAAGCCGCGGCTGAGCTTGCAGAACATGCAAGCCTAGCTGCCATAGCTGTTGTAGAACTTTCAAGGCAATATTGTGTTGATGATAGTGGTTCATGCCACTTAGGTTTCAAGGATGAGAGGTTAGAACATGGGCAATCATTTCCTGGAGATGGTAATGGTTATTTTTATGTTGGCAGGTAGAATTGGAACATGAAATTTAAGGATGCTACCTCTGCTGCTCAAGCAGCGGTTGAGTTTGCAGAACATGCAGGCCTAGCTGCCAGAGCTATTGGAGAACTTTCAAGGCAATATTGTGTTGATGATAGTGGTTCATGCCACTTAGGTTTCAAGGATGACAGGTTGGAACATGGGCAAGCATTTCCTGGAGATGGTAATGGTTATTTTTCCGTTGGCAAGCAGAATTGGAACATGAAATTTAAGGATGCTACCTATTTTGCTCAAGCAGCGGCTGAGTTTGCAGAACATGCAAGCCTAGCTACCAGAGCTGTTGTAGAACTTTCAAGGAAATATTGTGTTGATGATGGTGGTTCATGCCACTTAGGTTTCAAGGATAAAAGGTTGGAACATGGGCAATCATTTCCTAGAGAGGGTAATGGTAATTTTTCTTTTGGCAGGCAGAATTGGAACATGAAATTTAAGGATGCTACCTCTGTTACTCAAGCCGCGGCTGAGCTTGCAGAACATGCAAGCCTAGCTGCCATAGCTGTTGTAGAACTTTCAAGGCAATATTGTGTTGATGATAGTGGTTCATGCCACTTAGGTTTCAAGGATGAGAGGTTAGAACATGGGCAATCATTTCCTGGAGATGGTAATGGTTATTTTTATGTTGGCAGGTAGAATTGGAACATGAAATTTAAGGATGCTACCTCTGCTGCTCAAGCAGCGGTTGAGTTTGCAGAACATGCAGGCCTAGCTGCCAGAGCTATTGTAGAACTTTCAAGGAAATACTGTGTTGATGATGGTGGTTCATGCCACATAGTTTTCAAGGATGAAAGGTTGGAACATGGGCAATCATTTCCTTGAGATGGTAATGGTAATTTTTCTGTTGGCAGGTAGAATTGGAACTTGAAATTTAAGGATGCGACCTCTGCTGTTCAATTAGCGACTGAGTTTGCAAAACATGCAAGCCTAGCTGCCAGAGCTGTTGTAGAACTTTCAAGGCAATATTTTCGTTGATGGGGGTGGTTCATGCCACTTAGGTTTCAAGGATAAAAGGTTGGAACATGGGCATTCATTTCCTGGAGATGGTAAATTTTCTATTGGCAGGCACAATTGGAACATGAAATTTAAGGATGCTACCTCTGCTGCTCAAGTAGCGGCTGAGTTTGCAAAACATCCAAGCATAGCTGCCAGAGCTGTTGTAGAACTTTCAGGGCAATATTGTGTTGATGATGGCGGTTCATGCCACTTAGTTTTCAAGGATGAAAGGTTGGAACATGGGCAATCATTTCCTTGAGATGCTAATGTTAATTTTTCTGTTGGCAGGCAGAATTGGACCATGAAATTTAAGAATGCTACCTCTGCTGCTCAAGTAGCGACTGAGTTTACAGTACATACAAGCCTAGCTGCTAGAGCTATTGTAGAACTTTCAAGGCAATATTGTGTTGATGATGGTGGTTCATGCCACTTAGTTTTCAAGGATGAAAGGTTGGAACATAGGCAATCATTTCCATGAGATGGTAATGAAATTGAAGGATGCTACCTATGCTACTCAAGCATGGGCTGAGTTTTCAGAACATGCAAGCTTAGCTGCCATAGCTATTATAGAACATTCAAGGCAATATTGTGATGATGATGGTGGTACATACCACTTAGGTTTCAAGGATGGAAGGTTGGAACATGGGCAATCATTTCCTAGAGATGGTAATGTTAATATTTCTGTTGGCAGGAAGAATTGGAACATGAAATTTAAGGATGCTACCTCTGCTGGTCAAGTAGCGACTGAATTTGTAGAACATGCAAGCCTAGCTACCAGAGCTGTTATAGAACTTTCAAGGCAATATTGTGTTGATGATGGTGGTTCATTCCACTTAGTTTTCAAGGATGGAAGGTTGGAACATGGGCGATCATTTCCTTGAGATGGTAATGTTAATTTTTCTGTTGGCAGGCAGTATTGGAACATGAAATTTAAGGATGCTACCTCTACTGCTCAAGCAGCGGCTGAGTTTGGAGAACATGCAAGCCTAGCTGCCAGAACATTTGGAGAACTTTCAAGGCAATATTGTGTTGATGATAGTTGTTCATGCCACTTAGGTTTCAAGGATAAAAAGTTGGAACATGGGCATTCATTTCCTGGAGATGGTAAATTTTCTATTCGCAGGCACAATTGGAACATGAAATTTAAGGATGCTACCTCTGCTTCTCAAGTAGCGGCTGAGTTTGCAGAACATCCAAGCCTAGCTGCCAGAGCTGTTGTAGAACGTTCAACGCAATACTGTGTTGATGGTGGTGGTTCATGCAACTTAGGTTTCAAGGATGAAAGGTTGGAACATGGGCAATCATTTCTTGGAGATGGTAATGCTAATTATTCTATTGGTAGGCAGAATTGGAACATGAAATTTAAGGATGCTACCTCTGCTGCTCAAGTAGCGACTGAGTTTGCAGTACATGCAAGCCTAGCTGCTAGAGCTGTTGTAGAACTTTCAAGGCAATATTGTGTTGATGATGGTGGTTCATGCCACTTAGTTTTCAAGGATGAAAGGTTGGAACATGGGCAATCATTTCCTTGAGATGGTAATGAAATTTAAGTATGCTACCTATGCTGTTCAAGCAGCGGCTGAGTTTGCAGAACATGCAAGCTTAGCTGCCAGAGATGTTGTAGAACTTTCAAGGCAATATTGTGATGATGATGGTGGTACATACCACTTAGGTTTCAAGGATAAAAGGTTGGAACATGGGCAATTATTTCATGGAGAGGGTAGTGGTAATTTTTCTGTTGGCAGGCAGAATTGGAACATGAAATTTAAGGATGCTACCTCTGCTGCTCAAGTCGCGGCTGAGTTTGCAGAACATGCAAGCCTAGATGCCATAGCTGTTGTAGAACTTTCAAGGCCATATTGTGTTGATGATAGTGGTTCATGCCACTTAGGTTTCAAGGATGATAGGTTGGAACATGGGCAATCATTTCCTTGAGATGGTAATGGTAATTTTTCTATTGGCAGGAAGAATTGGAACATGAAATTTAAGGATGCTACCTCTGCTGCTCAAGTAGCGACTGAATTTGCAGAACATGCAAGCCTAGCTGCCAGAGCTATTGTAGAACTTTCAAGGCAATATTGTTTTGATGATGGTGGTTCATTCCACTTAGTTTTCAAGGATGGAAGGTTGGAACATGGGCAATCATTTCCTTGAGATGGTAATTTTAATTTTTCTGTTGGCAGGCAGTATTGGAACATGAAATTTAAGGAAGCTACCTCTGTTACTCAAGCCACGGCTGAGTTTGCAGAACATGCAAGCCTAGCTGCCATAGCTATTGTAGAACTTTGAAGGCAATATTGTGTTGATGATAGTGGTTCATACCACTTAGGTTTCAAGGATGAATGGTTGGAACATGGGCAATCATTTCCTGGAGATGGTAATGGTAATTTTTCTGTTGGCAAGCAGAATTGGAACATGAAATTTAAGGATGCTACCTATTTTGCTCAAGCAGCGGCTGAGTTTGCAGAACATGCAAGCCTAGCTGCCAGAGCTGTTGTAGAACTTTCAAGGCAATATTGTGTTGATGATGGTGGTTCATGCCACTTAGGTTTCAAGGATGAAAGGTTGGAACATGGGCAAGCATTTCCTTGAGATGGTAATTTTAATTTTTCTGTTGGCAGGCAGTATTGGAACATGAAATTTAAGGAAGCTACCTCTGTTACTCAAGCGACGGCTGAGTTTGCAGAACATGCAAGCCTAGCTGCCATAGCTATTGTAGAACATTCAAGGCAATATTGTGTTGATGATAGTGGTTCATGCCACTTAGGTTTCAAGGATGAATGGTTGGAACATGGGCAATCATTTCCTGGAGATGGTAATGGTAATTTTTCTGTTGGCAAGCAGAATTGGAACATGAAATTTAAGGATGCTACCTATTTTGCTCAAGCAGCGGCTGAGTTTGCAGAACATGCAAGCCTAGCTGCCAGAGCTGTTGTAGAACTTTCAAGGCAATATTGTGTTGATGATAGTGGTTCATGCCACTTAGGTTTCAAGGATGAAAGGTTGGAACATGGGCAAGCATTTCCTGGAGATTGTAATGGTAATTCTTCTGTTGGCAAGCAAAATTGGAACATGAAATTTAAGGATGCTACCTCTACTGCTCAAGCAGCGGATGAGTTTGGAGAACATGCAAGCCTAGCTGCTAGAGGTGTTGGAGAACTTTCAAGGCAATATTGTGTTGATGATGGTGGTTCATGCCACTTAGGTTTCAAGGATGAAAGGTTGGAGCATGGGCAAGCATTTCCTGGAGATTGTAATGGTAATTCTTCTGTTGGCAAGCAGAATTGGAACATGAAATTTAAGGATGCTACCTTTGCTGCTCAAGCAGCGGCTGAGTTTGCAGAACATGCAAGCCTAGCTGCCAGAGCTGTTGTAGAACATTCAAGGCAATATTGTGTTGATGATGGTGTTTCATGCCACTTAGGTTTCAAGGATAAAAGGTTGGAACATGGGCAATCATTTCCTGGAGATGGTAATTTTTCTGTTGGCAGGCAGAATTGGAACATGAAATTTAAGGATGCTACCTCTGCTGCTCAAGCCGCGGCTGAGTTTGCAGAACATGCAAGCCAAGATGCCATAGCTGTTGTAGAACTTTCAAGGCAATATTGTGTTGATGATAGTGGTTCATACCACTTAGGTTTCAAGGATGAAAGGTTGGAACATGGGCAATCATTTCCTTGAGATGGTAATGGTAATTTTTCTATTGGCGGGAAGAATTGGAACATGAAATTAAGGATGCTACCTCTGCTGCTCAAGTAGCGACTGAATTTGCAGAACATGCAAGCCTAGCTGGCAGAGCTGTTGTAGAACTTTCAAGGCAATATTGTGTTGATGATGGTGGTTTATTCCACTTAGTTTTCAAGGATGGAAGGTTGGAACATGGTCAATCATTTCCTTGAGATGGTAATGTTTATTTTTCTGTTGGCAGGTAGTATTGGAACATGAAATTTAAAGATGCTACCTCTGCTGCTCAAGCAGCGGCTGAGTTTGGAGAACATGCAAGCCTAGCTGCCAGAGCTGTTGGAGAACTTTCAAGGCAATATTGTGTTGATGATGGTGGTTCATGCCACTTAGGTTTCAAGGATGAAAGGTTGGAACATGGGCAATCATTTCCTGGAGATGGTAATGGTAATTTTTCTGTTGGCAGGTAGAATTGGAACATGAAATTTAAGGATGCTACCTATGCTGCTCAAGCAGCGGCTGAGTTTGCAAAATATACAGGCCTAGCTCCCAGAGCTGTTGTAGAACTTTCAAGGCAATATTGTGTTGATGATGGTGGTTCATGCTACTTAGTTTTCAAGGATGAAAGGTTGGAACATGGGCAATCATTTCCTTGAGATGGTAATGGTAATTTTCTGTTGTTAGGTAGAATTGGAACATGAAATTTAAGGATGCTACCTCTGCTGCTCAAGCAGCGGCTGAGTTTGCAGAACATCCAAGCCTAGCTGCCAGAGCTGTTGTAGAACTTTCAAGGCAATATTGTGTTGATGATGGTGGTTCATGCCACTTAGGTTTCAAGGATGAAAGGTTGGAACATGGGCAATCATTTCCTGGAGATGGTAATTCTAATTTTTCTATTGGCAGGCAGAATTGGAAAATGAAATTTAAGGATGCTACCTCTGCTGCTTAAGCAGCGGCTGACTTTGCAGAACATGCAAGCCTAGTCACCGGAGCTTTTGTAGATCTTTCAAGGCAATATTGTGTTGATGATGGTGGTTCATGGCACTTAGGTTTCAAGGATGAAAGGCTGGAACATGGGCAATCATTTCCTGGAGACGGTAATGGTAATTTTTCTGTTGGCAGGCAGAATTGGAACATGAAATTTAAGGATGCTACCTCTGCTACTCAAGCAGCGGCTGTGTTTGCAGAACATGCAAGCCTAGCTGCCAGAGCTGTTGTAGAACTTTCAAGGCAATATTGTGTTGATGATGGTGGTTCATGCCACTTCGTTTTCAAGGATGAAAGGTTGGAACATGGGCAATCATTTCCTTGAGATGGTAATGAAATTTAAGGATGCTACCTATGCTGCTCAAGCAGCGGCTGAGTTTGCAGAACATGCAAGCTTAGCTGCCAGAGCTGTTGTAGAACATTCAAGGCAATATTGTGTTGATGATGGTGGTACATACCACTTAGGTTTCAAGGATGAAAGGTTGGAACATGGGAATTATTTCCTGGAGAGGGTAGTGGTAATTTTTCTGTTGTCAGGCAGAATTGGAACATGAAAATTAAGGATGCTACCTCTGCTGCTCAAGTAGCGGCTGAGTTTGCAGAATATGCAAGCCTAGCTGCCATAGTTGTTGTAGAACTTTCAAGGCAATATTGTGTTGATGATGGTGATTCATGCCACTTAGGTTTCAAGGATGAAAGGTTGGAACATGGGCAATAATTTCCTGGAGATGGTAATGGTAATTTTTCTGTTGGCAGGTAGAATTGGAACATGAAATTTAAAGATGCTACCTATGCTGCTCAAGCAGCGGCTGAGTTTGGAGAATATACAGGCCTAGCTGCCAGAGCTGTTGTAGAACTTTCAAGGCAATACTGTGTTGATGATGGTGGTTCATGCCACATAGTCTTCAAGGATGAAAGGTCGGAACATGGGCAACCATTTCCTTGAGATGGTAATCGTAATTTTTCTATTAGCAGGCATAATTTGAACATGAAATTTAAGGATGCTACCTCTGCTGCTCAATAGCGACTGAGTTTGCAGAACATGCAAGCCTAGCTGCCAGAGATGTTGTAAAACTTACAAGGCAATATTGTGTTGATGATAGTGGTTCATGCCACTTAGGTTTCAAGGATGAAAGGTTGGAACATGGGCAATCATTTCCTGGAGATGGTAATGGTAATTTTTTTGTTGGCAGGTAGTATTGGAACATGAAATTTAAGGATGCTACCTCTGCTGCTCAAGTAGCGATAGAGTTTGCAGTACATGCAAGCCTAGCTGCTAGAGCTGTTGTAGAACTTTCAAGGAAATATTGTGTTGATGATGGTAGTTCATGCCACTTAGTGTTCAAGGATGAAAGGTTGGAACATGGGCAATCATTTCCTTGAGATGGTAATGGTAATTTTTCTATTGGAAAGCAGTATTGGAACATGAAATTTAAGGATGCTACCTCTGCTGCTCAAGCAGCGGCTGAGTTTGGAGAACGTGCAAGCCTAGCTGCCAGAGCTGTTGGAGAACTTTCAAGGCCATATTGTGTTAATGATGATGGTTCATGTCAATTAGGTTTCAAGGGTGAAAGGTTGGAACATCGGCAAGCATTTCCTGGAGATGGTAATGTTAATTTTATCGTTGGCAAGCAGAATTGGAACATGAAATTTAAGGATGCTACCTATGCTACTCAAGCAGCGGCTGAGTTTGCAGAACATGCAAACCTAGCTGCCAGAGCTGTTTTAGAACTTTCAAGGCAATACTGTGTTGATGATGGTGGTACATGCCACTTAGTTTTCAAGGATGAAAGGTTGGAACATGGGCAATCATTTCCTTGAGATGGTAATGGTAATTTTCTGTTGTTAGGTAGAATTGGAACATGAAATTTAAGGATGCTACCTCTGCTGCTCAAGCAGCGGCTGAGTTTGCAGAACATCGAAGCCTAGCTGCCAGAGCTATTGTAGAACTTTCAAGGCAATATTGTGTTGATGATGGTGGTTTATGCCACTTAGGTTTCAAGGATGAAAGGTTGGAACATGGGCAATCATTTCCTGGAGATGGTAATTCTAATTTTTCTATTGGGAGGCAGAATTGGAAAATGAAATTTAAGGATGCTACCTCTGCTGCTCAAGTAGCGACTGAGTTTGCAGTACATGCAAGCCTAGCTGCTAGAGCTGTCGTAAATTTTTCAAGGCAATATTGTGTTGATGATGGTGGTTCATGCCACTTCGTTTTCAAGGATGAAAGGTTGGAACATGGGCAATTATTTCCTTGAGATGGTAATGAAATTTAAGGATGCTACCTATGCTGCTCAAGCAGCGGTTGAGTTTGCAGAACATGCAAGCTTAGCTGCCAGAGCTGTTGTAGAACTTTCAAGGCAATATTGTGTTGATGATGGTGGTACATACCACTTAGGTTTCAAGGATGAAAGGTTAAAACATGGGAATTATTTCCTGGAGAGGGTAGTAGTAATTTTTCTGTTGGCAGGCAGAATTGGAACATGAAATTTAAGGATGCTACCTCTGCTGCTCAAGTAGCGGCTGAGTTTGCAGAATATGCAAGCCTAGCTGCCATAGTTATTGTAGAACTTTCAAGGCAATATTGTGTTTATGATGGTGATTCATGCCACTTAGTTTTCAAGGATGAAAGGTTGGAACATGGGCAATAATTTCCTGGAGATGGTAATGGTAATTTTTCTGTTGGGAGGTAGAATTGGAACATGAAATTTAAAGATGCTACCTATGCTGCTCAAGCAGCGGCTGAGTTTGGAGAATATGTAGGCCTAGCTGCCAGAGCTGTTGTAGAACTTTCAAAGCAACACTGTGTTGATGATCGTGGTTCATGCCACATAGTTTTCAAGGATGAAAGGTTGGAACATGGGCAACCATTTCCTTGAGATGGTAATGGTAATTTTTCTGTTGGCAGGCATAATTTGAACATGGAATTTAAGGATGCTACCTCTGCTGCTCAATAGCGACTGAGTTTGCAGAATATGCAAGCCTAGCTGCCATAGTTGTTGTAGAACTTTCAAGGCAATATTGTGTTGATGATGGTGATTCATGCCACTTAGGTTTCAAGGATGAAAGGTTGGAACATGGGCAATAATTTCCTGGAGATGGTAATGGTAATTTTTCTGTTGGCAGGTAGAATTGGAACATGAAATTTAAAGATGCTACCTATGCTGCTCAAGCAGCGGCTGAGTTTGGAGAATATACAGGCCTAGCTGCCAGAGCTGTTGTAGAACTTTCAAGGCAATACTGTGTTGATGATGGTGGTTCATGCCACATAGTCTTCAAGGATGAAAGGTCGGAACATGGGCAACCATTTCCTTGAGATGGTAATCGTAATTTTTCTATTAGCAGGCATAATTTGAACATGAAATTTAAGGATGCTACCTCTGCTGCTCAATAGCGACTGAGTTTGCAGAACATGCAAGCCTAGCTGCCAGAGATGTTGTAAAACTTACAAGGCAATATTGTGTTGATGATAGTGGTTCATGCCACTTAGGTTTCAAGGATGAAAGGTTGGAACATGGGCAATCATTTCCTGGAGATGGTAATGGTAATTTTTTTGTTGGCAGGTAGTATTGGAACATGAAATTTAAGGATGCTACCTCTGCTGCTCAAGTAGCGATAGAGTTTGCAGTACATGCAAGCCTAGCTGCTAGAGCTGTTGTAGAACTTTCAAGGAAATATTGTGTTGATGATGGTAGTTCATGCCACTTAGTGTTCAAGGATGAAAGGTTGGAACATGGGCAATCATTTCCTTGAGATGGTAATGGTAATTTTTCTATTGGAAAGCAGTATTGGAACATGAAATTTAAGGATGCTACCTCTGCTGCTCAAGCAGCGGCTGAGTTTGGAGAACGTGCAAGCCTAGCTGCCAGAGCTGTTGGAGAACTTTCAAGGCCATATTGTGTTAATGATGATGGTTCATGTCAATTAGGTTTCAAGGGTGAAAGGTTGGAACATCGGCAAGCATTTCCTGGAGATGGTAATGTTAATTTTATCGTTGGCAAGCAGAATTGGAACATGAAATTTAAGGATGCTACCTATGCTACTCAAGCAGCGGCTGAGTTTGCAGAACATGCAAACCTAGCTGCCAGAGCTGTTTTAGAACTTTCAAGGCAATACTGTGTTGATGATGGTGGTACATGCCACTTAGTTTTCAAGGATGAAAGGTTGGAACATGGGCAATCATTTCCTTGAGATGGTAATGGTAATTTTCTGTTGTTAGGTAGAATTGGAACATGAAATTTAAGGATGCTACCTCTGCTGCTCAAGCAGCGGCTGAGTTTGCAGAACATCGAAGCCTAGCTGCCAGAGCTATTGTAGAACTTTCAAGGCAATATTGTGTTGATGATGGTGGTTTATGCCACTTAGGTTTCAAGGATGAAAGGTTGGAACATGGGCAATCATTTCCTGGAGATGGTAATTCTAATTTTTCTATTGGGAGGCAGAATTGGAAAATGAAATTTAAGGATGCTACCTCTGCTGCTCAAGTAGCGACTGAGTTTGCAGTACATGCAAGCCTAGCTGCTAGAGCTGTCGTAAATTTTTCAAGGCAATATTGTGTTGATGATGGTGGTTCATGCCACTTCGTTTTCAAGGATGAAAGGTTGGAACATGGGCAATTATTTCCTTGAGATGGTAATGAAATTTAAGGATGCTACCTATGCTGCTCAAGCAGCGGTTGAGTTTGCAGAACATGCAAGCTTAGCTGCCAGAGCTGTTGTAGAACTTTCAAGGCAATATTGTGTTGATGATGGTGGTACATACCACTTAGGTTTCAAGGATGAAAGGTTAAAACATGGGAATTATTTCCTGGAGAGGGTAGTAGTAATTTTTCTGTTGGCAGGCAGAATTGGAACATGAAATTTAAGGATGCTACCTCTGCTGCTCAAGTAGCGGCTGAGTTTGCAGAATATGCAAGCCTAGCTGCCATAGTTATTGTAGAACTTTCAAGGCAATATTGTGTTGATGATGGTGATTCATGCCACTTAGTTTTCAAGGATGAAAGGTTGGAACATGGGCAATAATTTCCTGGAGATGGTAATGGTAATTTTTCTGTTGGGAGGTAGAATTGGAACATGAAATTTAAAGATGCTACCTATGCTGCTCAAGCAGCGGCTGAGTTTGGAGAATATGTAGGCCTAGCTGCCAGAGCTGTTGTAGAACGTTCAAAGCAACACTGTGTTGATGATCGTGGTTCATGCCACATAGTTTTCAAGGATGAAAGGTTGGAACATGGGCAACCATTTCCTTGAGATGGTAATGGTAATTTTTCTGTTGGCAGGCATAATTTGAACATGGAATTTAAGGATGCTACCTCTGCTGCTCAATAGCGACTGAGTTTGCAGAACATGCAAGCCTAGCTGCCAGAGATGTTGTAGAACTTACAAGGCAATATTGTGTTGATGATAGTGGTTCATACCACTTAGGTTTCAAGGATGAAAGGTTGGAACATGGGCAATCATTTCCTGGAGATGGTAATGGTAATTGTTCTGTTGGTAGGCAGTATTGGAACATGAAATTTAAGGATGCTACCTCTGCTGCTCAAGTAGCGACTGAGTTTGCAGTACATACAAGCCTAGCTGCTAGAGCTGTTGTAGAACTTTCAAGGCAATATTGTGTTGATGATGGTAGTTCATGCCACTTAGTGTTCAAGGATGAAAGGTTGGAACATGGGCAATCATTTCCTTGAGATGGTAATGGTAATTTTTCTATTGGAAAGCAGTATTGGAACATGAAATTTAATGATGCTACCTCTGCTGCTCAAGCAGCGGCTGAGTTTGGAGAACGTGCAAGCCTAGCTGCCAGAGCTGTTGGAGAACTTTCAAGGCCATATTGTGTTGATGATGATGGTTCATGTCAATTAGGTTTCAAGGGTGAAAGGTTGGAACATGGGCAAGCATTTCCTGGAGATGGTAATGTTAATTTTTCCATTGGCAGGTAGAATTGGAACATGAAATTTAAAGATGCTACCTATGCTGCTCAAGCAGCGGCTGAGTTTGGAGAATATGCAGGCCTAGCTGCCAGAGCTGTTGTAGAACTTTCAAGGCAATACTGTGTTGATGATGGTGGTTCATGCCATATAGTTTTCAAGGATGAAAGGTTGGAACATGGGCAACCATTTCCTTGAGATGGTAATGGTAATTTTTCTGTTGGCAGGCATAATTTGAACATTAAATTTAAGGATGCTACCTCTGCTGCTCAATAGCGACTGAGTTTGCAGAACATGCAAGCCTAGCTGCCAGAGATGTTGTAGAACTTTCAAGGCAATACTGTGTTGATGATGGAGGTTCATGCCACATAGTTTTCAAGGATGAAAGGATGGAACATGGGCAACCATTTCTTTGAGATGGTAATGAAATTTAAGGATGCTACATATGCTGCTCAAGCAGTGGTTGAGTTTGCAGAACATGCAAGCTTAGCTGCCAGAGCTGTTGGAACATGTCAATTAGGTTTCAAGGGTGAAAGGTTGGAACATGGGCAAGCATTTCCTGGAGATGGTAAAGTTAATTTTTCCGTTGGCAAGCAGAATTGGAACATGAAATTTAAGGATGCTACCTCTGCTGCTCAAGCAGCGGCTGAGTTTGCAGAACATCCAAGCCTAGCTGCCAGAGCTGTTGTAGAACTTTCAAGGAAATATTGTGTTGATGATGGTGGTTCATGCCACTTAGGTTTCAAGGATGAAAGGTTGGAACATGGGCAATCATTTCCTGGAGATGGTAATTCTAATATTTCTATTGGCAGACAGAATTGGAAAATGAAATTTAAGGATGCTACCTCTGCTGCTCAAGCAGCGGCTGAGTTCTGCCAGAGCTGTTGTAGAACTTTCAAGGCAATACTGTGTTGATGATGGTGGTTCATGCCACTTAGGTTTCAAGGATAAAAGGTTGGAACATGGGCAATCATTTCCTGGAGATGGTAATGGTATTATTTCTATTGGTAGGTAGAATTGGAACATGAAATTTAAGGATGCTACCTATGCTGCTCAAGCAGCGGCTGAGTTTCCAGAACATGCAAGCTTAGCTGCCAGAGCTGTTGTAGAACTTTCAAGGCAATATTGTGTTGATGATGGTGGTACATACCACTTAGGTTTCAAGGATGAAAGGTTGGAACATGGGAATTATTTCCTGGAGAGGGTAGTGGTAATTTTTCCTGTCGCAGGCAGAATTGGAACATGAAATTTAAGGATGCTACCTCTGCTGCTCAAGTAGCGGCTGAGTTTACAGAACATGCAAGCCTAGCTGCCATAGCCATTGTAGAACTTTCAAGGCAATATTGTGTTGACGATGGTGATTCATGCCACTTAGGTTTTAAGGATGAAAGGTTGGAACATGGGCAATAATTTCCTGGAGATGGTAATGGTAATTTTTCTATTGGCAGGTAGAATTGGAACATGAAATTTAAAGATGCTACCTATGCTGCTCAAGCAGCGGCTGAGTTTGGAGAATATGCAGGCCTAGCTGCCAGAGCTGTTGTAGAACTTTCAAGGCAATACTGTGTTGATGATGGTGGTTCATGCCATATAGTTTTCAAGGATGAAAGGTTGGAACATGGGCAACCATTTCCTTGAGATGGTAATGGTAATTTTTCTGTTGGCAGGCATAATTTGAACATTAAATTTAAGGATGCTACCTCTGCTGCTCAATAGCGACTGAGTTTGCAGAACATGCAAGCCTAGCTGCCAGAGATGTTGTAGAATTTACAAGGCAATATTGTGTTGATGATAGTGGTTCATGCCACTTAGGTTTCAAGGATGAAAGGTTGGAACATGGGCAATCATTTCCTTGAGATGGTAATGGTAATTTTTCTGTTGGCAGGCAGTATTGGAACATGAAATTTAAGGATGCTACCTCTACTGCTCAAGCAGCGGCTGAGCTTGGAGAACATACAAGCCTAGCTGCCAGAGCTGTTGGAGAACTTTCAAGGCCATATTGTGTTGATGATGATGGTTCATGTCAATTAGGTTTCAAGGGTGAAAGGTTGGAACATGGGCAAGCATTTCCTGGAGATGGTAATGTTAATTTTTCCATTGGCAAGCAGAATTGGAACATGAAATTTAAGGATGCTACCTATGCTGC
This sequence comes from Nicotiana tabacum, assembly GCF_000715075.1. Classification (NCBI taxonomy): domain Eukaryota; kingdom Viridiplantae; phylum Streptophyta; class Magnoliopsida; order Solanales; family Solanaceae; genus Nicotiana; species Nicotiana tabacum. The sequence goes on from NW_027438242.1 coordinate 1,052,149, forward strand.
TCAAGCAGCGGCTGAGTTTGCAGAACATTCAAACCTAGCTGCCAGAGCTATTTTAGAACTTTCAAGGCAATACTATGTTGATGATGGTGGTTCATGCCACTTAGTTTTCAAGGATGAAAGGTTGGAACATGGGCAATCATTTCCTTGAGATGGTAATGGTAATTTTATGTTGTTAGGTAGAAATGGAACATGAAATTTAAGGATGCTACCTCTGCTGCTCAAGCAGCGGCTGAGTTTGCAGAACATCCAAGCCTAGCTGCCAGAGCTGTTGTAGAACTTTCAAGGCAATATTGTGTTGATGATGGTGGTTCATGCCACTTAGGTTTCAAGGATGAAAGGTTGGAACATGTGCAATCATTTCCTGGAGATGGTAATTCTAATATTTCTATTGGCAGGCAGAATTGGAAAATGAAATTTAAGGATGCTACCTCTGCTGCTCAACCAGCGGCTGAGTTTTGAGAATATGCAGGCCTAGCTGCCAGAGCTGTTGTAGAACTTTCAAGGCAATACTGTGTTGATGATGGTGGTTCATGCCACATAGTTTTCAAGGATGAAAGGTTGGAACATGGGCAACCATTTCTTTGAGATGGTAATGGTAATTTTTCTGTTGGCAGGCATAATTTGAACATGAAATTTAAGGATGCTACCTCTGCTGCTCAATAGCGACTGAGTTTGCAGAACATGCAAGCCTAGCTGCCAGAGATGTTATAGAACTTACAAGGCAATATTGTGTTGATGATAGTGGTTCATGCCACTTAGGTTTCAAGGATGAAAGGTTGGAACATGGGCAATCATTTCCTTGAGATGGTAATGGTAATTTTTCTGTTGGCAGGCAGTATTGGAACATGAAATTTAAGGATGCTACCTCTGCTGCTCAAGCAGCGGCTGAGTTTGGAGAACATGCAAACCTAGCTGCCAGAGCTGTTGGAGAAATTTCAAGGCAATATTGTGTTGATGATGATGGTTCATGCCACTTAGGTTTCAAGGATGAAAGGTTGGAACATTGGCAAGCATTTCCTAGAGATGGTAATGGTAATTTTTCCGTTGCAAGCAGAATTGGAACATGAAATTTAAGGATGCTACCTAGGCTGCTCAAGCAGCGGCTGAGTTTGCAGAACATGAAAGCCTAGCTGCCAGAGCTGTTGTAGAACTTTCATGGAAATATTGTGTTGATGATGGTGGTTCATGCCACTTAGGTTTCAAGGATGAAAGGTTGGAACATGGGCAATCATTTCCTTGAGATGGTAATGGTAATTTTTCTGTTGGCAGGCATAATTTGAACATTAAATTTAAGGATGCTACCTCTGCTGCTCAAGCAGTGGCTAAGTTTGCAGAACATACAAGCCTAGCTGCTAGAGCTGTTGTAGAACTTTAAAGGCAATATTGTGTTGATGATGGCGGTTCATGCCACTTAGGTTTCAAGGATGAAAGGATGGAACATGGGCAATCATTTCCTAGAGATGTTAATGGTAATTTTTTGTTGGCATGCAGTATTGGAACATGAAATTTAAGGATGCTACCTCTACTGCTCAAGCAGCGGCTGAGTTTGGAGAACATGCAAGCCTAGCTGCCAGAGCTGTTGGAGAACTTTCAAGGCCATATTGTGTTGATGATGATGGTTCATGTCAATTAGGTTTCAAGGGTGAAAGGTTGGAACATGGGCAAGCATTTCCTGGAGATGGTAATGTTAATTTTTCCGTTGGCAAGCAGAATTGGAATATGAAATTTAAGGATGCTACCTATGCTGCTCAAGCAGCGGCTGAGTTTGTAGAACATTCAAACCTAGCTGCCAGAGCTGTTTTAGAACTTTCAAGGCAATACTGTGTTGATGATGGTGGTTCATGCCACTTAGTTTTCAAGGATGAAAGGTTGGAACATGGGCAATCATTTCCTTGAGATGGTAATGGTAATTTTCTGTTGTTAGGTAGAAATGGAACATGAAATTTAAGGATGCTACCTCTGCTGCTCAAGCAGCGGCTGAGTTTGCAGAATATCCAAGCCTAGCTGCCAGAGCTGTTGTAGAACTTTCAAGGCAATATTGTGTTGATGATGGTGGTTCATGCCACTTAGGTATCAAGGGTTAAAGGTTGGAACATGGGCAATCATTTCCTGGAGATGGTAATTCTAATATTTCTATTGGCAGGCAGAATTGGAAAATGAAATTTAAGGATGCTACCTCTGCTGCTCAACCAGCGGCTGAGTTTTGAGAATATGCAGGCCTAGCTGCCAGAGCTGTTGTAGAACTTTCAAGGCAATACTGTGTTGATGATGGTGGTTCATGCCACATAGTTTTCAAGGATGAAAGGTTGGAACATGGGCAACCATTTCTTTGAGATGGTAATGGTAATTTTTCTGTTGGCAGGCATAATTTGAACATGAAATTTAAGGATGCTACCTCTGCTGCTCAATAGCGACTGAGTTTGCAGAACATGCAAGCCTAGCTGCCAGAGATGTTGTAAAACTTACAAGGCAATATTGTGTTGATGATAGTGGTTCATGCCACTTAGGTTTCAAGGATGAAAGGTTGGAACATGGGCAATCATTTCCTGGAGATGGTAATGGTAATCTTTCTGTTGGCAGGCAGTATTGGAACATGAAATTTAAGGATGCTACTTCTGCTGCTCAAGCAGCGGCTGAGTTTGGAGAACATGCAAACCTAGCTGCCAGAGCTGTTGGAGAAATTTCAAGGCAATATTGTGTTGATGATGATAGTTCATGCCACTTAGGTTTCAAGGATGAAAGGTTGGAACATTGGCAAGCATTTCCTAGAGATGGTAATGGTAATTTTTCCGTTGCAAGCAGAATTGGAACATGAAATTTAAGGATGCTACCTATGCTGCTCAAGCAGCGGCTGAGTTTGCAAAACATGAAAGCCTAGCTGCCAGAGCTGTTGTAGAACTTTCAAGGAAATATTGTGTTGATGATGGTGGTTCATGCCACTTAGGTTTCAAGGATGAAAGGTTGGAACATGGGCAATCATTTCCTAGAGATGGTAATGGTAATTTTTCTGTTGGCAGGTATAATTGGAACATGAAATTTAAGGATGCTACCTCTACTGCTCAAGTAGTGGCTGAGTTTGCAGAACATGCAGGCCTAGCTGCCAGAGCTGTTGTAGAACTTTCAACGCAATACTGTGTTGATGGTGGTGGTTCATGCCACATAGTTTTCAAGGATGAAAGGTTGGAACATGGGCAATAATTTCCTTGAGATGGTAATGGTAAATTTTTTGTTGTTAGGTAGAATTGGAACATGAAATTTAAGGATGCTACCGCTGCTGCTCAATTAGCGACTGAGTTTGAAGAACTTGCAAGCCTAGCTCCCAGAGCTGTTGTAGAACTTTCATTACAATATTGTGTTGATGATGGTGGTTCATGCCACTTAGTTTTCAAGGATGAAAGGTTGGAACATGGGCAATCATTTCCTTGAGATGGTAAATTTTCTATTGGCAGGAAGAATTGGAACATAAAATTTAAGGATACGACCTCTGCTTCTCAAGTAGCGGCTGAGTTTGCAGAACATCCAAGCCTAGCTGCCAGAGCTATTGTAGAACTTTCAAGGCAATATTGTGTTGATGATGGTGGTTCATGCCACTTAGGTTTTAAGGATGAAAGGTTGGAACATGGGCAATAATTTCCTGGAGAGGGTAGTGGTAATTTTTCTGTTGGCAGGCAGAATTGGAACATGTAATTTAAGGATGCTACCTCTGCTACTCAAGCAGCGGCTGAGTTTGCAGAACATGCAGGCCTAGCTGCCAGAGCTGTTGTAGAACTTTCAAGGCAATATTATGTCGATGATGGTGTTTAATGCCACTTAGGTTTTAAGGATGAAAGGTTGGAACATGGGCAATCATTTCCTGGAGATGGTAATGCTAATTTTTCTATTGGCAGGCAGAATTGGAACATGAAATTTAAGGATGCTACCTCTGCTGCTTAAGTAGCGACTGAGTTTGCAGTACATGCAAGCCTAGCTGCTAGAGCTGTTGTAGAACTTTCAAGGCAATATTGTGTTGATGATGGTGGTTCATGCCACTTAGTTTTCAAGGATGAAAGGTTGGAACATGGGCAATCATTTCCTTGAGATGGTAATGAAATTTAAGGATGCTACCTATGCTGCTCAAGCAGCGGCTGAGTTTGCAGAACATGCAAGCTTAGCTGCAGAGCTGTTGTAGAACTTTCAAGGCAATATTGTGTTGATGATGGTGGTACATACCACTTAGGTTTCAAGGATGAAAGATTGGAACATGGGCAATTATTTCCTGGAGAGGGTAGTGGTAATTTTTCTGTTGGCAGGCAGAATTGGAACATGAAATTTAAGGATGCTACATCTGCTGCTCAAGCAGCGGCTGAGTTTGCAGAACATGCAAGCCTTGCTGCCATAGCTGTTGTAGAACTTTCAAGGCAATATTGTGTTGATGATTGTGGTTCATGCCACTTAGGTTTCAAGGATGAAAGGTTGGAACATGGGCAATTATTTCCTGGAGATGGTAATGGTAATATTTCTGTTGGCAGGTAGAATTGGAACATGAAATTTAAGGATGCTACCTATGCTGCTCAAGCAACGGCTGAGTTTGCAGAATATGCAGGCCTAGCTGCCAGAGAAGTTGTAGAACTTTCAAGGCAATACTGTGTTGATGATGGTGGTTCATGCCACATAGTTTTCAAGGATAAAAGGTTGGAACATGGGCAATCATTTCCTTGAGATGGTAATGGTAATTTTTCTATTGGCAAGCAGTATTGGAACATGAAATTTAAGGATGCTACCTCTATTGCTCAAGCAGCGGCTGAGTTTGGAGAACATGCAAGCCTAGCTGCCAGAGCTGTTGGAGAACTTTCAAGGCAATATTGTGTTGATGATGATGGTTCATGTCAATTAGGGTTCAAGGATGAAAGGTTGGAACATGGGCAATCATTTCCTGGAGATGGTAATGGTAATATTTCTATTGGTAGGTAGAATTGGAACATGAAATTTTAGGATGCTACCTATGCTGCTCAAGCAGTGGCTGATTTTGCAGAACATGCAGGCCTAGCTGCCAGAGCTGTTGTAGTACTTTCAACTCAATACTGTGTTGATGGTGGTGGTTCATGCCACATAGTTTTCAAAGTTGAAAGGTTGGAACATGGGCAATCATTTCCTTGAGATGGTAATGGTAATTTTTCTGTTGTCAGGTAGAATTGGAACATGAAATTTAAGGATGCTACCTCTGTTGCTCAATTAGCGACTGAGTTTGCAGAACATGCAAGCCTAGCTCCCAGAGCTGTTGTAGAAATTTCAAGGCAATACTGTGTTGATGATGGTGGTTCATGCCACTTAGTTTTCAAGGATGAATGGTTGGAACATAGGCAATCATTTCCTTGAGATGGTAAATTTTCTATTGGCAGGTAGAATTGGAACATGAAATTTAGGGATGCTACCTCTGCTTCTCAAGTAGAGGCAGAGTTTGCAGAACATCCAAGCCAAGCTGCCAGAGCTGTTGTAGAACTTTCAAGGCAATATTGTGTTGAAGATGGTGGTTCATGCCACTTAGGTTACAAGGATGAAAGGTTGGAACATGGGCAATCATTTCCTGGAGATGGTAATGCTAATTTTTCTATTGGCAGGCAGAATTGGAACATGAAATTTAAGGATGCTACCTCTGCTGCTCAAGTAGCGACTGAGTTTGCAGTACATGCAAGCCTAGCTGCTAGAGCTGTTGTAGAACTTTCAAGGCAATATTGTGTTGATGATGGTGGTTCATGCCACTTAGTTTTCAAGGATGAAAGGTTGGAACATGGGCAATCATTTCCTTGAGATGGTAATGAAATTTAAGGATGCTACCTATGCTGCTCAAGCAGCGGCTGATTTTCCAGAACATGCAAGCTTAGCTGCCAGAGCTGTTGTAGAACTTTCAAGGCAATATTGTGTTGATGATGGTGGTACATACCACTTAGGTTTCAAAGATGAAAGGTTGGAACATGGGAATTATTTCCTGGAGAGGGCAGTGGTAATTTTTCCTGTCGCAGGCAGAATTGGAACATGAAATTTAAGGATGCTACCTCTGCTGCTCAAGTAGCGGCTGAGTTTACAGAACATGCAAGCCTAGCTGCCATAGCTGTTGTAGAACTT